>NW_024070206.1:57466524-57567507 GCF_014754425.2 Oryx dammah
TTTTGAACTGTGGTGTTGGAGAAGACTCTTGAGAGTCCCTTGGACTGCAAGGAGATCCAACCAGTCCATTCTGAAGGAGATCAGCCCTGGGATTTCTTTGGAGGGAATGATGCTGAAGCTGAAACTCCAGTACTTTGGCCACCTCACGCGAAGAGTTGACTCATTGGAAAAGACTCTGATGCTGGGAGGGATTGGGGGCAGGAGGAGAAAGGGACGACAGAGGATGAGATGGCTGGATGGCATCATGGACTCGATGGATGTGAGTCTGAGTGAACTCCGGGAGATGGTGATGGACAGGGAGGCCTGGCGTGCTGCGATTCATGGGGTCACAAAGAGTCGGACATGACTGAGCGACTGAACTGAACTGGACTGAACAGCCTGAGAGATACAGAAGCAGCGATATAGGAGACACAAAATGACTCCACCCAGAAATTATGCAAATCCACAGACTGCTGTTTCTTCTGGGTGGGTGGCTTCACTCATGAGTTCCTTAACTTTTGGGTCCTGTTAAGGATATGGGAAGAATCGATGCTTTCAAACTGTGGTGCTGGAGAAGACTCTTGAGAGTCCCTTGGACAGCAAGAAAATCAAACAAGTCCATCCTAAAGGAAATAAACCCTGAATATTCACTGGAAGGACTGATGTTAAAGCTGAAGCTCCAATCCTTTGGCCATATGATGCAAAGAGCTGACTCTTTGGAAAAGATCCTGATGCTGGGAAAGATTGAAGGCAGGAGGAGAAGGGCACAAGAGAGGATGAGATGGTTGGATGGCATCACCGACTCGATGGACATGAGTTTGGGCAAGTCCTGGGAGATAGTGAAGGACAGGGAAGCCTGGCATGCTGCAGTCCATGGGGTTGCAAAGAACTGGACACGACTTAATGACTGAACAAACAAAAGTTCATTCAGGTGGTGCAGTGGTAAAGAATCTGTCTGCCAATGTAAGAGACACGGGTTTAATCCCTGGGTTGGGACGATCCCCTGGAGAAGGAAATGACAACCCACTTCAGTTTTCTTGCCTTGGAAATCCCAAGAGGAGCCTGGCAGGCTATAGTCCGTGGGGTCACAAAGAGTTGGACATGACTGAGCACACGCAAGCAAGGTTAACTGACTCCACACACACATCCTGAGTGTCCCCATGTGCCAGACACCAAGGTGTGCCAGACATCATGTTGAGTGAAGGAGACCAGGTTTAGGGGGTGGACTGTTTCCTGAAGCACCTCCCCCTGGCCCTGCACTCACTGTGTCCACACATCTGGGGAGCCAGTAACTCTGTATCTCCTTCTATAAAATCACTGCTTATTATCAGGTCACCAGGTACCACCGTGCACCGATAACACAGGAGAATCTCCAGATACAAACCAGGGAATATCAAGAAAATAACCAGAACAGCTTTCGTTTTTTTTTTTTTTTTTGGCACCCTTTTTGTCTTTAAGAGTTATTTGCAGGGAAATAAATACAAAATAGACTTTAAAAGATGGAAGACTGGCATAGTCCATAATTCAGAAGACATCAATCATCACAACCTTTACCCGTTCCTAAGGACACTTTCACAAAGACGTGGTGAATTCTTGTGGGATAAACAGGATGGTGGCTACCGGTACTGAAATCACCACCGGCTTCCTATCGCTCACAGCATCAGTGGTTCTGGGGACGCCGGCAGGGGATCTCTGCTCCTGGAAATGTTTCTTAACGTGGCTTCCAGGACAACAGGCTCTCCCAGTTCCCCTTGAACTCTGCTGGCCACTCCTGGCCTTCTTGGAGTCTCAGCCCCGGCACTCAGTCCTTGACACTCTCCCATCATACCTGGACACGCTCCCCTGGTGATCATACCTGGTCTCCCAGCCAAAACATCACGTGTTCTCCAGTACGTGCAGTTCATCAGGCTGCTCCTGATCCCAGACTCCTCCCACCTGCAACAGCCTACTTGCCCAGGCACACAACATCTAGGGAGCACCCTGAACATAACATAACCCAAGCTTAATGTTGTCCTTTGCCCCCAGACACACTCCTTCTTCGTCTTTATTCTCAGTGAACCCTGCCACCATGCATCCAGTTGTGTGTATGAGCTCAGTTTCTCAGTCGTGTCTGACTCTTTGTGACGCCATGGATTGTAGCCTGCCAGGCTCCTTTGTCCATGGGATTTCCCAAGCAAGAAGTGGCGTGGGTTGCCATTTCCTCCTCCAGGGGATCCTCCTGACTCAGGGATCAAACCCAGGTCTCCTGCATCGGCAGGCGGGTTCTTTATCATTGGGCCACTTGGGAAGCCCTTATATTTGATTGCTGCAGCCAAAAACTAGAAATCAAACTTCATTCCTCTTTCCTTCTCGTTCCCATTGTCAGCAAATTCGGTTGGCTACCTTCAAAACATACTGAGAATCTAACCTCCCCTCCCTACTTCCACCGCTACCATCGCAGATCAAAGCACCAGCACCTCCTGCACAGACGAACAACAACTGTCCCCTGCCTGGGCTGCTGCTGCGTCTCGATTCTTCCCACAGTCCACTCTCCTGACGCCCTCACGCCATGAGGATGCTCAGATGTTAGCCAAGTGCAGGGGAGCTGGTCGGAGTGGAAGCGCGGGAGGTAACAGGGAAAGGAGAAAAGCCACAGACACCGTAGCGACGGCCTGAGGATGACACCCCCAGCACTGCACAGAGCCACGTCTTCCCACAACTTCTGAGGGCCACGCCGAGTCCTAGCCGCACGGCCTGAGGACCGGCTCTCAGACTTGCTAAGACGGTTCCCCGTCTCAGAAACTCAAAGCCGCCTCCTGTGGAATGCTCGTCTCCCAGACTTTGATGAGATTCCTTTATCTCTGCTCACGTCAGCCTTCCACAGACCTTCACCAAGCTGCCCGTCCAGAGAGTCTGCCCTGTCCCCCCACACATGGCCCCAGCCTCTCCCGGTCCCCCCACCCCCGTGGTCCCGAGCCCCTGCCTGCATTTTCCTGCGCAGCACTTCGTAATCCTCATGTTCTATTTTATCAATCGCTTGCAGGATCCAGGAGGATGGAGGCTTTTGTCTGCCTCACTCATCACTGTTGCCCATACCTAGTTCAGTGCCTGACTCCTGGCAGATACACAGAAATACCTGTAATTTTAAAGGAAGGCAATATGCACAGCTGAGTACACACTGGTCTTAGAACTAGTATATACAACTGGTTAAGTGACAACTTTCCCATTGCAGCTATTCTCGTTCACACCCCTTTCCTTTTCCTGAACTATACAATAGTTCATACCATTCAGAAAACACATAATTTCATATTCAGTTACTGTTTAATTCATTTTTAAAATTTTTATTTGGAGGATAATTGCTTTACAATGCTGTGCTGGTCTCTGTCATACAACAACATTTTCCCCTCCCTCTCGAACCTCCGCTCCATGCCCCATCCCATCCCACCCCTCCAGATCACCCCAGGGCAGCAGGCTGAGCCCTGTGTTGCACAGCAACTTCCCACCAGCTGTCTAGTTCACACACACCCATGTGTGTCTCCACGCGACCCTCTCAACGTGTCCACCCTCTCCTTCCCCCGCTGTGTCCACAGGTCTGCTCTCTATTTGTGTCTCTATTCTTGCCCTGCCAATAGGTTCATCCATTTAATCAAAATATGACTACTATGTGCAAAGCATTGTGTGGGACACCCAAAAGTACACGAAAAATCGACATGGTTGGATTCTGAAAACGCATACAATGAATTTGAGGCTGAAGGAAAAAAAACAGGAAAGACTTTGGCCTTCACTGATAAAGCCTCAGAGTTTTGACTATTCCTGAGTGACCCAAGCGACCCGACGGGGCCTAAGCACGCAGTAGCAAGCATCACCGCTGAAGCAGGAGGCCCCTTTCCCCGAGAGGCGGGAGGGAGTGGGCACCTCGCTACCGCCAGCGCTTGCCCAGCTCCCTTCATTCACGTCACAGAGCAGCGTGCTAACTCTCAACTGACTTCTGACACCCCGTCTTTTGTTACAACTGTGATAAAAGCTCCGTTTTCCTGTGAGTGACAGATGGCTTTTTAAAGGCACATTTGGTGAAGAAAAAACCAAGCAGTACAGTACAGCAGGCCTTCCCTGGTGGCTCAGTGGTAAGGAATCTGCCTGCAGTGCAGGAGACCTGGGTTCGATCCCTGGGTCAGGAAGAGCCCCTGGAGAAGGAAATGGCAACTCACACCCGGATTCTTGCCTGGAGAATCCCACGGACAGAGGAGCCTGGCAGGCTACAGTCCATGGGGTCACAAGGGTCAGATACGACTTAGCGAGTAAACCAACCACGGCTTCCCTGGTGGCTCAGACGGTAAACAATCCGCCTGCAGTGCGGGAGACCAGGGTTTGATCCCTGGGTCAGGAAGAGCCCCTGGAGGGGGACATGGCAACCCACTCCAGTACTCTTGCCTGGAGAACCCCATGGACAAAGGAGCCTGGTGGGCTACAGTTCATGGGGGTCACAAAGAGTCAGAAATGACTGAGTGACTAAGCGCAAACTTAAGTAGACACTTTTTGTCTATTAGCTATCATATCAGAAAGTGTAGCTGCAGACAATGCAAATATTTTTCAAGAGACAGGGACAGCCTAGGTGGAAACTGAAAAGGATTTCATTTGCAGTGAAAGACATGAGCACTTACTCATCGTGTGTGTGTGTGGGGTGTGTGTGTGTGTATGAGAGAGTAAAGATGAGCTCCGTATGTCAAGAAGGGTGCTCCTCTGCAGGGTGATGATAAAAGAAGCGGTGGCATAAGGGGCGCCCACAGCCATGGCAGCACCTGGTTTCAAGGTGGGGAGGAGGCCCATAGCTAAGGGTCGCTGGATAGAGGAGAAGCTCAACACAAACCGAACAGTCTTGGAAGAAAAAGCTTCTGTCAACGGACTCGTTCAAGGAGAGGCCACCGCAAAAGCTGAAGACAACCACAGACCAAACCACTCTTCTTCTCCATGGCAGTTTCAGGATCAAGAATGACCTGTTTGACCACTGTACCAACCTTGGGCATTACAGGGTCAGAGTAGGAAGTTCTTATCTGTATGATGATAGTGTAATAAAAACTGCCATCGCATACAGAACCTTGGTTTGTATTAATTTAACAAATGTTTTATGGCTTTAGCCTCCCATTTGTAATCACTAAAGGTCAGAAGTGGCCTCTTAGGCTTTTCAGTTACACTTTACCTAATAATATAGTTGTAACTGTACTTTTGAATTTGAGGATGTATCAAAGTCTAGGGTTTGCCAAATGTACAAAAATGAGAGGAATGCAAATAAGGCAGAAAACAAAAAGTGTTAAATGAATATCAAGGAAACGACAGTTCATTCCAGTTGGAAGACAGGTGACAAAGGAACCCTCAATATGTTAATATGACAGACGGCCAACAGAAAGGAGAGGTCACCCTTCCCCATGACCTGGTCACCTGAATTAATGACCCTGGCAGAGTCTGTATAGTACTCAATGATCTAAAAGGGGGTATCCCTTGATTTCTAAAGAATGAACTCAAAAAGGAAGAAAATACTATGAACTTGGTAAACTTTTCTTCACTGGGCTCCAAATATCCATGATGAATTAAGCCTTATTTATAGTCCTTTGCACAATGCAAACAGAAACAAGCTCAGATCCTCACTTCTTTTTTTTTTTAATTTAAATATAGTTGATTTACAATGTTGTGCTACTTTAGAGTCTCACTTCACCTTTAATTAACAGTGCCACACCAGGGTTTTCAGGTAAACACCACTGAGTTACCCAAACACTTAAACCAGATGGCCAGCGTGTTACCCTTCTCTTATAAAGCCAGACTAGCCGTGATCCCCTGCTCCCTACCTCTTTCCAAATACTTCCACTGGTAAGAATTTGTTTGATCTGAAAAAAGTGCTCAGTGCAGGTGGAGCTCAAGTGTGCATGGGTCTGCTTCTCTTAGGAGAGATAGCAAGGCTATCAGGGTTAACTCCACACTGACAGAAATTACACGACCAGCTTCGTTCACAACCGAAGTTCCAAGAATCTCACCAAGAAGACACGTGGCCTGGTTAAAGCTGCGGAACTCCATGGCTTATCCTGAGTATGTGATCAGTCGTGTGTGCTTTGCCCACAGGCAGTACAGCCCACTGCAGCCCATCAGGCTCCTCTCTCCATGGGATTTCCCAGGCAAGAATACTGGAGAGGGTGGCCATTTCCTTTCTTCCTGACCCAGGCATCGAACCCACATCTCCTGTGTCTCCTGCACTGGCAGGTGGGTTCTTTACCCACTGAGCCATCAGGGAACCCACCATCCTCGGCCTCACCAACTAAGGAAGGCTACAAAGACAGACCTGCTTCTATCTCAGGGCTCCATCTGGCTGCGAGGTTTTCCCAGTAAAAAAAAAAAAGCCCCACAGGGTATGTAGACTCATGCTGCAATACCAGTTGGGTCAAAGTCTTTCCATTTCGGGACTTGCTTAACTGAGCACAAACAAACACAACAGCAGCAAAACCCTTTCCATGTACATGTAATGTAATGTGAATCCACCAGTTTTGGAGTTTAAACAGGACCTTTCAATCCAACACTTAACACTGCCAGAAAAGGTGGCACAAACAGACCCTCTGTAAACAATGACTAGGCAAAAAAAAAAAAAAAAATTATTTAAAGAGATCATCTTCAACAGTTAAGCCAAAAATGAAAACAATCATTTGGAGTGCAATCAATTTATATAAGATTTAGAAAAAAAAATAAAAAGATAGCTGAATGTTCCCTATCATTTCTAGACGTTGTTTTTCTGAGAAGGCAGAGGGCGATGGCCTTCAAGCTGGTGGCACCCTCAGACCTCTGTGCAGCTCTGCTCCCCGGGGACTGGGGAGGGAGCTGGCCCTCGGGTCCGCACTGCCTGGGTCCTCTGTGCAGCTTCTCACTGCAAAGCCCCAGGCCAGAGGCTCACAGACGTCATTTGAATTCAGTCAGTTCAGTTCAGTCAGTTCAGTTCAGTCGCTCAGTCATGTCTGAGTCTCTGCGACCCCATGAACTGCAGCACGCCAGGCCTCTCTGTCCATCAGCAACTCCCAGAGTTTACCCAAACCCATGTCCATCAAGTTGGTGATACCATTCAACCATGTCATCCTGTCCTCAATCTTTCCCAGCATCAGAGGCTTTTCAAATGAGTCAGCTCTTCACATGAGGTGGCCAAAGTATTGGAGTTTCAGCTTCAGCATCAGTCCTTCCAGTGAATAGTCAGGACTGATCTCCTTTAGGATGGACTGGTTGGATCTCCCTGCAGTCCAAGGGACTCTCAAGAGTCTTCTCCAACACCACAGTTCAAAAGCTTCAATTCTTTGGCGCTCAGCTTTCTTCACAGTCCAACTCTCACATCCATCCATGACCACTGGAAAAACCATAGCCTTGACTAGACAGACCTTTGTTAGCAAAGTAATGTCTCTGCTTTTTAATATGCTGTCTAGGTTGGTCATAGCTTTTCTTCCAAGGAGTAATTCTCATTTCACTCTGAAGATGAGAGATGAAATGTAATACAAATCCATCTTTGCATTCACCTGGCTGGCTTATGAAACGTGCCTGCTCACTCAAACATCTGCCAAGCACCATGCCAGGCTCTGTCGTTTCCAAGATGGGTAAGTCACGGCCCCTGCCCTCAGGGAGTCACACTGCAGTGACGTGCAGACAAGGGAGAGCTAAACAGCATAAGCGCCAGGTGCCAAGCCAGGACACAGGGAGGGAAGGCTGAGCGCTCCTAGACCTGAGGCGAGAAACGGGCCCCTGGGGGCCGCCTGCACTCTGGAGTGGACGGTTCTCTGGTGGTTTTTTGCAAGGGGAAATGGGTAGGGGGTGGTCCATGCAAAGAAAACGGAGAACACAAAGGCCCAGAGAGAGACACAGCGGCACTTGGAGGAACTGCAGGTACTGTAAGTAACTGGATTCTAAATAAAGACACCCTGCGTGACAACCTTCTCATTTGTTTTTGTCACTGGATGGGAGGGTGCAGGCAATTAGAAAGGAACTCAAGCACGTCACCTCCCAATCACTTTATAAGTAACACTTTCCCAAGTCCCTTGTCAAAACATTAAGTCAGACCCTCCCGTGGTCCCCTGTTTGTCCACAAGCCCCGGCACTGTGGCTGTGGTTTGGTCTTCAGCTGTCTCAGCCCCTAAGCCCAGGCAGGCAGTACATGCTACGGAAGGACGCCTGGGCTGGAAGCAGAGGAAGCCGGATTCAAGGTCCAGCCCCGCCACGTCTTGGCAGAGTGACCCAGGAAAGTACCAGCTCTTCCTGAGCTGCCTTTTCTCCATTAGGAAATGCCTCTCCCACTTAAACTTCAGAGATTAAATGAGGTAACCAGCAGAACGCCTGGCGTCCCAGTAACATCAGCTTAGTTCTGTTTCCTCACCACACCATTCAATGCTTCCAGAAAGAGCCTTGCACAGACCTCACACAGCACCCGGACGCTGCAAACTCAAGTCCAGCAACAAACCCCAAACCCCAAGAGGCCCCTTCTTTCCATCCTGCCCTTCAAGAGATTTCCACAGAATAATTAACTGACTTAATCCAACTGAGCCACAGAACCAATGACAAGAGTTCACAGAAACAACGTATCTTAAGGACAAAGAACATTTTCTGCATGAAACAATTCTTAAAGGTCAGCAGGATAAGGAGAGATAAGCAACGCAGCTGTGAGCTGGGAATATAATGCTATTAGTTTCTCTCCTGGAAAAAATGAAAAGAAAGCAAAATCATTCATGGTTACTTTTAGCATTGAGACAGTAAATGTGTGGCTCCAAATTTACCATGAATCAGAGGTAACTTGGCATTTAGTCAGTGTGCCTGGACCGATATTTTTAATTCTACCATCACTAAACATGTCTCAGTAGGTAATATAAGTGAGTTCACTGGAGACACAGCAACTCCTTTGGCCCCTGAAGGGAACGTTAAGTCCCTGATGGAGAGGTCATGATCTTGGAGTAGAGGATGGGGCAGGGACATGTCTGCTTCTGAGGGACAAGAGCAGGGGACACTGAGACCCGGAGAGGAGCTGAAACACACACCACATGCCACGTGAGCTGACTCAACCCAGCGTTCCTCGTAAGAACAAGCAAAGCCACTGAGGCTGAGAGCCCAGCGGTAGATGGGTCACAATCTAGAAGGGGCTGTTCCTCTGTCTCCTCTGGGATCCACCTGGAATCCACAGAATCCATCCATGGCCAGAAGATGAGAGGACGGCACAGGCGACAGCTGAGACCCAAGGCGGACCGAGAGGGGGCCTGAGGGCGGAACCAGTCCTCCTCAACTCGAGACCCTCAGGCCGGACTTAGCTTTTACACCTAGCGTAAAAAAATTATTTTTTTTTCGTAAAAAATTTTTTAAAAATGGCTACTGCAGGCAACTCGAGGTAAGAGAGAAATAAAACAAGCTGTCAGGAAATTATGCAAGCTAGAACAACAGCCATTCTGCACTGATTTTCTAAAATTTTGCACTTATAAACTTGTACTTATCCATTCAATAAATATTTATTGTGCCAGCATTGTTTCAGTTGCTAGGATATAACCAGGGAATAAAGCAGAAAGAAACTCCCGCCCTCACGAGTATATATTCCAGTGGAGGGAGACAGATAAGCCACATACATGATAGGTAAATTATAGAACATGTTAGAAGGTGATAGGGAAACAGAGAAACCAGAGCAGGGTGGTGGGGTCAGGAACGCAGGGGGCTGGGGAGATGGCCGGTGGGAAACGGGGGTCAGGAGAGGCCTCGAGGAGCAGGTGAAGGAGGAAGCCTGCTGGGATCTGGGGGATGACCTTCCGTATGGGGAAGGGGTGCCGACAAGTTCGCAGAAGAGCAAGGGCATCAGCATGTGTGCAGGATGCGCCGGCAGCCAGAAAAGGTGAGACGCCAGAGGCAGAACCAGGTGCAACTGGGAGCCAAGTGACGCAGGGCCTTGGAGACGCCGTGGTGGTGGTGGTCTATTCACTCAGTCGTGTCTGACTCTTCGGGACTCTGTGGACTGTAGCCCACTAGGCTCCTCTGTGCATGGGATTTCCCAGGCAAGAATCCTGGAGTGCGTTGCCATTTCCTTCTCCAGGGGACCCTCCCAACCCAGGGATCAAACCTGCATCTCTTGCTCTCCTGCAGCAGCAGGTCGATTCTATAGCACTGAGCCACTGGGTGCTTTGTTCCCTTTTTACTGCTGAGTGGTATTCCCTCCACGTGTCAACCAGTCTAACCAGGAACCCACTGAGGAACATGTGAGCTGTTTCCAGTTTGGGGTATTCCCTCCACAATCTACCGGTCTAACCAGGAACCCACTGAGGAACCTGTGGGCTGTTTCCAGTTTGGGGCTTTACAAGTAAAGCTGCCAGCCCAACAGCCATTCTGTATCTATTGTCTGACATTGTTTATACTGATCGACTTTTAATTATTCATTCAATTAATCAGTGTCAAGTCCTCTTTCTGTGCCAGCATTGTTCTAGTTGCTGGGATCTGCATATAGGCTTTTATGTGGATGTAAGTTTTCCTTTCTCTAGGACTAATGTCAAGGAGGGCTACTGCTGGGTCACATAGTAAGTCTACATTTGGCATAGATTTTAAAATGTGTACACTGATTCCAATGTGTCTGTACCACTCTGTATTCTCACCAGCAATGCAAGACCAGTTTAGGAGTTCCACGTCCTCACCAGCATCTGGGTTACCTGGAGTTTTTTTGTTTACTGTAGCCAATCTAACAGGTATGCTGTAGTAGCTGTCATTTTAATTTGCATTTCCCTAACAGCCACTGACGGAGAAGGCAATGGCACCCCACTCCAGTACTCTTGCCTGGAAAATCCCATGGACGGCGGAGCCTGGTAGGCTGCGGTCCATGGGGTTGCTAAGAGTCGGACACGACTGAATGGCTTCACTTTCACTTTTATGCATTGGAGAAGGAAATGGCAACCCACTCCAGTGTTCTTGCCTGGAGAATCCCAGGGACAGGGGAGCCTGGTGGGCTGCCGTCTGTGGGGTGGCACAGAGTTGGACACGACTGAAGCGACTTAGCAGCAGCAGCAGCAGCAGCAGCAGCCAGTGATGTTGGACATCTTTTCATGTTCACATTTGCCATTCATATGTCTTCTTGGAGGAAATGTCTGTTCAAGTCTTTTTCACCATTCTTCTATTTGGATTATTTGTTTCCTTACTGTTGAGGTTAGAAAATTCTTTATATATTCTAAATATATCTTCTGTCAGATATGAGATTAGAAAAAGATTTCTCCTGGTCAATGCCTCTGCCATTTCATTCTCTTAACAGTGTCTTTTAAAGAACAGAAGTTTTTCATTTTTATGAAGTCCAATTTATCCACTTTTTCTTTTATGGATCATGTTTTCCCTGTTATGTCTAAGAACTCTTTGCCTAATCGTAAGTCTCTTGAAAGTTTTAAAAATTTTATATTTAGATCTATGATCCACCTGGGGTTAATTTTTGTACAAAGTGTGATGTTTGGGTCAAGATTTATATTGACTACTGATGTCCAATTGTTCCAGCACCATTTGTTAAAAAGGCTGTCCTTCCTGCATCAGATTGCTTTTGCATTTCTGTCAAAAGTCAGAAGCATCTGTGTACATCTATTTCTGGTTTCTCTACTCTGTTCCACTATCTGTGTACATGTCTCTCTGGCCAGCACCACACTTTTTTGATTATTGCAGCTATATCCAAAGTTGTAAACTGAGTGGTGTAATTAGCCCCTGAAGATGTTTAAACAAGAAAGGGACATGATCTGATGTCTTTAAATAGCACTCGACTATAAGACAGTAAAAGTCAGAGGCGAAGGCCACCAAGCAGGAGGTGATGGCGCTCAGAGCAGGAAGACAGCACAGGGGAGAAGACAGACCAGTGAGATCTGACTTCATTATAAAAGCTGAGCCCACAGAATGTTCCGGGGAAATGGTGTGGGTGTGAGAGAGACAAAAGGATCAGACAGGACGCAAACAGATGGGCCTGTCATCACTGAGACAGGGAAGGCAGCAGTGGAGCACACCGTGAGAGGGAAGGTCAGCTCAGTCTTTAACACGCTGAGTCTGAGAAGCATGTCAGAGATCCCAGAGATCCAAGTGCAGACGTGAAGTGGGTTTCGGAGGCAAGAATCCAGAGTGTAGGAGGGAGGGAGGTCTCTGTAACCTGGAGGTAGATATCCAGGAGCTGTCAGCACAGCTGAAGTCGTGACCCTGGCTGAGTCAGCCGAGGCAAAGTGGAAAACACAGAGCCCAGGACTCTCTGACACTGCAGGCTGAGGCAGGAAATCCCCGTGCCTGGAAGAGACACTGAGCGGCGACCTGCAGTGCGTGATGAAGGAGGGTGCACCAGGCAGAGGGAAGCCGCACAAAGTCTCCGGGCAGAAACAAGCCCCGCTTGTTAGAGACACAGAAAGGCGCGGAGGGCAAGGTGGTGGTAATGCCACAGCTGAGGTCCCTGCACCAGGAGAGGGGCGGCACCTTATTCTACATGCACCGGGAAGGGAAACGACAGTCTGTTTCCAGAAAATGAAGCTCTTTATGTCCTTCCAGAAATTATATCCTTTCATATAATAACAACCTAATAATTACCTGAACTGAAAACTCATAAAGCAACAACCGATGTGATGAAAGTGAAAGTGTGAAAGTGTTAGTCACTCAGTCGTGTCTGACTCCTTGCGACCGTATGGACTGCAGCTCGCCAGGCTCCTTGGTCCATGGAATTCTGCAGGCAGGAATACTGGCGTGGACGGCCAGTCCCTTCTCCAGGGGCTCTTCCTGACCAGGGATTGAACCTGGGTCTCCCGCACTGCAGGCAGATTCTTTACCACCTGAGCCACCAGGGTTGCAGGACACGTGCTCTGAAAGGGAAGACAGTCTAAGAATAGAGTCCTCAGAAAGAAGGATGAAGACAGGAAACGGCGTGAAGGAAGGAGGGAGAGGCCTGCCCGAGGCCCCCAGGAGCCACTGTGTGTGGGGGGTGGGCGCTGGCGGTCAAGGAAACACGGCACCACCCAGAGCGCAGAGGATCAGCAAGGGGGTGGGAGGGGCAGGCAGGGTGTCCACTGAACCCACAGAAGGGCTTTATCAGAGCAGAAGCCGCATCCGATTTCCATGCAGGACAAGCCCTTCCAGGCCAGTTATTTAAGAGGGCCTCCAGAGAACAACAATAAGCCTCTGCACCCGTGCCCAACAATCTCCTTCCTAACTGAAATAATACGACTTCTTAAGATCATCCTGAAGTCATCTGTGTTAGGAACAAATCCTTGAAGACTCTCCCAGAATCTACTAAAAAACTCCTCTGAGGAAACCTGGAATGGCTGGTTTTGCCACCTTCTAGAAGGCAACGTGGTAAAATGACAGCAAGGGTGGAGAGAAAAGCACATTTTTGCCTTTTGACTTACAAAGGTTTTCTTTTTATTCTTTCACAACTTTCCTTCACTTTCTCCCTGCTTCCTACGGAGAACACCGAGATAGCAGTTGCTGCGGAGGAAATCTCAAGCAAATAACAGCGACTGTGTACCAACTGGATGGCTGTTTTCCTTTAAAGCTGTACTAGTTCCCTTAGTCCTCACACCCTAATCACAGAATTAGCAAAATCACTGGAGTCCTAGTCCCAGATTTAAATCCTGGCTGGATCGTCACTGGTAGAATGTCTTGAGCAGGTTACTGAACATTCCAAGCCACCTTTTTCTATCCTTTAAAAAAGTGAATACCACGACCACCGCCACCACCCAACCTGCTTTAAAAACATGAATGCCACGACCACCACCAACAACAACCTGAAAGGAAGGTTTCAAGGAGTAAAAGTATCAGTGTGAAAGAGAGGTGTACACACAAAGAGCATTTAGAGTTCTATCAAGGACACACTGAGGGTCAGCCAACGATTGGGAAGTGTCCACTCTGTCACTGTCAACCCACTGAGGACTAGCATGACTTAACACTTTCTGAAAGCAGGCTGGATCTGTTTGGTGTCCTGGCCAGTCTGTGATAGAGTTGCGTGAAGCTCAGTGAACAGCCTGCCCATGGTTAGCAAGAGCAGGCCCTCCAAGAAGCAGGTTAACACTGACAAGCCAGGGCCTTCACCACGGAAGGGCCACCGGCTGCCAGCCTGCATGCCAGGCACAGGGACGCCTGATGCCTTAGGTGGTTAGGCTGCCCACTCCCTGAACCACGCAGCTTCCAGATCCTCCCAGCGTCAGCACAGGCCACCTGCTCCCTGCCCAGCATGGACGGAGCCCCACCTCTCCAACTCACCCTCCTGGTCCCCACTCACGACTCCATGCAAGACGCAAGCAGCCCGCAAATAAACACAGGGAAGCAAATGTTTCCAAGAAAACCGACTTCAAAACTGTGGCTTTGAGCCGCTGCTTCTTAAATCCTGAGCTAGTCTGCTGTTACCTCAGACCAATACTTTGCTCCAATACTTTGGCCACCTGATGTGAAGAGCTGACTCACTGGAAAAGACCCTGGTGCTGGGGAAGACTAAAGGCACAAGGAAAAGGGGACAACAGAGAATGAGATGGTTAGATGGCATCACTGATTCAACGGACATGAGTTTGAGCAAACTCTGGGAGATGGTGAATAACAGGGAAGGTTGGTGTGCTGCAGTCCATGGCGTCCCTAAGAGTCGGACACGACTGAGTCGCTGAACGACATACTCCTAGTGAATATTTGTATTTTGAACCATTTCTATTTATTGGCAAACACTGTAATTTCTGTATATGTGCTGCTGAAGCGAGCACATCATTGTAAATTCTGAGATGTGTTCCTACTAAGTAAATATTGGTCCTACCGCAGAACAAAAAGTAATTATGACACTTATGTCATAAGAAAATTTTAAGTGAAATATTAACATACTTTTCCAAGTGTTTTCACACACATTCTTCTTCCAGTGTTCACAAATCTGAAGTACAGGCAGGTGCGGGATATTCCCCATGGAGGAATGAAGAAAATGATTTAAAGTACCTGCCTTGCCTGAGGTCACCTCGAAAATAATACTAGGACTAGATCTGGCTTTCCTCACCCGCAACCCCTCGCAATACCTTCCCAAGAATGTCTAATGTGACAGGGGCTGTTTTGACTCCATGATAATAACTGGCACTTACTGGCTGTCTTCTGTGGCTTTCAAGGACTTTTAATAGACATCTGTACTAAGTAGAAATGAGCATTATTTATTCTTTGACTTATCTAAACTGTCTGGCATAATCTGTTCTCCCTTAGTCAGAACTTCCATCCATCTTAAAGATAAACAAAAACCAGAAGTCAACAATGTTAAGTGTTTGATTCTTTTTTTTTTTTTTTACTGTTTCAAAACAAAGTAGCCTCACAAGCACTCTTGGGCCCTCTTCTCAAAAGCACCAAAAAGTTCCACAGACACAAGCAGAAACTATACAGGAGGCCCTGCCCTCAGGCTCACAACACCATATGAGCTGAGGCTCTGATGCCCGTTTACCAAGAAGCCTACACTACCCTTACCACCAGGGCTTCCTTTTCATTTTCCTCCTACGGATTTCACATTTTCTGAGTCCTATTTACTAAACTACATATGTTGAATAATAATAACCTTTCTGTTTCATACTCAAAGACATATTTGCAACTGTAGCTTTTTAATAGTATAAGATTCAGAGTATTATCAAACTTCCTTGAAAAAAGGCAAAGGCATTTCGGATTTTAGTATTAAATATGACAGTCCTACCAAGGGTAAAGATGCAGGGTCTTTTGTGTTTTTCAAAATTAAAGACACTGAATTGTAAGCACCCACATCCACACTCTGTTCCTGGACCCCCCAGGCTTGGAACCATTTGTCTCTGCAAAGTGGGTAGCCGTATTCGAGGAAAACCACAGAAAGTAAGTCCCTAAAACAAAACCTGCTATAAAGAACACTGCCTAAGACTCCAAAAGCAGAAGTGAGTCAGGAGCCGATAGCTCCGTGAGGCAGAAAGCTGTGAAAGAACATCTAAGGTGCAGAAACAGAGCACCAGAGCCCCAAGCTCACCAGGAAACATTCTGTAGAAACATTTCCATTTTGATCACGTAAAGGAAGGGGGGCAACTTGACACTAAGTATTATGCTTCTTAATATTTTTCAAGATGTCTGTTTTACAAATGAAACATGTAATGACTTGAACTGAAAGCAATATTACTGCCATCTATTAAGTCATATTTTCTTCTCCTATTCTACAGTACTGGTAAAACCTGGATAAATGCTATTGCCTTAGTTGCAGAAAGGGAAAAGCAAATCATTTCTCTCCCTGGCCCCAAAGTTCTATAATCATTAACCTCGCCAACAACACAATCAGAAATGACAAGACTCAACTTCACAAATATGAATTCAAAAACTAGAAATCAGAATTGAAAAAACACAAACCACCTTTTTCAAAATACATGGGCAACGAGGCTCATAATGTGGTAGCCAGTGTCAGATAGTAACTAAACACTTGCTGCTATTCAGATTGCCAGCAAACGCGAGCCAGTCCGCCCTCTCAGGCGTCTCCTCTTCTCTGGAAAACAAAACAGCTTTATAAGACTATTATTCCAGGAGATGGAGCTCAATGAACAACTTAGAAGCTTCACTGATATTCCTGACCAGAGGGTATAACTTTCATAACACTCTCTTGTTTCAATTCAACATCACGTGCCAAATTTACACCTTCACCTACAATCTCATATTCTCACTCAGCTACATACGATGCTACAGAACCATGCCCATCCGTGACTTGTGCGGGTACAGGGGTTTACATTTCCTGTGCAGACCACATGCTTGCCGTCGTGCTGTTTGTTTAACCAGCATTTTTTTTTAATTCTTATCTTAACCCTTAGAAGTTGGTACCATCGCCATCCTGCTGTTTTACGTTAAATAAGGCACATGAGAGACAGAGAGCGCAGGCACAGACTAGGACTCCCTTCCATGCATCACAGCACGTACTTTCTCAACTTGAATGCACACGTGCATATAAAGCTATGATATATAAGGAAATCTAGTCCATAAAGCCTGAAAGTCCCCTTTAGAGGTAGGAAGGCAAAAAACAAACTTCTTTCATATTTGGGTAAATTAGGGAAAGCAAAATATTCTTTTTGATGTAGCTAAGTGGTAAAGAATCCACCTGCCAGCGCAGGAGAGGCAAGAGTTGCAGTTTTAATCCCTGGATTGGGAAGATCCCCTGGAGGAGGAAATGGCAACCCACTCCAGTATTCCTGCCTGGACAATTCCGTGGAGAGAAGAGCCTGGCGGGCTACGGTCCATGGGGTTACAAAACAGTTGGACTGAGAGACTTAGCAACTGAACACACACACAGAGAGAATATTCTCTAGTTAGCATGCAAAACTTTAATGAATTTCTGGAGTTTTAAATGACAAAGAAAGGGAGCAGGGCAAGCAGGGAGAAACAGATCTTCCGGGCTCTTTGTTTCAGAAGAAGGGATGGAATTAAACAGCACTGGAATAATAAAGTGATGGAACAGGAGGAGAAGGAAGACGTGAAACACCAGCAGGGCACCCTGCAGGTTTCTGAATGAGATGTGTGTTTAAGATGCAGGAAGTCACGGGAATCTTAGGATGGCTGGGCTAGGGGGCAGGAAGCCAGAGACTATGACACAGAATTAATCAGAGATGGACACAGAAGGGAAAACAGTGATAACAGCAGATAGAACAGCTGGCCCCTCCAAAGTTCTGGGAAGGTCGGCACTGCCGATGACCAGCTCAACGGGCTGGCGAGCCTCTCTCCTCACCGTACGCCTTCACCCTTCTGAGAGGTCCCGCTGCACAGCCACTGGCCTGGTTCTTACCTTAACCCAGACCAGCTCTGGGAGCCCATCTGTTACCGCTGACATGAGGCCCTACTCACCAGAGCCCAAGCCTGATGCCTCACACAGCCGCTCTGGGTCCACTCCCCATCACTGAACTAGACTCTGGCTGATAGAGCACAGCTTTCTGTGCTTAAATCCCTGCCCACTGCATTGTTTACTGGGTTATTCCTGCTTCCTCAAACGAAAGCTTTTGAGAATAGAAATGGTACCTCTTTCCTCTTAAGTTCCACAGTCTCCACGATAAGAACTCAGCAGATTCTGGACCACTGATCAAAAGGAACGGTGTTAGTACCAGAGGGTCGTGGTGTTCCAAACTCAAGCCAAGGTAGGCTTTTTTTTTTTTTAATTGGAGGATAACTGCTTTTTGATGTTGTGTTGGTTTCTGCCATACAGTGACGTGAATTAGTCATAGGTATACATATCTCCCCCCAGTCTTGAACCTCCCTACCACCTCCCACCTCATCCTCTAGGTTATCACAGAGCACAGGTTTGAGCTCCCTGTGTTAAAGAGCAAATGCCCACTGGCCATCTATTTTACATATGGTGATACGCATGTTTCAAAGCGGCTCTCTCAGCCTGTCCCACTCTTTCCCATTCCCAAGTGTCCACAAGTCTGTTGTGTGTGTCTCCGTTCCTTCCCTGCAAATAGGTTCATCAATATCATTTTTCAAGATTCCATATATACATATATCAGTTCAGTTCAGTCGCTCAGTCGTGTCCGACTCTTTGCAACCCCATGAATCGCAGCACACCAGGCCTCGCTGTCCATCACCATCTGGAGTTCACTCAAAACTCACGTTCATCCAGTATATATGCATTAATATACAATGTCTGTTTTTCTCTCTGACTTACTTTGCTCTGTATAACAGGCTCTAGGTTCATTTACCTCACTCAGTTCAGTTCAGTTCAGTCGCTCAGTCGTGTCTGACTCTTTGCGACCCCATGAATCGCAGCACCCCAGGCCTCCCTGTCCATCACTAACTCCAGGAGTTCACTCAGATTCACGTCCATTGAGTCAGTGATGCCATCCAGCCATCTCATCCTCTGTCGTCCCCTTCTCCTCCTGCCCCCAATCCCTCCCAGCATCAGAGTCTTCTCCAGTGAGTCAACTCTTCGCTTGAGGTGGCCAAAGTACTGGAGTTTCAGCTTCAGCATCATTCCCTCCAAAGAAATCCCAGGGCTGATCTCCTTCAGAATGGACTGGTTGGATCTCCTTGCAGTCCAAGGGACTCTCAAGAGTCTTCTCCAACACCACAGTTCAAAAGCATCAATTCTTTGGTGCTCAGCTTTCTTCACAGTCCAACTCTCACATCCACACATGACCACAGGAAAAACCATAGCCTTGACTAGATGGACCTTTGTTGGCAAAGTAATGTCTCTGCTTTTCAACATGCTATCTAGGTTGGTCATAACGTTCCTTCCAAGGAGTAAGCGTCTTTTAATTTCATGGCTGCAGTCACCATCTGCAGTGATTTTGGAGCCCCAAAAAATAAAGTCTGACACTGTTTCCACTGTTTCCCCATCTATTTCCCATGAAGTGATGGGACTGGATGCCATGATCTTCGTTTTCTGAATGTTAAGCTTTAAGCCAACTTTTTCGCTCTCCTCTTTCACTTTCATCAAGAGGCTTTTTAGCTCCTCTTCACTTTCTGCCATAAGGGTGGTGTCATCTGCATATCTGAGGTTATTGATATTTCTCCTGGCAATCTGGATTCCAGCTTGTGCTTCTTCCAGCCCAACGTTTCTCATGATGTACTCTGCATAGAAGTTAAATAAGCAGGGTGACAATATACAGCCTTGACGTACTTCTTTTCCAATTTGGAACCAGTCTGTTGTTCCATGTCCAGTTCTAACTGTTGCTTCCTGACCTGCATACAGATTTCTCAAGAGGCAGGTCAGGTGGTCTGGTAGACCTGCATACAGATTTCTCAAGAGGCAGGTCAGGTGGTCTGGTATTCCCATCTCTTTCAGAATTTTCCACAGTTTATTGTGATCCACACAGTCAAAGGCTTTGGCATACTCAATAAAGCAGAAATAGATGTTTTTCTAGAACTCTCTTGCTTTTTCCACGATCCAACGGATGTTGGCAATTTGATCTCTGGTTCCTCTGCCTTTTCTAAAACCAGCTTCAACATCTGGAAGTTCATGGTTCACATATTGCTGAAGCCTGGCTTGGAGAATTTTGAGCGTTACTTTACTAGCGTGTGAGATGAGTGCAATTGTGCAGTAGTTTGAGTATTCTTTGGCATTGCCTTTCTTTGGGATTGAAATGAAAACAGACCTTTTCTGGTCCTGTGGACACTGCTGAGTTTTCCAAATTCGCTGGCATATTGAGTGCAGCACTTTCACAGCATTATCTTTCAGGATCTGAAATAGCTCAACTGGAATTCCATTACCTCCACTAGCTTTGTTCGTAGTGATGCTTGCTAAGCTCCACTTGACTTCACATTCCAGGATGTCTGGCTCTAGGTGAATGATCACACCATTGTGATTATCTTGGTCATGAAGATCTTTTTTGTACAGTTCTTCTGTGTACTGAACTGACTAAAATGCGTTACAGGTAGGTAATATGCTCTGAAGGAGCATTTACCAAGTAGCAATTAAGAAAGTTTGGTATACAGGAACCGCTATAAATTTGTTTTTATTTATCTCACTACAAACAGTAGTTTTGAGTTACCTAGCTACAAGTATTAGTTATCAAATATTAGTGATAAATGCGATTCATCACATTTTTTTCTTGAGAGATTTTCTCCCCAAGCTCCTTTTAAAGAGAGTCTTGAAAACTGACTAAGACAGAATTTGCTGTCAAGCTAATTCACCCACTGAGAAGCTGGTCTGCAGCTCTTCCGGTTTTGTTTAGAAACTTTATGCAATTCCTTTTCTGCCTCATAGAATGATATAAAAGTAAATGGTTTATAGTACAGTTTAATAATCTCTTATCTTCTGAGAAATGTATCCATTAAAAAAGTCATGCAAGATATACCTTAGGGCAGTGATTCTCGACTAGGAGTGACTTTGTTATCCCCAAGGGGACATTTGACAAGAGTTGGAGACATTTTTGGTTGTCTTGGGGAAGGGGGTGAGGGGGTGGGGATGATACTGACGTCTGGTGAGTGAGACAGTAATGAATACGACAGACTCTACAAAAAAGAAAATATGGCAAACGCTTCATTAAATAAAATATCCTGGTGGCTCAGACGGTAAAGAGTCTGCCTTCAGTTCAGGAGACCTGGGTTCAATCCCTGTGTCAGGAAGATTCCCTGGAAAAGGAAATGGCATCCCACCCCAGTACTCTTGCCTGGAAAATTCCATAGACAGGGGAGCTACGGTCCATGGGGTCGCAAAGAGTCGGACACGACTGAGCGACTTCACTTTCACTTTTTCACTTGATAAATACTATTTTTTTATAGACACCAATAAAGTGCATACACACTGGATTTTAAAATCCCACAATTATACATACCCTGGGAATGGGGAAGGAACAGTTGTAAGTAGACATCTGGCATCCATTAGGCCTGATGTTATGATACAAGATTGTTCAAGAAATTCTAATAGCAAATAAGCTCTGTCTCTCAGCAGAAGGGATAGGACAGATCTGACCCTCTGCTATAAACCACTCTTAACCACATCAAGACATTATTTTATCTTCTGGTACATCACCTGGTAACAATTTAGCAGTAAAATATGTTACTAATAAACAACTTCAACCTTTAAAAAAATTAAGCATTCTCTGACAAACAAATGTATTTTGATACAAATTGTGATCCAGCTCAGATCAAGCCTCTATCTTCATTTTTCTCACAAACTAAGTAAAGAATTCCCATCACTAAACATTCCCGTTTATTGTCTGGGGGAATGAAGGAGAGTGTTACATGTTGACGGAAAACAAAATTCTGTAAAGCAATTATCCTTCAATTAAAAATAAATTTAAAAAAAGAGGGAGGGGATGTATGTATACATATAGCTGATTCACTTGGTTGTTCAGCAGAGACTAACACAACATTGTAAAGCAATTATACTTCAGTAAAAAATTGTTTTAAAAAAAATTTTATGACTGAACCCCCCTCCCCACACACACACAGTGACAAAACAGTCAGAGGTAGCAAACAAAAACCCCTTAGAATTTATTGCAGAAAAGTATAATCAGTGCAAAGAATCAAGGCAAAGGATTGTTTTCCTCTAAGTTACCCAGCTATTTCACAATTCCCAAAGCTGCCTAAGGGTGAAGTCGCACTGGCTCTTTTCACTTGTCTGTCCACTGCCACTCGCCCCCTCACCCCCGACCCCGACCCCAGCCGCTCGCAGGAGTCCAGTAATGCGCCTCACTGAAGTCAGCACTGGATACCTTAATGGGCGCCTTCTAGGTGAACAGCGGGTGACTGGGCGTGGATGGTGGAGTGTCACCGGCTCCAATTAGGAATCCACTCCAGGAATAATAAGTCGCACGACCCTGATCCTAGATGAAGACCTGGCCTATGCAAACTCAAGATAAAAAGGACCTTCAAAAGTCCTCCCGTAGTTGCCCCCTCAACTCCACGTGCGACTTTGCTCCCCACTAAGTGCGAGGCGGGGCTCTCCCACCTGCCCGCGCAGGGTCCCGGAAAGCGGCTTCCGCCCCCACGAGGGCGCG
Organism: Oryx dammah; assembly: GCF_014754425.2. NCBI lineage: Eukaryota > Metazoa > Chordata > Mammalia > Artiodactyla > Bovidae > Oryx > Oryx dammah. Next base: position 57,488,898 of record NW_024070206.1, read on the forward strand.
CCGCGGGCTGCGAGACTGGCTCACCTGGCCGCAGCACCTATGCACCTCCGGTCGCCCCCAGGTGTTCGCACACGGAGGTGCAGCCTCCGGTGACAACGCGGGGGCACAGACTCAGGGGTACAAACTCGGGGTCCGCTCCCAGGTGTGCACTCAGGCAGCGCGCACACAGAGGGAGGCAGAGACACAGGCGTGTGGATGAGGGGAGTGCTCCCAGGTGTGCAGAGCCCGGTGCTCCCGCGCGGGTGAGCACACTCAGGTATGCACGCGGAGTCTTGCGCAGATCAATCCCGCCCCACAAGGTAAGTCTCGGCAGGGAGCCCCCCAAGCCCCGGTCGGCATCCGGCCTCCATCAACTCACCTCCTCCAAAAATTTGGTCAAATCGTACACTTTGTAGTGCAGGATCAGCCAGGTGCTCTTGCTGTGGTTGTGTTTCTGGATCTCTTCCAGGGTGTAGTACTTAACGGGTTTGCTGGACTCCTCGGCCATTTCTTAACGCAGCGAGCTTAAGGCCCTAAAAGCAGCAGGAGAGCGGGACGGAGAAGAGCGGGCGTCTCTGCGAACTCGTCCTGGGACATTCCCAGCGGCCGGGCTCGGCTCCTGGGGAGGTCTGTCCTCACGGAGGAGGGGAGTGGTCGAAGTACGGCCTCCGACGATTGGCCAGAATTCCTGTCGCTCAAGGGCCCCGCCCCCGCCCGACACTCTCCACCAACCCGGCGGGCCCCGCCCAGTGAGCGGGTGTTGATTGGCTGCAGAAGATGCCCTTCACAATCACAGCTGAGGAGAGCGCGGGGGGCGGGGTTTCCCCGCGGCTGAGCCAAAGGCGGTGGCGCCGGGGTCAGGGCGTCCGGGATCGCGTGGCCCAGGGCGGGTGACCCACGCAGAGTCCACCTTGTGCAGGGCAGCGACCCCACATCAAAATCGCCGCGGTTTCCCAATCCGGTCAGACCTGGGCGTTCGTTAATTTGTAACAGAGTCCTTCCGCAGCGAGTGTAGGGGGCTGAGAAATGCAGAGCAACCTGGTGGACGTGGCCGGACGAGTGTGCTGCCCGGAGCAGGGCTCCGTGACTGCTTGACCCATCCCCTCCCGCCCCAGAACTGCCCCATTCTCTCAGGAGAAAAACAAAACAAAACCCGGGAACTGTTCCAAAAAAGCAAAAGCGGCCTCAAGTGTAGGCTCTGAGGATGTCGGTGGCTCTGAAGTTATTCTCTCTTCACCCCTGACTAGGCGAGCACTTGTATTAGTGTCTTCTGTCTTTTCTCGCCAGTATATTAAGGTAAATTCCAAATGATTGATAGCTCTTGGAATAGAGTCTGGAGCAGTACCTCCCCAGCTGAGCATCCATAGGAAGATTTACAAATGTTCCATTTTTAAAAGGTGGGGGAGAGAATGTCAGCACGTAAAAAAAAAAAAGAAGTAGTCTGATTTTTGTTAAGGCCTTTTTCAGCAATGGTATTTACTTCCAAAAAGAACGACACAATGGATTACACATGTAGGTCATCCTCCAGGAAACAGCACAGTTCTTTCCACTTGCTGCTGCTAGTGTTGGTTTCCTACCCCCTTGTTTACCTCCTCCGTAGGAATGCAAGGCCAAGAAGACAAGTTCCCAAACATTCCAAATACTCTTTATCCATTTCACATGATGGAATGCTTTGGTTTTCAAATACTGCACCAGCCTTGCATCTCTGGAATAAGCCCTACTTGCTTATGATATGTAATTCTTTTTTTTTTCCAATGTGCTTTTTAAATTACAAAGGAGGCAGAAATATACAATGGAGAAAAGCAGTCTGTTTACAAGTGGTGCTGGGAAAACTGGTCAACTACCTGTAAAAGAATGAAACTAGAACACTTCCTAACACCATACACAAAAATAAACTCAAAATGGATTAAAGATCTAAACGTAAGACCAGAAACTATAAAACTCTTAGAGGAAAACATAGGCAGAACACTCTCTGACATAAATCACAGCAAGATCCTCTATGATCCACCTCCCAGAATAATGGAAATTAAAACAAAAATAAATAAATGGAACCTAATTAAACAAAAGCTTTTGCACAACAAAGGAAACTACAAGCAAGGTGAAAAGGCAGCCTTCAGAACGGGAGAAAATAATAGCAAACAAAGCAACTGACAATTAATCTCCAAAATATACAAGCAACACATGCACTTCAATACCAGAAAAAATAAATGATCCAATCAAAAAATGGGCCAAAGAACTAAACAGACATTTCTCCAAAGAAGACATACAGATGGCTAACAAACACATGAAAAGATGCTCAACATCACTCGTTATCAGAGTAATGCAAATCAAAACCACAATGAGGTACCATCTCACGCTGGTCAGAATGACTGCCATCAAAGAGTCTACAAACAATAAATGCTGGAGAGGGTGTGGAGAAAAGGGGACCCTCTTACACTGTTGGTGGGAATGCAAACTAGTACAGCCACTATGAAGAATAGTGTGGAGATTCCTTAAAAAAAAAAAAAAAAACTAGAACTGCCATATGACCCAGCAATACCACTGCTAGGCATACACATCAAGGAAACCAGAATTGAAAGAGACATATGTACCCCAGTGTTCACTGCAGCACTTGACAATAGCTAGGACACAGAAGCAACCTAGGTGTCCATTGGCAGACAAATGGATAAGGAAGTTGTGGTACATATACATAATGGAATATTCAGTTCAGTTCAGTCACTCAGTCATGTCTGACTCTTTGCGACCCCATGAATCGCAGCACGCCAGTCCTCCCTGTTCATCACCATCTCCCAGAGTTCACTCAGACTCATGTCCATCGAGTCAGTGATGCCATCCAGCCATCTCATCCTCTGTCGTCCCTTTCTCCTCCTGCCCCCAATCCCTCCCAGCATCAGAGTCTTTTCCAATGAGTCAACTCTTCGCATGAGGTGGCCAAAATACTGGAGTTTCAGCTTCAGCATCATTCCTTCCAAAGAAATCCCAGGGTTGATCTCCTTCAGAATGGACTGGTTGGATCTCCTTGCAGTCCAAGGGACTATCAAGAGTCTTCTCCAACACCACAGTTCAAAAGCATCAATTCTTTGGTGCTCAGCCTTCTTCACAGTCCAACTCTCACATCCATACATGACCACAGGAAAAACCATAGCCTTGACTAGACGGACCTTTGTTGGCAAAGTAATGTCTCTGCTTTTGAATATGCTATCTAGGTTGGTAATAACTTTTCTTCCAAGGAGTAAGCGTCTTTTAATTTCATGGCTGCAGCCACCATCTGCAATGATTTTGGAGCCCCCAAAAATAAAGTCTGACACTGTTTCCACTGTTTCCCTGTCTATTTCCCATGAAGTGATGGGACCAGATGCCATGATCTTCGTTTTCTGAATGTTGAGCTTTAAGCCAAATTTTTTGCTCTCCTCTTTCACTTTCATCAAGAGGCTTTTTAAAAAAGAATGCATTTGAGTCAGTTCTAATGAAGTAGATGAAACTGGAGCCTTATTATACAGAGTGAAGTAAGTCAGAAAGAGAAACAGCAATATAGTATATTAATGCATATATATGGAATTTAGAAAGACAGTAATAATGACCCTATATGCAAGACAGCAAGAGAGACACAGATGTAAAGAACAGACTTTTGGACTATGCAGGAGAAGGCAAAGGTGGGGTGATGAGAGAATGGTATTGAAACATGTATATTACCATATGTAAAATAGATGACCAGTACAAATTCGATGCATGGTGCAGGGCACCCAAATCCAGTGCTCTGGGACAACCCAGACGGATGGGGTGGGGAGGGATGTGGAGGGGGGTTCAGGATGGTGGAACACATGTACACCCAGGGTTGATTCATGTCCATGTATGGCAAAACCCACCATATATTGTAAGTAATTAGCCTCCAATTAAAATAAATAATTTAAAATAATAAATTTTTAAAAAGTGTAGTTAATTTACAATGTTGTTGGTTTACTGATTTGTTTCAAAGAGCTCACTTCTGGCCTCTGATTTTCTCCACTGTTTTTCTTTTTTTGGTCACTAATTTCTGCTCCTTATTGAGTCTTCCCTTCTGCTTGCTTTGGGTTTCTTTTTTTTCCTAGTTTCTTGAGGTGGGAGTTTAGATTATTGAATTGGGATTTTTCCTCTTTTCAAATACATGCATTTAGTGTTATAACTGTCCAAATGTTTTAAAAACAGTAAATCAGGTTATGTATACCATTACCCTAACAGTTCCCAGGTCTGCTGAATCTCCACATGACTCTGGCAGAGTAGTGTGTCAGTGACGACTGCCTCTATAATCCAATGTCAAGACTGTTTCAGATTTCAGTGCCAGTTCTGAATAACTCCAGAAGTGGTTAAAACAAAACTTTGGTGCCAGTGACCTGGATCCTATTCCTGGTTTAGTAACTTATCAGATGCATGACTATGACCTAATCAGTTAACTCTCTAAGCCACTGCTTATAAAATGTTTAGCCAGGGTCTGGCACAAAGAGAGCAATCAACAGATTTTAGCAAATGCTATTATCAAACAAGACTTCCTTACTTTAAAACACTGGTATAAGGAAACATCCTACATGGCAAGTGCTCCAAGGTGAAGTGTGTGCTAAGTCACTTCAGTCATGTCCAACTCTGTGCGACCCCATGGACTGCAATTCCCCAGCTCCTCTGTTCATGGGATTCTCCAGGCAAGAATATTGGAGTGGGATGCCATTTCCATCTCCACCAAGGTGACGTAAATTTAGGCAAACTTAGAAACAAATCTAAGAAATTAAAAGGAATACAGATATTTACAAACTTCCTGATGTTCCCTCCAGCAAAGAAATTTTAATAGACATTTAGAAAACCAACTCTACTCCTGAAGTTCCTCAGGTGAAATATACTGTAGAAAGCACTCACTCTTCTACTAAAAAGCCAAAATAAGCAAATATCATTACGTTTTTTATTCCTTTTCTAATTCCTCCTGCCACTCATGCACAAGACACACTTCAGCAGCTCTTTACTTCCCGTTGACAAATCATTATATTTGCTATAACCATAGAAACCAGGTTCCCTTGACAAATGGGCACTCTACAAAGATGGACTCCAATTCAAATTATCTACATGGATAATTTGCATTAAACCCGTGTCTTTTAAATACGTTCAGTTCAGTCGCTCAGTTGTGTCCGACTCTTTGCGACCCCATGAATCGCAGCACGCCAGGCCTCCCTGTCCATCACCAACTCCCAGAGTTCACTCAGACTCACATCCATCGAGTCAGTGATGCCATCCAGCCATCTCATCCTCAGCCGTCCCCTTCTCCTCCTGCCCCCAATCCCTCCCAGCATCAGAGTCTTTTCCAATGAGTCAACTCTTTGCATGAGGTGGCCAAAGTACTGGAGTTTCAGCTTTAGCATCATTCCCTCCAAAGAAATCCCAGGGCTGATCTCCTTCAGAACGGACTGGTTGGATCTTCTTGCAGTCCAAGGGACTCTCGAGAGTCTTCTCCAACACCACAGTTCAAAAGCATCAATTCTTTGGTGCCCAGCTTTCTTCACAGTCCAACTCTCACATCCATACATGACCACTGGAAATTAGCATAGGTTAACTGTTCCCTTCTAAAAATATCTATTTCTCTAGTATACATATCCTATGTAGTTGATTTCCAAACAACTCCCCATCTATTAGCAATAATTTCCAAAGCTTACTAAATTTTTAAAATTTTCATTCATTTTAAAATGGACTTGAAGTTGTTTTTACCCATGTATATTTATAACACACCAGAATGTCAGCTGATAATCTCTAATCAATTGAATATCAGAGGCAGAAATGAGGAGCAGAGAGCAACAGATATCATCTGATCACAAAGAATACAAATGTCATAAGTTCACTGCTGAGGTAGAGCAACTTTCCTCAGTAACTTCAGACAAGGCAAGCTAATTATATGTAGGAAAGCTTATTATAAATACATTCTTAGGCATATTTCCTTGTATGTATTCCTACATATTTCTTTGTATTTAATATGTCCATCTTTAAGCAGGAGCAGGTAAATAAAAAGATTAAATGTTTGATTGTATATGATTGCAATATTAAATTTATTTTTAAAAATCTTTTTGTCTCCAGCACAAGTAAATAGAACAGAGTAAAATGGTATAGATAAGGAAAATTCCACATATGCTATTTAACTTTGTAGAAATTCAGGGTTCTAGACAGTTTTATGAAATATAGCTGATGGTGTTATCATCACCATCAGCTGATGTTATCATCATCGGGTCTGCCAAGTCGGAAGACTGGGAATCATAGAGGTCAGTCTCCTCTTTATCCCTACTACCACTGCCCCAGGTTTGCCTTTCAGGATTAGCTGCCTATCTGTTTACAGTAACTACCTTACATGTTCTTCCAGCCTTTAGTGTTGAACTTCTCAGACCCATCTTCCATCAATAATGAACCCCAAATTAAAATCTGATCACATCACTACTTCTCTGTATTAGTATCAGTTGCTCAGTTGTTTCTGACTTTTTGCAATCCCAAGGACTGTTGCTTGCCAGGCTTCTCTGCCCATGGGATTTTTCAGACAAGAATACTGGAGTGGGTTGCCATTCCCATCTCCAGGGGGATCTTTCCAACCTAGGGATCAAACCCAGGTCTCCTGCATTGCAGGCAGATTCTTTACCATCTGAGACTACTTGTCTAATACCTTCCAATGTCTCTCAATAACTAAAGTTCAAATTCCTTACCGAGAATTTGAAGATCATTCAAAATCTGCTTCCTCTGTCTAGCTTCCTCCTTTGACCTTTCCCCCTCAAGCCTCATGGCCTAGCAACAGTGAGCTATTTTAGATCTCCCACATGTAGCATTCTTTCCTCTCTTTCACATCCTTGCTCAAGCCCTGTCCTCTGCCACTTACCATAAGTTTACCTCTTACCCCTTATTCTCCCTACCTCCTTTATCCTGGCCAGAGACTCAGGACCCTTTTTGACTCAGCTTAGGAGTCAACTGTGGTTGAGGCATGTGCTGACCACACCCTACCCCTCCAAGTAATGCTCTCTGCTCCTTTATTCTCCAGTTATGGCTATCATGCACTCACTACATCACCAGTCTATGTGTCTGCCTTTCTCACTGGACCAAAAGTTCCTCAAGGACAGGAATGGTTAGTCACATCTGTATCTGCAGAGCCTAGCACAGTGCCTGGCACTCAGCACATGCTCAGTAAATGGTTTTGAATGGATAAGGGTATAAAAGTGATACAGAAGAGGGTAAGTACTTGGAAAAATCATAATTATACAATAATAATACTGAGAAATGTGGATTAATTTACCTGTCACTAGCAAGAACATCAGCCAGGTTTGAAATATTTCCAGGGACATCTACTGAAAGTGGGGGTAATCATCAGTTAGTTCTATTAAACCTGTAACCTGCTATCACTGATCAAATTTGCTTTGTTTTTACAAAATCTTGTGTGTCTCTAAGTGTCACATGGCCTAAATAATAAGAAATGTTTGCCCAAGTTGTTTATTAGGAACTTGGAGTCAGCTGTGTCCAGTTCAAGCTCCAGCCAGTTAAGACTGGTTTAGATGGTAAAAGTGTCCACTTGGTGACCTTTGATATCTGAAGGCCAAAATCTCCACCCTAAAAACATACTAATGGCACCATTTTCTGAGCAAGTGTCCCATGAAGAAGTCTGGGGCTTAGCTGCACAATGATGATTACCTCATTTTTCTTGCTTCCAATTTCCCCATGTTCCTGCTACCTCAGATCCCATAACTATCCCAAGTGCCTTGCCTTTGGGGAAGTGAATATGAGATTTGTTCTCCCATCTCCTCACTTGGTGGCCTCGAGAATAAACCCTTTCTCTGCCCAACCTCATTTGGCTTGCTGCATGTCAGACAAACCTGGTTCAGTAACACTATTAAAAGTAAAACTGTTTTATTTCTTTCTAGCCCTAGGAAATTAGGGGAAAGAAACTAAAAGCAAACAGCAGCATGTAAATAATTTTAAATGAATGAGTGGATCTAACACTAGTCCAAGGTGCTCAATGCAGCCACCTAAGCGTACAAGTAACATGGATGATGGAGAGGGCAGTAGAATTCTCAAAAGCTGGGAGCCCCATGTCAGAAACACAGCTTCCTACCAGAATAAAAGTGCCATCTAGGCCCTCTAGGGCTTCCCCGGTGTCGCTAGTGGTGAAGAACCCGCTTGCCAATACAGGAGACCTAATGTAATGAGACCCCGGGTTGGGAAGATCCCCTGGAGGAGGGCATGGCAACCCAATCAGTATTCTTACCTGGAGAATTCCTTGCATAGAGGAGCCTGGAGGACCCAGTTCATAGGGTCGCAAAGAGTCAGACGTGGCTGAAGCCACTTAGCACGCACGCATGCACAGGACCTCTAAGGCTGATGTTAAAAGGAAGTAAACGTTCGTTTCCAGGTACGCAACTGCATCCCTCCATATCCTTCTGTCCCTGATTCTCTCTCTGATTACTGATACCACTCCCCACCACCTACTATGAATACTACGTTATCTTCTTGACTCTCTGGCATCCGTGTGGATAGAACCCTTTCTTTGCTTTTTACAGCAGGGCCGGAATATTCAAATGAACTTTACTAAAGGATAGCATAAAAGAATTTTCCACTATGAGAACCTGACATAGTTCCTTCACCTTTAATAGGCGAAGCAGTGATGCCAATTCAGAAAGTCTGTCTGATTGTCAAACCTCAAGTGATTGTGAGGTGCACACCCAGTGAGGACCCTTTTTAGGGACGCACCCTACCGAGTCCACCTCTCCCTCTGTGTGTTTGAACGCAGCGGATTATATTCTACCCATAAATACAATCTTAGACATCCAAATTCTTCAAATTCCAGGCAAAGGTACATGCTGAACTCAGCCCTAACACCATCAAAGTTTTGTCATCTTAGTTCCAGTTTCCTGTCTAAACAGCTGACTCTTCCCCAGGTAATTTTTCTAGAAATGACCTTCATCTTCATGAGGTACTTGGCTACTCACAAAATATGGTCTTATCTTTGCATGTCCTGACAATTTAAACATGATCTAAACCAATACAATGAACTGAATCTTCATAAAAGAGATATATACAGTCAAACTATCAGGCAGAATTCTTAGGATTCTTTCCCATCTTGAATGCCTGTGAGTGAGATAAAGGGAAACTTAAGTAACTCATATCTGGAAAACTGAATAGGCTTGCCAACAGGCTTGTCATCAAAATGTATCCTGTGAGGAAAGTTTTCCCCTGAACGAAAATTCTTGCCATGCTAAGTCACTTCAGTCGTATCTGACTCTTTGCAACCCTATGGACTGTAGCCCACCAGGCTCCTCTGACCATGGGATTATCCAGGTAGGAATATTGGAGTGGGTTACCATGCTTTCCTCCAGGGGATATTCGGATATTCCTGACCCAGAGATCTCACCTGTGTCTCATGTCTCCTGCACTGTCGGGTGGGTTCTTTACCACTAGCAACACCTGGGAGCCTAGGTGGACACTCTTACATATGAAACATTACATCACTATGTATAAAACATTACATTACTTGTAAAACATCTATTTCTGCTTTATTGACTATGCCAAAGCCTTTGACTGTGTGGATCACAATACAATGTGGAAAATTCTGAAAGAGATGGGAATCCCAGACCACCTAACCTGCCTCTTGAGAAATCTGTATGCAGGTCAGGAAGCAACAGTTAGAACTGGACATGGAACAACAGACTGGTTCCAAATAGGAAAAGGAGTATGTCAAGGCTGTATATTGTCACCCTGCTTATTTAACTTCTATGCAGAGTATATCATGAGAAACGCTGGACTGGAAGAAACACAAGCTGGAATCAAGATTGCTGGGAGAAATATCAATAACCTCAGATATGCAGATGACACCACCCTTATGGCAGAAAGTGAAGAGGAGCTAAAAAGCCTCTTGATGAAAGTGAAAGAGGAGAGCAAAAAAGTTGGCTTAAAGCTTAACATTCAGAAAATGAAGATCATGGCATCCAGTCCCATCACTTCATGGGAAATAGATGGGGAAACAGTGGAAACAGTGTCAGACTTTATCTTTTTGGGCTCCAAAATCACTGCAGATGGTGACTGCAGCCATGAAATTAAAAGACACTTACTCCTTGGAAGAAAAGTGATGACCAACCTAGATAGTATATTCAAAAGCAGAGACATTACTTTGCCAACTAAGGTCCGTCCAGTCAAGGCTATGGTGTTTCCTGTGGTCATGTATGGATGTGAAGAAGGCTGAGCGCCGAAGAACTGATGCTTCTGAACTGTGGTGTTGGAGAAGACTCTTGAGAGTCCCTTGGACTGCAAGGAGATCCAACCAGTCCATTCTGAAGATCAACCCTGGGATTTCTTTGGAAGGAATGATGCTAAAGCTGAAGCTCCAGTACTTTGGCCACCTCATGCAAAGAGTTGACTCATTGGAAAAGACTCTGATGCTGGGAGGGATTAGGGGCAGGAGGAGAAGGGGATGACCCAGGATGAGATGGCTGGATGGCATCACGGACTCGATGGACGTGAGTCTGAGTGAACTCTGGGAGATGGTGATGGACAGGGTGGCCTGGCGTGCTGCAATTCATGGGGTCGCAAAGAGTCAGACACGACTGAGCAACTGAACTGAACTGAACTGATGGATGTAAGTGGATGTGCATATATATACTGAAGCCATCTCAAAAACTACAGAATGATCTCAGTTCATTTCCAAGGCAAACCATTCAATATCACAGTAATCAAAGTCTATGCTCCAACCACTAATGCTGAAGAAGATGAAGTTGAATGGTTCTATTAATACCTACAAGAACTTCTGGAACTAACATCAAAAACTGATGTCCTCTTCATCATAAGGGACTGGAATGCAAAAGTAGGAAGTCTAGATATACCTGGAGTAACAGGCAAGTTTGGCCTTGGAGTACAAAATGAAGCAGGGCAAGGCCTAACAGAGTTCTGCCAAGTACTATAAATAAATATCAATGAACACTTCACTTGATTTGGGGACTGTGGGCTCTTCCCATATCCCATTCTTCTGCCTCCCCAAAATCATTGTTATTCTGAATTCTGTTCATCAGGTCCTTGTTTAGTATAAGAAAAAAAAAACCATATGGATATATCAACAATTTATTCAGCTTTCTTGGAGAATGATTGAGCTTTCTAAAAATGGGATTATACTGTTTGTAGTCTTCTGGAACTTTCCTCCCCATTCAAAACCACGTTTTTAAAAATTCATCCATATTGAATAGAAGGTGAACATAACAAGTGAACAAGAATGGTCTTAGCAGCATTCTTCATAATAATTCTAAACTGGAAGCAATCTAATTTTCCTTCAGCCTCAGAAAGAATAAATATACACACACAATGGAATCCTATCGAGCAATGAAAATGAATAAAATACTTTTACCCTCAACAATATGGATGAATCTCATGAACATAATATTTACAAAGAAGCTAGACACAGGAGAGTTTGTGTTGTACAATTCCATTAATATAAAGTTTCAAAACAAGCAAAAGTAATGTATGGTGTTAGCAGCTGGGACACTAGTTACCTTGAATGAAGTGGGTAAATGGCTAGGAGAGGACACCAGAGCACTTCCTAGATACAGATAATATTCTACTGTTAGATCTGGGTGGAAGGTATATAAGGATGGTCATTTTTGATAAACCACCTAAGTGTGTACTTATGATATGTTCACATTTTAATTTTGAAAGGTTTACTCATGTTGTTGCACATAACTGTAGTTCATTATTTTTTGTTTGCCATATAATATATAATTATGTAAATATAATTCAGTTTATCTATCAATTCCCTTGTCCCTGAACATTTGGGATTTTGTTTGCTTGTTGTAGCTACTTAATTTATTCAACAAACAATGTTGCTACAAATATATTTCTTGGTGCACATATGCAAGAATCTCTTTAGGTGAAGTGTATAGAAGTAATTTCTAAATCTAAGGGTATGTTACAGTATTCAACTTCAGAAGATTACATTACATTATTTTCAAATTTTCATTCTTGCATTCGAACAGTGTATGGGAGATCTAATCCTGCATCCTTACGATTTTGTCAATACTATGGTATCTCGTTGTGGTCTTATTTAGATTTGATAATTAACGATGTTGAGTATCTTTCCACAGGCTTTTAAGCCATCCTTCTTCTTTCTGCAAAATACCTGTTCATGACTTTACTGCTTTTTTCTATGACATACTGTCTTACCCTAACTGATCTGTGAGAGTTCTTTATATAGTCTGGAAACTAACCACTCGTGGATTACTTTCATGAAAATATCTTCTCCCAATTTGTGACCTGTATCTTCAATCTATTTTAATTCTGAAAAACATATTTTTTCAAAGCTTTTTATTATGGACAAGTTCAAACAAACACAGCAAAAGTGAGAAGGAGGCCAGACAGCCCATCTTTTAGTCAGCACGGGGCTCAGCCACTGGCCCTCTCCAGCGGCCATACCCTGAGGATGCATCCTACCTCTGTTTGGGAGACACCAACGGCCTTGCGCCGGGCCACACCAATGCCAAAGCCAGCTCGCTCTCAGAGAACTGTGGGTGCAGGATGAACGGCTCATGCCAGTAAAAGCTATGGCGGGAAAAACGGGCACACAGCGGAATGCTGGGAACGTTCAGAGCATGCTGGGAGCACGCAGAGTATGCTGGGAGCCCTCGGAGTAAGCTGAGAGAGCTGGGGTACGCTGGGATAAGTTGGGGTAAGTTGGGGGCGCTGGGGGTGGTGAGGGGAGGTTTGGGATGGCCAGGCATGCTGGATACAGTACCCCTGAGCCACGGAGAGGGCGCTGAGGAGCGAGAACACGCAGGCCAGGAGACTGAGGTCTCAGGAGACTGAGGAGGCAGGCCGGAAGACGACTGCTTGCCGAGCCCGAGGCGGCAGAGAGCGAACTGCGGAGGTTGCTCCAGGCCGGCCTCCCAGCCTGCCGCTGCCTCACCGCGAGCCTCGAGCGTCGCCTCCTGAGCGGTTTTGATGGCCTTGCCTTGACAGGAGGCGCCTGCTGAAGAGATAGTTGTAGCTTTTGAAAAGGAAAGGAACCAAGATTCGTTCTTTGACGAAGGCCCACGGGTTCCAACATTAGGGCATCTAATTTAATCAGTAATTCATAGACTCGCCTTTTAAATAAGGCACTTGCGTAGGTAGAGACCTTGGAGATATTTCCACCAATTCCATGCGGAGCGTAAGAAAATGAGGCCCCAGGGCAGGAAACTTGCCTGTTGACCTTGGAAGCGGTGGGTAGGGCCGGTGGGACTCCGACCCCCAGGCAGGCCTCTTCCCACCGAGGCCCCACAGAGGGAGGACCGGTGAAGCTCCGGCGGGGCTGGACGCTGCTTAGACGGCAGGCCACTGACTTCCCAGCCTGGGCGCTCACGATGACCTTGGTTCTCCTGGGGCTTTGAGTCATCAAATGGACAATTTTGTAGGTACCTGTTCCTCACTGTAGTACTTATCACCAGGGCAGAAATGGGTTTAAAATGTTATTTTTAGTCAGCAAGTTTTCCATTAATCAGCTTGGATGTGAAAGGTGCTACTCTCTAAACTCTCTGTTAACAGATCATCTGAATTTTGAGCCTTCCAATGGAGTCCTTACACAATCTAGGGCAAGAAATTTGTACGTTTTAATTTGTAAGTTTTGCCAGTTATGAATTGAAAAAAAAAAATGTTTTCATGTAATGCTAAATAATAAAATTAAATAAATTCCTGCCTATTCCTGAACAGGTCAGAGTTGTTTACACACAGTTTTCTGATCAGTCTTTGAAGCTGACAAGAGAAGGGGAAGACCACTCACAGGAATTTTTTGGTGACTTTGCTGTAAGATATTTAAAGGAAGAATGAGGCAAAAAGTAATTTTAGTGGGAAATGTGTTTCAGAAATGAAAGCAACAAATCTCTAAATTTCAACTGTCTAACCTATTTTCACTAACGTGCACTTTTGTACTTCTGGGCCCAAGCCATAATCAGTTTTTTGTTTTTTATTTTACTTCATTCATTATTGATGCTCTTTACTTTGGTGAAGTAGATTGAGTTGGCCTTGGAACTTTGTTCTTCATTAAAAAAATTTTTTCCCACAACAGTAAACATTTAGCATAGAGAGAGAGTAGAAAAACAGAGAGAAGGAAGGAATGTTTCTATTTTTACTATCAGCAGTCATCTTAATTAGGTACACCAAATTAATTAACACCTTGTGTGACTTTGTGTTAATTTTTCTAAGAGTACTCACAGTTTTAAAAGACTTCCATGATCTTTAATAAAGAAAATTTCAAGCACTGTGGTACTTGAGTGAGAAAGACATGTGGGAGCCAGAAGGGCAATGCCACCATTGGTCAAATGGCACCATAAGGGTATTGGTTACTGAGATCAGACCTAAGGCTGGTCACACTCCAGATTCCAGGACTGTGTTACTACTCTTCTTAAAGAGAGAAAATATGTGGATGCTTAAAAGATTGAAGTACCAGAATACCAGTTACCTTCCCTGGGTATGTCTGTGTATCCTAGAGAAACTGAGCTGAAATCATTCCACATTGCAGTTTTCTTTTCTGTTACATGTAAGATAGACCCCAAAGGTATGCCCTGTGAATTATCAACTGTAAAATGTGTCCCACAGAGAAGTAGGAAAGCCAGAGAATTAGTGGGAAAGGAAACTAAATAACAATTAAATATCTCAGTGAGCAATTTTCTTTAGTGTAAAATGGTTAAAAATATATTCTTCAGCTTTGAAATGCTTTATAGAGATAATTTAAAATAGCAGAAGGCTTTGCTATACATTTTGATTTTTTTAAGAAGTATTGTTGTCATAGGAAAGATTTTGTTTTCCTGAAAACAAAGAGAAACTTAATAGCCAAAAATTTTAGAAAGAATTTGTTAAATAAAAACAATATAGCAGAAACATATCTAGTATCCAGAACAGAGTATGCATTTAATACATATTGCTGGTGGTTCTTTATAATATTTGTACTCAAATTATTCTATTTGTTCTCAAATTATTCTATTTGTTATATATAACTGCAGGTTTAAAATTCTAGATTTTATTTTTGGGGTGGCAGAGTGTTCTAAAGTGTATTGTGATGGTTGCAACCCTGTGAATGTAGTAAAAGCTATTTAATTATACATGGTAAATAGGCGAATTGTATGCGATATGAATTATATCCTAATAAAACTTGTACCCACCAAATTCTGGATTATCATTAGAAAACCTCAAAGGTAAAATGTAAGTGGTATTTAACTGCTAATATTTGCTAAACTTGTTTTTGCCATCGTATACCAATGCAATATCAAATATTCTGTGATGGATTGAAATGCTTTACCCTGTTGGTAAACTAAATAAAAGGTTACTGTGTTTTTATTGTTGTTTGTTTTTAAAGGCCTGATTACTGAGGCATTCAGTCAACAGGAAAATATGAATGATTCTAAGCAGCAGTCACTGTTCTTCATCACACTTCCTGATTTACACAAACTCTGTGCTGTCAAGATAATATTGAGTAACGGAGTGGCAGACACTGAGATTAGGAGTAGACAAATGAAGATATGCAGGTAAAAAAACACAATCTTGTAACTAACACTTTCTAAACTTTTTTACATCTGTAAGAGCTGTTTTAATAGCATCTCCTTTAAAGCAAGATACTCATTTGCTAAATCTGTTTATACAGTTTTAGAATAAAGGAATTCAGTATTGTTCTGACCAAGTATGTTGAATTACATTTAAGGGAGAACTTAAAGTACTTCAGATAGAATATATCACTGTTGAGTCTTTATATTTGTGGCTTCTTGTGTGTTATTTTAATTTAAAAATTTTATAAACATTGATGAATTAAATCAATGGATTAAGTCAAAACTTAGTCCTAAGTTTTGGGAGATAGTCATTAATAACTGTTTATGAAGTACCTATTGTTTATGAAGTACTTCAGGAGATACTGTAAACGTTTTACATTAATATAATTTTTAGATTTTCAGATTGATGTAGGAGTATTTTTCCAAGAATTATCTTGAAATATCTAACCTAAGATAGTCTTTGGAAAACACTTCTAGAAGTTGACACCTAAAGTATAACACTGAAGACCCACCATGTGTTAGTCCCTTAAATTGTTTGAGACACTCAAGGAAGAACTCTTAGAATACATAACAAGATTATATCTCTAATTGAATTTCTTAGAGAGGAGCAAACACTTATAAGATGGCTAGGAGTCAGAAGTAAAATACTCTTGGGTGTCCTCCATTTTGCTCTTATTTATAAAACTTGTCTTCTGACGACTGTGTATTTTCCCACTCAAGTACATCCAGGAATCTGTACCCTTCCTGCTAAGGTATAATTTGATACCCACTGAGCATTTACTTGTGACCCCTTAGGGAAGCAAATAAGTAGAAAACCTTAAGAGAGATTTTCTGCCATTCACTCTCATATTGAAGGTGGTCTTGCCCGTAGAGAGGAGTGCTTTGACTCATCGCCCCAATAACTGACAAAGAGGCTAGAACAGAAGGACAAAGACATGGTTGTGTCAGACAAAGGCACATCTTGTACAAGCACGTACTGGGGATGTCCCTGGTGATCCAGTAACTAAGACTCTGTGCTCCTTGGGCAGGGGGCCCGGTTTGATCCCCCGTTGGGGAACTAGATCTTGCATGCTACAACTAAGTTCACACTGCAACTAAAAGATCCTGTGTGCCTCAATTAAGACCCGGCATGGCCAAATACATAAACATTAAAAAAAAAAAAAAAGCCTGCTGCACCACAGTTCCAACAAAGATGAGCCTAGCAGAAACACGTTGACCCATCTCACGTTTTGACATAACTCCACACACACATGCATTCCTAGCCTTTAAAATTTGTTTCCTTGATGATTAATAATTTCGAAATTTTTTGTATTTCTACATCTATTCCCTTTTGTGTTTTTCCCATCTTTTCTAATAAAATTATTGATGGTAATTTGAATTGTAATGATTGTTGCTATAAGTTCATTTGTCTTTTGAATACTAAACTAAAACCACTACCCACTTCATTTTCCTTCAAAAAATTTCCTTTTTAAAGGAAAAGAATCTAGTCAATAGTTCTGACACTGAAGTAGTTGATAACTACACTGTTCCCTAGACTCTTTTCTCCAGTGCTTCTGACCACCACTTAAAAAAAAAAAAAGGAAAATGTAAGAAATAGGAGTTAGAAGAGCTGAAGTCTTCATAGTGCTTAGACTTTTTCAAGTCTATACTTAAAATAGAAATGAAGTTTTAAAAGAGAAATTTTAGTTCACAGATGAAAGGGTTAGGAAACAGATGTGCATACAAGTTTTTATATTAATATCATTAAAACTTTATAGTTCTCTCAATTCAAATCTTGGCTAATTGCTTACAGTATTCAAGGTACCATGCTAAGTGTGGAGAGACATACAGAAATCTGTAATACAGTCCCTGCCTAGAAGAAGCTTAAACTTTTCATTGGAACTAGCAATTTCTAAATGTTCTGATAAGATGAAAACAAAAGGGGGGCAGTCTGCTTTAAAATTAATACATTTCATCTCCACAGGCAGTTGCTGTTTTTGCACCAAGATATCCTTACATCACCTGTACCTGGCATATTTACCCAAATTTGGGTGGTGATGGCGGTTAGTATTGTAACATTTTATACAGTATCATTTATAATCATTTAGAACAATATTGATAAGCATTAATTTGGGTATTAATTATAGCTCAAACTGAAGACAGTTTATGAGGACAAATTACATTGTGTTGTAGGTTGATCAAAACATTAACAGACTTTAACTTTGATATACCTCATGTTTAAGATCCATTTTTGTAGCTCTGAATTCATATTTAGTTTTCTCTGTTGTTGATGTTAAAATAAAGATTAAGCAACCTAGATGTCCATCAGCAGATGAATGAATAAGAAAGCTGTGGTACATATATGCAATGGAGTATTACTCAGCCATTAAAAGAATACATTTGAATCAGTTCTAATGAGGTGGATGAAACTGGAGCCGATTATACAGAGTGAAGTAAGCCAGAAAGAAAAACACCAATACAGTATACTAACACATATATATGGAATTTAGAAAGATGGTAACAATAACCCTGTATGTGAGACAGTAAAAGAGACACAGATGTATAGAACAGTCTTTTGGACTCTGTGGGAGAGGGAGAGGGTGGGATGATTTGGGAGAATGGCATTGAAACATCTATAATATCATATAAGAAATGAATCGCCAGCCTAGGTTCAATGCAAGATACAGGATGCTTGGGGTTGGTGCACTGGGATGACCCAGAGAGATGGTATGGGGAGGGAGGTGAGTGGGGGGTTCAGGATTGGAAACACATGTACACCCGTGGCAGATTCATGTTGATGTATGGCAAAACCAATACAGTATTGTAAAGTAAAATAAAAAATAATAATAAAAAAATAAGAAATAAAGATTATCAATGAATAAAATAACGGCATAGTTAACGGCATAGTTTTTAAGATAGCACAGACTTAATCCTTTTTTATATTTTATTCTTTTTTTTTCCCCTTTTTTTTTTGTGTGTGTGCCAGAGCCCGGGATATATTTTATTCTTTAGAATTACATTTATATAAAAGAAGTTCCTTGTTCCAATAGATCTCCAGTTGTGCTTAAAGAACTTGGGCCAACACTTTTTTATTTTGGATATTTCATTACAATGTTTTTCTTACTTAGTAAAATTAGAACAAGAAATATATTTTATGGTGCTGTATATAGCCCTTATTCTGAGATTTTAATTTCCCAGAAATTAATATTTATTAACAATGCTGATAGATAGTT
Organism: Oryx dammah; assembly: GCF_014754425.2. Taxonomy (NCBI): domain Eukaryota; kingdom Metazoa; phylum Chordata; class Mammalia; order Artiodactyla; family Bovidae; genus Oryx; species Oryx dammah. The sequence goes on from NW_024070206.1 coordinate 57,507,622, forward strand.
CAAAATCTTTAGTTTTTTTTTAATTTTTCTCTAGATTTTAGGTTTATATCTATTTTTTATCTTCTCATTCTTAATATGGTTTTTAAGAAAGGCAAGATGTTAGTGAACAAGTAGACAGTTCAGTTCAGTTCAGTTCAGTCACTCAGTCGTGTCTGACTCTTTGCGACCCCATGAATCGCAGCACGCCAGTCCTCCATGTCCATCACCATCTCCTGGAGTTCACCCAGACTCATGTCCATCGAGTCCGTGATGCCATCCAGCCATCCCATCCTCGGTCGTCCCCTTCTCCTACTGCCCCCAATCCCTCCCAGCATCAGAGTCTTTTCCAATGAGTCAACTCTTCGCATGAGGTGGCCAAAGTACTGGAGTTTCAGCTTCAGCATCATTCCCTCCAAAGAAATCCCAGGGTTGATCTCCTTCAGAATGGACTGGTTGGATCTCCTTGCAGTCCAAGGGACTCTCAAGAGTCTTCTCCAACACCACAGTTCAAAAGCATCAATTCTTCGGTGCTCAGCCTTCTTCACAGTCCAACTCTCACATCCATACATGACCACAGGAAAAACCATAGCCTTGACTAGACGGACCTTAGTCGGCAAAGTAATGTCCCTGCTTTTGAATATGCTATCTAGGTTGGTCATAACTTTTCTTCCAAGGAGTAAGCTTCTTTTAATTTCATGACTGCAGTCACCATCTGCAGTGATTTAGGAGCCCAAAAAAATAAAGTCTGACACTGTTTCCACTGTTTCCCCATCTATTTCCCATGAAGTGATGGGACCAGATGCCATGATCTTCGTTTTTTGAATGTTGAGCTTTAAGCCAACTTTTTCACTCTCCTCTTTCACTTTCATCAAGAGGCTTTTTAGCTCCTCTTCACTTTCTGCCATAAGGGTGGTGTCATCTGCATATCTGAGGTTATTAATATTTCTCCCGGCAGTCTTGATTCCAGCTTGTGTTTCTTCCAGTCCAGCATTTCTCATGATGTACTCTGCATATAAGTTAAATAAGCAGGGTGACAATATACAGCCTTGACGTACATACACCTTTTCCTATTTGGAACCAGTCTGTTGTTCCATGTCCAGTTCTAACTGTTGCTTCCTGACCTGCATACAGATTTCTCAAGAGGCAGGTTAGGTGGTCTGGGATTCCCATCTCTTTCAGAATTTTCCACATTGTATTGTGATCCACACAGTCAAAGGCTTTGGCATAGTCAAGAAAGCAGAAATAGATGTTTTTCTGGAACTCTCTTGCTTTTTCCATGATCCAGCGGATGTTGGTAATTTAATCTCTGGTTCCTCTGCCTTTTCTAAAACCAGCTTGAACATCAGGAAGTTCACGGTTCACGTATTGCTGAAGCCTGGCTTGGAGAATTTTGAGCATTACTTTACTAGCGTGTCTCTATATTCTTTTCTACCTGAAAAACTTAGAAAAAGAGTATCCTAATCTTAGCAAGAAGAAGAAGAAGAAAGTCACCATATAAAAATATGTTTTGAACTTTCTCTTGATCTTCCACTTGTGTCCATTTTCCTTACTCATGTCTAAGAAATAATTGTTTGATAAGAAAAGTATTAAATATTTATTACATGAAATTTACTGGCCTTTTCCTTTATATGGTTTCTGGATTCAGGTCATTTCCAGAAAGGCTTTCCTCACTTAGAAATGTACCCATAGATTCTACTGGGTTTCCCAGAAAGTTCATTTGGTTTTTTCTGTAAGATGATATTTGTAGCACTTCATTGTCTTTAACTTCATTTGAAACAGTTGTTAGACTTAATTGTGACAGCTGTCATATCAATATGCATTTTTTAAATCAAAATTGATACATTTTTGTGTAGCCATTTTAATATTGAAGATGGAAGAAAAAAGCAACACTTTCAGTAAGTTATACTTTATTATATGAGAAAGGTGGGCTTCCCTGGTGGCTCAGATGGTAAAGAATCTTCCTGCAATGCAGGAGACACAGTTCAATCCCTGGGTCGGGAAGATTTCCTGGAGAAGGAAGGCAACCCACTCCAGTATTCTTGCCTGGAGAATCCCATGAACAGAGGAGCCTGGTGGGTTCACGGGGTCATAAAGAGTCAGACGTGACTGAGCGACTAACACTATACCAGAAAGGTAAAAAGCAGCTTAAACAGCAAAAAGATCTGTGCAGTGTATGGAGAAGGTGCTATGATTGACCAAACATATCAAGTGGTTTACAAAGTTTCATGCTGGAGATTTCTCGCTGGACAATGCTCCATGGCCAGATAGATCAGTTGAAGTTGATAGTGATCAAATCGAGACATTAATTGAGAACAATCAATGTTATACCATGTGGGAGATAGCTGACATACTCAAAATATCCAAATTAAGCACTGAAAATCAGTTGCACCAGCTTGGTTATGTTAATCACTTTGGTGTTTATGTTCCACATAAGTTAAGCAAAAAAGCCTTGACTGTATTTCTACATGCAGTTCTCTACTTAAACATAATGAAAAGCTTCTGTTTTTAAAACAAATTGTTATGAGTGATGAAAAATGGATACTATACAATAAGGTGGGACTAAAGAGACTGGAACAAATGAAATGAACCACCAACAACCACAACTAAGCCTGGTCTTTATTCAAAGAAGGTGATGTTGTGTATATGGGGGGGGCGGGGGGGGGGGGGAGGTCTCCATTATGAGTCCCTTCCAGAAAATCAAACGATTCATTCCAACAAGCTGCTCCCAATTAGACTAACTAAAAGCAGCACTGGACAAAAAGTGTCTGAAATTAGTCAACAGAAAAGGTGTAATCTTCATCAGGATAATACAAGACTGCATATTTCTTTGATGTCCAGGCAAAAACTGCTACAGCTTGGCTGGGAAATTCTGATTCATCTGCCATACACACCAGAAACTGGACTTTAAGATTTCCTTTTGTTTACAAAGTTCTCTTAATGGAAAAAAAATGTCAATTTCCTGAAAGACTGTAAAAGGTACCTGGAATAGTTCTTTGCTCAAAAAGATAAAAAGTTTCGGGAGGATGGAATTATGAAGTTGCCTGGAAAATGGCAGAAGGTAGCAGAACAAGATGATGAATACATTGTTCAATAAAGTTATTGGTGAAAATGAAAAATGTGTCTTTTAGTTTTGCTTAAAAACCAAAGGAGCTTTTTGGTCAACCCAATATTTCAGGAAGAGAATGATTATCACTTGCTTCTTTCTCTGCTGCTGCTGTTGCTAAGTTACTTCAGTCATGTCTGATTCTGTGCGACCCCATAGACGACAGCCCACCAGGCTTCCCCGTCCCTGGGATTCTCCAGGCAAGAACACTGGAGTGGGTGGCCATTTCCTTCTCCAGTGCATGAAAGTGAAAAGTGAAAGAGCATAGAAACTGTTAGGATGATGGTCCTCTGCTGTGTTCTGCTGTATAAATGTTTAAATTCTTTATGTAGTGCATTATTTAATAATACATTTAATTCATTTTTATAAATATGGATTTTTTTAATAGATAACATTTTATAAAGCTGGAAGACTTAATGCTTATCTGGAAAAATATGAAGCTAAGGTAAGTTTTTAAAAGGATAATAATTCCAGATGTTGTTTTATTGATTTTGTATATTCCACTTATTTTGTCAGTAAACAAAAATTGGAATATCTTTCTCATAAGTTGTTTCTATGCATGTGAAAAAACTAGTATTTTCTCTCAGGACAATTTTTTTGTGCACATTTAATAGAGAAAGGGGGAAGAGGCTTAATTTTGTTGGGTACTTTATTGCAGGCATTTTATGTGACATAATTTCATTTGTCATCTCTATTTTCCAAGAAGTGACTATCCCATGTTTACAGATAAAGAAACTGAAACACAGAGAGGTAAAAAAAAAATTGTCCACAATCATATAGCTAATAAGTAAGGGAACAAAAAAATATAGATTGTATTCCCCATGGTGATGAGTGTCTGGATCTTAGCAAAGAAAAAAAGAAATGAATACTTGAAGTAGAGCACCTCTCATGTCTCAATACTCAGGCTGCTGAGATTTTGCTAGAGCTCCCATCGTGTCTCTGCATGGGTGTCTGAGGCACTGTATCCTTGGTTATTCTAGCAGCCTGTCCACTGTTGGCCTCTGTTCCTAGATCTAGTGGAGTTTGGAATGATGAGGTTTTTGGTCATCCTCAAGATGAAATGCTTTAAGATCTAGGAGAATGATGAGGTCTCAATAATAGCCAGCGATGCTTTGCAGTTCCCTGAGAAATACTTGAATAACCTGAAAGCTGATTCTAGCCATCATATACCATCTGTGGGAAAGCAGTGTTCTCACCTATGTTGAGCCTGCACAATTATGCTCAAATTGTCTTTATCTGGATACTTTGTACATGAGTAATAATCACAGCAGATAGTTATTGAACATCTATGATATACTGAGCACTTTGCTTGTTTCTGGAGATAAAGCTGGGGACCTGATAAACTTCTTGCCCTTGGGAATCTTAACATAGAAAAATATTTTCCTCCTTTTTATTTATTGGGTGACAGTTCTTGGCTCTCTCACTTTTGTCTTGCTAACAAAGGCAAAAGTTTTCATCATGTTTTCATCTGAGCTGCATTTGCAAAAGTGTTTGCTCATGTGAATATGCTATTGCATATGCAACTGAATACTCAAGAAGGGACTCCGCTGATCTCAGAGTTTCCTCTCTGTGCAGCTCTCTTCTCTCAATACTCTGCCCTCCAAACTCTAGCTACCGTGGCCTCCATGGATTCTCAGTTCTGTCCATTCAACCCAGGGAGCCTGCTGCCTCTTCCAGGATTCCCCCTCCCTGCACTGCAGCCTGGAAAGCCTCTTTAATCAATATGCTGGGGTCTCATGAGTTTCCCAGCTCCTAGGGGTTTGTCTTTTTTTGTTGCTTGATGGCCTGTGTCTTGTGAAACATTGTTTCATTTAACTTACCCAGTGTTTTAGTTATTTCAAGTGGGACAATGTGTCTGGATCCCATTGGTCATAAGTGAATATTCTGACCTTTGAAAATTGTGTGCAAGTAGAAATACTTGTTGCACTATATCTGGTACAAATACATACAAACTGCTGGTTCCATGTGTGCTCATGTAAACATTTAACTTTTCTGATATTGGACTAGAGTGAACAGTAATGAAACATGTTACAACATAGTTCTGGCCGGCTTCCTTTGTGCAGAGCAGAGTACAAAGTAAAGTGTAAGGTTCTAGCACGTGAGCTCCAAAGATTTAGGCTTATTGAGGCAGGATAAACTGGTAGAATTTGGCCATTACAATCATGGTGTCAACGTGAATATATTTTAACACTTCTTTAACTTCAGAACCAGATAGGATTAGCTGGAGTAATGGCTGTAACTTCTACCCAGGATAGCCCAGTTTTGTTGGGAGGTGATCTAAGCACACAAACATTTTCTCTGAGTTTCTAGGATAGTATAACAATTACTGTGAACTTGCCCATATTTTGTGCTTTAATATTTTTAGGTGGAGGCTCCACAACAAGTAATTCCTGTAATTCTTCAAAACTGCCTTTCATATTCACTCACAGCTAGACTTGCTCCAGCCTGGAATAAAGCTGGCCATCTCTTGATACAAGGTGACTTTATCTCTTTCAATCATTAGGGCTTTCTGAACCAGATTACTTCTATTATGTACGTCTGTTTTTAATTTCAAAATATATTGTTTTTAGGGAATTTTTTTTTCAAGAAAAATATTTTTATTTTGTATTAGGGCATAGCTGATTAACAATGTTGTGATAGTTCAAGGTGAACAGTAAAAACATTCAGCCATACATATATTATACATGTATCCACAGGGAATGGTTTTTAAAGCATAGCCCCAACCAAACATTCTTAAGCAAGGCCCCATCAACAAAAGTGTCCTCTCCTTCCTTTGCAATTATATCCAGAGGAGGTCTCCTAGTGTTTCTATGGAAAAAAAGTGGTTTTATTATAGAATACTTGATGTTTAAAAAGGAATAAATATAAGTTATGGAGCACTGTAATAAAACAAACACAAATTATTAGTGTTGTTGGAACCAAGTCTATTCTCAATTTTGTGTTGTGATCTATTTTCTAAATATTTTACACCAAGAAAAAATATTTGCAGGAAGAATTGAGTATTTCTGTCTTTTTAATATAAGAGATATTTTTGAGTGTTAAATTTTTTCTCTGAACTATCATCATATATTCATTTGTATAAAACTGCATTGTAAAGCATTTTCTGCAGCTTTGATAACTTTGCATAAGGAAGTTATATTAAGCATTATTTATGAGTTTTAATAATATGGTGTATCCTATGAATTTTTTAAGGAAGAGAATTTCTTTCTCAGATGGGAAAGCAAAGTGCTGTTGGTAAGTAAAAATATAAAAGTTAATAGATAAAACATTAATAAAATAGTTGTTTAAAAAGTGTTATAGATTGTTGGGTTATTAAAATCTTGATGATTAGCTTGTATCAAAAGTTAATCAGATACTATTATAATAACAGTTTCACTCAGGAAATCACTTCTGATTCAAAAATATATATTCTTCATGAGAAAAAAATTCACTTTTCTTAATTGAAATAAAAGCTGCATTTTAAATTTCTCTAGTTAGAATTATAACTAAAAAAGAGTTTAATTTTGTAGGTATTTATAATATATAGTCTCTAGAACCATATTATAAGAATTCTTTAGTACTGTTGTAAGTAAAAGCTTTAGTTTTTTTTTTTTTTTATGAGTACATGATTCTTGTTTTTAAAAAAAGATTAAAGCTCAACATTCAGAAAACTAAGATCATGGCATCTGGTCCCATCACTTCATGGGAAATAGATGGGGAAACAGTGGAAACAGTGTCAGACTTTATTTTTGGGGGCTCTAAAATCACTGCAGATGGTGATTGCAGCCATAAAATTAAAAGACGCTTACTCCTTGGAAGGAAAGTTATTACCAATCTAGATAGCATATTCAAAAGCAGAGACATTACTTTGCCAACAAAGGTCCGTCTAGTCAAGGCTATGGTTTTTCCTGTGGTCATGTATGGATGTGAGAGTTGGTCTGTGAAGAAAGCTGAGCACCAAAGAATTGATGCTTTTGAACTGTGGTGTTGGAGAAGACTCTTGAGAGTCCCTTGGACTGCCAGGAGATCCAACCAGTCCATTCTAAAGGAGATAAGCTCTGAGTGTTCTTTGGAAGGAATGATGCTAAAGCTGAAACTCCAGTACTTTGGCCACCTCATGTGAAGAGTTGACTCATTGGAAAAGACTCTGATGCTGGGAGGGATTGAGGGCAGGAGGAGAAGGGGATGACAGAGGTTGAGATGGCTGGATGGCGTCACCGACTCATTTGAGTGAACTCTGGGAGTTGGTAATAGACAGGGAGGCCTGGCATACTGCAGTTCATGGGGTTGCAAAGAGTCGGACACGACTGAGCAACTGAACTGAACTGAAAGAGACACAGATTGGTCTAATCTAACTCTTTCATTGACATGCGTGGCTCTATTGCAGGTAGACAGATTCTGTCAGTAGTCCAGAGATGGCAGATAGAGGGAAATCCTGAGCCAAATAGACATTGTCAATTATGGTGGTTTTCACCAGCATTTGACCATAGCCTTAAATCTACATGTAATCCACAGACTCTTCCATCTGAGTTGGCTTTCAAGCTGAAGCCCGTTTGCCCCTCTTGCTCTGGGTTTGTGTGTAAGTTGGGCAGTGGCAGTCACTGTGCTGCAGCTCTGGATGAATGAGTTCTTTTACCTTCCCCAAACACAATCAGGAGACTAAGCTGTTGGAGAGCACTCCTCACTCATGTGTTAAAACTTTTTCTTTTAGTTTTATTGAATGTAATATTCTTAGCAAAACTTACAAGCTGTAGATGTATAGCTCATTGGATTTTCACAAACTAATAATATCCTTATAACCAGTTCTCAGATCAAGAAATGAACATTACCAGTACACCAGAAGCCCCCGCATGCTTTATTTCAGGTAGCACTATCTGACTTAGATGTTGTTGTGGAGTCACTAAATCAGGTCCGATTCTTTGTGACCCCATGGACTGCAGCACACCAGCCTTCCCTTTCCTTCACTATCTCCCGGAGTTTGCTCAGATTCATGTCCATTAGTCGATGATGCTATCTAACCATCTCACGCTCTGCAGCCCTCTTCTCCTTTTGCCTTCAATATTTTAATTATGAGAAAGCAAGATAGATGCCTTGGGGCTCTGAAAGATTTGAAATATATCTGCCAGTATATTTGAGGACATTTGTTAGTAAGTCAAAAACATGGGATGGTACCTATTCTAATTTAAGAAGAGTCTTCATTTTTCACATATAATAAATGTCAGGCTTCTAGGAGGTGTCTGCTGAGTTTTCCTCTCAACTGTGGGATGTCTCATTTTTCTCATTGTAACTGTGCCCTACACATATGTACTGTTCTGTGCGTTTGTCTTCTTTTAGATGTCTCATCTGTAGACCATCAAATAATATAATATATTCACCATATAAGGTGACTATTTGAATTTTACCATGTGTGAAAAAAATCAATTCTTAACTGAATTTCTAACTTGAGTAAATTGAGTTGATTTCTTATGTTACTGAAATACTTAATTTGTTAGGTTGGAGTAATAATTCCAGAAAGTTCATGGTTAATAATTTTATTTTCAGTGTTAGATATCAATGTAACATCAACTCAAGTTTGTCTAAGCATAGAAGCTCACACAATCAGACTGCCACCACCTCAGGTACCACATATTTTCATTTCTTAATATATAATTAATGTATTTTTATTACTATATAATTAATAAATTTATTATCATTACTGATATGCTGCTACTGCTGCTGCTGCTGCTAAGTCGCTTCAGTCATGTCCAACTCTGTGTGACCCCAGAGACGACAGCTGATACGCTAGGTTTTAGTTTTTAATAAGAGTGATGATAAATTTTTTATTATCAAAATCCATATTATTAAATACTTGACATATTGATATTGTCTTAAATCTGTTTACCAAAGAAAACATCATTCTGTCAGTTTAACACAGATCTACTTATGTTATTCCTTTGCTCAAAAGTCTTTTTAGGTAGCATTCAAGACTCCACAACGCTGCCTTGCCTCAGCACCTGCTCTTTGCCTTTTCTTTCACCTCCAAATATTAAAAGAGCTATTTCAGCTCATACTAAATATATTAATAATAAACCCACATTGGCATTATTATAGTTTTTTTCATCTTTTTTTTTTTACACCTAACACTTTTTGCCTTCTTAGTAGAAGGACATGTCTTCTATTTTGCTTATTCTCTTAGCACCCCGTATAGAAACTTCCACATTAATGGTAACTCAGTGAGTGTTATTTTTCTTCTTCTGTGACAGTGGTTCTCAACAGAGAGGGGTGGAGGGTGAAATGAGTGATTTGTTCCCTGTGAGACATCTGTAACATCTGCAGAAAACTTGGCTATCACTAGGTGGGAGGGTGTGTTGCTACTGGCATTAAGTGGATAGAGGCCAGGATGCCGCTGAATGTTCTAGAGCAGATTGGAGCACCTCCACTCCCATCCCCACCAAGAGTTTTCCAGCCCAAATGATCAACAGTGGCCACACTAAGAAAGCCCAGGCACAGGACAGAAGGCTCTTCTTTGCTTAGAGTGCCCCTTGATGTGCTATACACTCTGCTTGTTCTTCAGAGACCAGCTCAAACGCTGCTCCATTCATTTCTCTATAATTTTTTGATTACTTGTTATGTTAAGACAATAGACAAGTCAAAAATGAATAGGATCTCTGTTCTGGCCCTCAAGAGTTATGTAAGCCAGTAGGAAAGCTGACCTGAATATAAGTAGTTGGAGTTGCTGCTGAGTCCATGCCCTTACTGCTCCCTGCATGGCAGGCCAGTAGATTGAAGCACGGGGTGTTTGGGCAAAGACTTGTCAGCAGATGGTGAGCGTGGTGGACTAGCGTTCCAAAGAACCATCTTACCAAGTTTCAGCTCAGGTTGCTTTTATACTAAAGAGGGAGCAGGTGTGGCTAGTTGTTACAAACCCCTTGGTGCCCGAACCCTTTGTTCTTGCAGCTGTCCATGTCACTCCAACAAGACAAAGTTTCCAGAACTTTCTAACTCTATATGAATGAAAAGTGTTATACCTTTCAAGGTCAGGCCTGGGAGACAGGGCTTGAGAATGGGCTATCACATATATTTCAGGTTGGTTCTTCTCTGTCACAGAGACAGTGGCCTAATGTGAATATCTTGTACTGACAAGGAACCTCCCTAAAGCTCCAAACCCACTGTGATCTTTCACCCACTAAAACCTCCACACTCTGCCTCACCACATATATTTCTAGTATCTCCATTAATCTCAGAAACGCAGTGGAAATTCAGAGCACAGTTAGTCACTGAATGTGGAGGAAAAGGGCCTAGATGTAGGCCTGTAAGGTTTGCATTGGCAGAATGCAGATAAATCGGTGTGGGGGCAGTACTCTAAGCCAGGGCCTTGTTACAATGCTGATGGCTTGTCCAGGAATTGGAAAATTGGCTGGGTCAGCTGGAGTTCATTGAGAAGCAGCAGGCAGTACAGTTGGAATGTTGTTTCCCTGAAGATGAATGAATAAGAGGGAGAGATGTGAAACGTTCTCTCTAAACACAGTGTCCTCCACCCTTTAATATTTTATTTTGCACCTCACTTGACGTCTCTCCAACCTCTGCCTCGCTATAAGAAAATGGCCCACATTACCCAGAGTGAGGAGACTGTAAGTGGCGAGTAGTTGCCAGACAGGGCACCTGAGGACACAGAAAACAGCACTTCAGATCCTGGAGAAGGGATTCAGAAGGAGAATGCAGGTGCTGGCTCTGCCTGCTTGCCTCCAGAAGACCAGAGGAAGGCATAACTCCCTAACACATCCTCGTCCTCCACTTAAAAAATTCATTTAAAATTTAATTAAGAAGCTATTCTGACAGAATGTAAATATCTTCCTTTGGACAGAGATTCAGCTCCCACTTAACAAAATTAAAGAAACTGAAAGCCAGTTCAAATAAGTACGAAATAGGAGTTTGGCTTTGGACGATAAGAGGGAAAGTATGAAATATTTGATAAACTGTGTAGAGGAGAAACAGGGGTGAGCTGAAACACTGATTACCTTGTATAAAGTGGTCATACATGATTCAATGTAACAGGCTTTGAAACTGTTTCTTAACTGATGGTGTATGTGTGATAAATCTTTGTTTTTAATCTGTGTTTTCAAATGTTTCCTTTTGTTTGCCAAACTCTTTGGAGGACTTATGCATTAAATTCTTATTTCTATCAAAAGCTAAGAGAATTTGATATTTCTCAGAGTATTATAAAGAGTTTTGAAACTAACCAGAATGCTGTTATTGAGGAACAGTCCATTTTAAGCAACTGGTGCTATGTTTTGCCAAGGTGAGATTTCAGTTTGTCATATCTAGGGTGGGTTTGGGATATAGTAGTTTCCTCTTATTTTGCTTCAACATTGACATGTGCAAAGTATAAACCATTTTTGTGAAATTTGGAAACTGAATTATAACTCTAAAAAGATATTGAAACAATATTGTCATACTTGCAGAAGCCATCAAATTACTAAAATAATTTTATTACACATTTGTATATTTATTAAACCTCATTTTATTTAAAACAGTAAAATTTCTAGATATACAACTATATATAACATCAATAGAACCTTATAAACATGTACATATAATTAATGATTCATTATCATTTGATATGAGCTAAGTTATAAGTTTATACTATCTTCAAGGGAAAAAATGACTTGTTATTAACATAAATATGACTATTAGCATGAAATTTTAACCAGATTAGAACTTTAAGTAGTGGCATCTGCATTATAACTTGGTCATTGAAGCAGAGAAGAGGTAGATAGGGAACATAGATTTGCTTCTGATTCATTCAACTCTTAACAAACTTTTCCCTAAAGTCTAAAATTACCAGGCATACCTCTGTGTGGCAACACTGTATTTATTAGTCATTGTTTTGTGTTTGTAACTGACATATTGTTTGCATCAGTTCAACTTTGTTTTTCCTAACATTTCTTTGTTAAGAATTTAATACAATGTTAATTTAGAATTGGAAGCAAATGAGTAGCTTATTACTTATGTGTTGATAGTTGCTAAAATTTTTGAATGCTTTCCAAATCACATAGTTGACTTAAACCAACCCAGGGGTCGAAACCAGTTCTCTTATATCCCTTGTTTGGCAGGTGGTTTCTTTACACTAGCGCCACTTGGGAAGCTCCATGTCTAAGCACTGGCTCATAATATTTTACCAACTGTATTTTTCGTAGTATGAAAATGGGACGAATGATAAGTATTCTTCACACCATACCCCCCGACTGTCCTTTTCACTCATATGAAGATTTCCAGATGCACTGGGATGGCCTGGTAAGGAATAGAAATATATATTACATTAGTAGCTATTTAATTTTGCTGCTTGTAATTTAACCTTAAGTTTAGCTTTCACTCAAGAGAATTTCAACTTTGTTCTTAATTTTTAGTATGGCTATAAGCTTCCAGAAGACCTTGGAGCTATTAAAATATACTGCTGTATCTACTTCAAAATGATAGGAGAAAGGCTCTTCACATATCCTTTACAGATGCTCTCTGCCCACCCTAGGATCCAGGCGTGACTCCTAGTAGAAAGGAACAAAAGAACTGTATATGATTCTCCTTAGCCAAGGGCTCCCTCCGGTGGCATATTGGACACTATTGAAAGGGTAGAATTGAAAGAATGTCGCTTAATGAAAATTTCTTTTTTGGAGAATAATTTCACAGGCAAAGTTTAGGGATTTAAATTGCACTTAATGCACCTCATTGATTTGAGAAAATATTTTTCTTGGTGTTATTTTTAAAAGTCTACACACAGAGCACAAGTGCTCAGGTGAAACTCTCCCATCTCAATTAACACTGGTTTCATCATTTTTGTTTCTTTGCATTCTGACCAGCTGGTCTCTAAAAGGAAGAGAGAGAAGCCTGGTGTTCTCTTTCTGTATTCTATATTTCCTAACCCAAATCTTAATATAAAGTTGAAGTTAATAGCTATCAATTATTCCCCTTCATTAGATGCCAAGACATTATTCTAAGTCTTCAGAATGTTTTATATCAGAAAAAGTTAACTGCTTTGCTCAAAGAACCACGTTCAGACCTTGAATGCAATTCATATGTGGTGTTTCTCTGTGCTGAATTTTTACTGTTCTTGGAGATGCAACCTGTTTATTGCTTACTGTGAATATTTATGTTTATAATCTATGAAGATCATAATGTCTTTTTTATAAATCATTTTTTGGATAGCTTAGTTTGCCAGTCTGTGGCGAGAGCCATATAGTAATAAGGGTACTACTGTGAGTTGTTTTTATTGTGAAAGTTAAAATTTAAAGTAGTTAGGATTTAGTTATTTGTACCTTTTTAGCAGTTACAATTTTCAGACCTTTTTACATCAGTTAAAAAAAATGCCATCTCCTATCTGCAAAAAAATGTACCATTGTTCTTTAACAATGTTCAGGTACCCTCTCAGTTGCATCAGAAGTCAACCCATACAGTTCTTTCCAAGGGTAGATATGGAAGGTGTGTTGAAAAGTTTTCTTTCAGATTTAAAATCTAAACTGCCCCATATATGTGGATTTCCCATAAAGATGACAACTAAACCGTGCTACTACACACAAGAACTAACCACACTGCATTTGCAGGTGAGTAGTTTTTCATGTCCTACCAAGTTCTCTAAGACATGCTCTGCACGTATATTACTCGGATCTTTGCCGTCAGTGATGGACAGCCTAACCCACTGTGCTAGGTCTTTTCCCTCAGTTCGGTGTTTCCCTGCTGCTATTTGTTTTTGTTGTACTGTCATTCCTATTATTATTGTATCTACCTTGGTATTATGGTAGTTACTGGTCTATTTCTTCTAATTAATACAGCGTGACTTCCTAGAAGGCAGAGGACATATCCTAAGTTCCTGGTACTTAATATATGTTCATTACATGTTTCTTCAAAGAATCAAAAAATAAATGATAAATGATATTACAGGATAATTTGGAAACGTCTGCCTCGTACAAATCCAAGTTTTCTTTGAAGTTCTGTCATTTCGAGTCCAACTGATTGAGAAAGCCTTTGAATAATTTATAGAAATTGAATTAACTTGAGAACATTTTTATTGTAAGATGATATGCTAAGTGAAATCTTATTTATGAAAAAAAAATAATAAGCAGTTTAAGCAGTACTGATGAAGAAAATAAGATGGCCTGTCTTCACACTCAATAGGATACAATTTCTTTGTCAAAAGGCAACAAAATCAAAAGGGAAGCTTTGGAAGAACAAATGGAAATTTAATTTAAATTTTTCAACAAGAATCTTTCTTTTAAGTGACAGATATAATATGTTTTCATCAGAAGGAAAGACAAAGGTTTGAATAATTTGAGCAGTTTGAAATATAATATGGATTACTGGAATATTGCTGAGCCTCCTTTCTTGACTTACTAGCACCTTGTTTTATTGTAGCCTCCACTGCTCAAATGACTTAGGCTTTCATGTATGTTGACTTGCTATGGCTCCAACAGTATGCCTCATGACATTTTTTGCTTTATGTTTTCAAGCCAGATCACATCATCTGTCACTAGCCAGCATGGCAGTCTGGTGTCCTTGGGTTAAGGGTCAACACCTCATATAAATGCTATAAAAACATGACAGGCAAGATATCAGGTACTGTAGGCAAGGCCGTTTCGCTGGAAGGGAATGTGGGTGGGTGAATATCAATTGACAACTTTTTGGACTTTATGAATCTTAAAATTTTGGCCAGACATAACATTTTTAAGAGTTTAGTTGTTGGCCATTCTAAATCTGAGGAATTTAGAAGACATGTCATTACATCATGCACTTTTTATCAAATATGTTTATATATTTATTGACTGCCTAATATTTCCAGTCCATGTCTGTTTTGGAAATGGTGAATGCAGACAACGTATTTGTGAAAATTTGCTTCTTAAATGTAAAATAACACTTAAATGGAATTTCTGATCTTTATATTGCCTCTGACAATTGGAACATTGACAATGAGAATTTCTCCTACTCAGTTTTATTGAGTGCCTTCTGTATGCCTTCTCATTTAATTACTCTTGGGGTAAAATAGACTCTTGGGGTAAAAAATTGTTTTCTCAATTTTGCAGAAAGGGAAACTGAAGCTCACAGCATTCAAGTAATTCAACCAAAGCCACACAGTTAAATACATTGAAAAATTAAAACTGAAACCTGAAGAATCAGATTCTTAGTTCTAAAATTGGAAAGTTTAGATTTGTGGTTAAGAGGTCAGGCTCTGGAGACAGGCTGCCTGGGTTTGAACCCCTCATTACTTATATAATCTTGAAAATGAGAGTGAAAGTTGCTCGGTCATATCCAACTCTTTGCGACCCCATGACCTATACAGTCCATGGAATTCCCTAGGCCAAAATACTTAAGTGGGTAGCCTTTCCCTTCTCCAAAGGATCTTCCCAGCCCAGGGGTCGAATCCAGGTCTCCCGCATTGCAGGCGGATTCTTTACCAGCTGGGCCACAAGGGAAGCCCCTGTATAATCTTGGACAAGTTATTTGATCTCTCTGTGCCTCTATTCCCCCAGCTGTAAAATGGGGCACCACAGTAGTGATAATGCTAGTGCTCATCACAAATTGGGCTCTCCGGTAAGCCTGCTCTGAGACAGAGTCCAGTGTGTGTGACTACCCTTGGAATCAACACCTATGGAAGGCAAGGGAGGAAGATTGGGTGAAGGGAGAAGTCAAAACCAAGGCAGGTACTAAAATTGCCAATCACAGTGGTTCTGCATTGGCCAAAATAGCAGGCCTGTATACCCCCTTCCAATCTATTGTTAGATTTGGGCCACCTCGAGACAGGCAAATTCTAGGGTGAGATGGGCGTCCATAGCCAAGGCCGTCTCTGCAGGGGCTGACTGCCAAAGGAGGTTTGCTGATAGCACCCGGCAGCGGGGATCCCCCTTTCTGGAAGGCGCTCTATGTAGCACATCACCATTTCCTTCCCAGAACCAGACTACACAGGGTTTTGTGGGTTTTATTTTTAGATTAGATAATCCTCCTTGGAACAGTTGCTTGTATTTAAGCCTTCAGTCAATGTTAGTTTCTGTTATTGCTACCACCTTGTTAGCTCTAAGAGTCATGCAGTACTAAAAAAGAATAAATTTAAAAAATGAAAAATAAATGGATCAAACTGCTTGAAAAAACTCAACTGACTTTAAAAAGGGTTTCATAAATTAGCAGGAGTGCCTAGCCCAATTAGCTTTTAAAAAATAATTATGAGAATTCTCCAAGATACATAAAAGTAATTACTGTAGTATAATGAACTCTTGTATGCCTACCATCTGGTTACTCCTTGACATATTTTTGGAGTGTGGGGTAAACTGTAATATTTTAAAACAAATCCAGGATATACTATTATTTAATTTATAGAGACTTTAGCATTAATGTATGTCTTTTTCTGATAAGAGCTTTTTAAAAAAATTATTTAACAGTAATTCTCGTGTGTGTGTGTACATAGTTGCTCAGTCATGTCCGACTCTTTGCAACCCCATGGACTCCTCTGTCATGGGATTCTCCAGGCAAGAATTCTGGAGTGGGTAGCCATTCCTTTCTCCAGGGGATCTTCCCCACCAAGGGATTGAAGCCAGATCTCCTGCATTGCAGGCAGATTTATTACCATCTGAGCCTAGTCATACTCTAATTCCCTATTTATCTCAAAGATTTATTTTAAAGGTTTTGTTTAAATCAGAATCCAGGCAAGGTCCACTTAATTTGGTCATTACATCTTTTAGATCTCTTTTACTATATTGGGCTTCCCTGGTGGCTCAGAGGTTAAAGCTTCTGCCTCCAATGCAGGAGACCAGGGTTCGATCCCTGGGTCGGGAAGATCCCCTGGAGAAGGAAATGGCAATCCACTCCAGTATTCTTGCCTGGAGAATCCTATGGACGGAGAAGCCTAGTAGGTTACAGTCCACGGGGTCACAAAGAGTCGGACACGACTGAGCGACTTCACCTTCACCTTCACCTTTGTTATATAACATCCCAAACTCCTTTCCCTTTTATTTTTTTTTTAATTTCTTCCCACTGATTTTCTTTTTTTAATTTAAATTTATTTATTTTAATTGGAGGCTAATTACTTTAAATATTGTATTGGTTTTGCCATACATCAACATGAATCCGCCATGGGTATACACGTGTTCCCCATCCTGAACCCCCCTCCCACCTCCCTCCCCGTACCATCCCTCTGGGTCATCCCAGTGCACCAGCCCCAAGCATCCTGTATCAAACCTGGACTGGCGATTTGTTTCTTATATGATATTATAGATGTTTCAATGCCATTCTCCCAAATCATCCCACCCTCTCCCTCTCCCACAGAGTCCAAAAGACTGTTCTATACATCTGTGTCTCTTTTGCTGTCTCACATACAGGGTTATCGTTACCATCTTTCTAAATTCCAAATATATGCGTTAGTATACTGTATTGGTATTTTTCTTTCTGGCTTACTTCACTCTGTATAATCAGCTCCAGTTTCATCCACCTCATTAGAAGTGATTCAAATGTATTCTTTTTAATAGCTGAGTAATACTCCATTGTGTATATGTACCACAGCTTTCTTATCCATTCATCTGCTGATGGGCATCTAGGTTGCTTCCATGTCCTGGCTATTATAAACAGTGCTGCGATGAACATTGGGGTACACATGTCTCTTCTAATTCTGGTTTCCTCGGTGTGTATGCCCAGCAGTGGAATTGCTGGGTCATAAGGCAGTTCTATTTCCAGTTTTTTAAGGAATCTCCACACTGTTCTCCATAGTGGCTGTACTAGTTTGCATTCCCACCAACAGCGTAAGAGGGTTCCCTTTTCTCCACACCCTCTCCAGCATTTATGGCTTGTAGACTTTTGGATCGTAGCCATTCTGACTGGTGTGAAATGGTACCTCATTGTGGTTTTGATTTACATTTCTCTGATAATGAGTGATGTTGAGCATCTTTTCATGTGTTTGTTAGCTATCTGTATGTCTTCTTCGGAGAAATGTCTATTTAGTTCTTTGGCCCATTTTTTGATTGGGTCGTTTATTTTTCTGGAATTGAGCTGCAGGAGTTTCTTGTATATTTTTGAGATTAGTTGTTTGTCAGTTGCTTCATTGCTATTATTTTCTCCCATTCCGAAGGCTGTCTTTTCAGCTTGCTTATAGTTTCCTTTGTTGTGCAGAAGCTTTTAATTTTAATTAGGTCCCATTTGTTTATTTTTGCTTTTTCTCCAGTATTCTGGGAGGTGGGTCATAGAGGATCCTGCTGTGATTTATGCTGGAGAGTGTTTTGCCTATGTTCTCCTCTAGGAGTTTTATAGTTTCTGATCTTACGTTTAGATCTTTAATCCCTTTTGAGTTTATTTTTGTGAATGGTGTTAGAAAGTGTTAAAGTTTCATTCCTTTACAAGTGGTTCTTTTCCCTTTTATTTATGCCAATTATTTGCTGGGAAAAATGGATCACTTACCCTGGAAAATGTTCCATATTTTGCATTTGAATGATGGTTTCCTTGTTGTCATGTCTTTTAAACTTAACACTTTCTTCCAAGACCCATATTTCCTACAAACCTCTAATTAAATCTGAGCTTAACTGAATCCTGGTTCGACTTTAATTGAAGAAACTCTCGGGTGGTGCAAGGCACAGAACCAAATTTTAATAGATAAAGCACATTTGATCCATCATTTTGGTTAGTCTTCAAGCTTTATTAAATATTTCCTTAATTCTAGGCCTCTGTTAGATATCTATTTAAATATAGGTTAAAGCTTTTGGTTTCCCTCTGTAATTTTACATTAATGTACAAAGTTATGTAAGTTGTATACAGTTCTAGAAGTTAAAAGTCACCTAAGTCACAGTGACACCTGGCAGAATAGTGGTCATCATGTGGTAAAGCATATGTTTTCTCTTAGGTTATTATTTCACAAAGCTTTGGTTTGTTGATAATTTACGTATTTTAAGTTCTGTGAGTTATTTATGATTTCATCTGCTGTTTACATAAACCCTTTTTGTAGCCTTAAAAATTTTTTTTGAATATAAACCTAGAGGTTTCCCCCTTTGGGCTGTTTACTATATTTTAGAAATTGAACGAATGCATAAATAATATATTGACAGGCTAGGGGGCAAAAAAAAAGCCCCTATAAATTATTTCCATCAGAGGTATATTCCTGGAAAATATTCAGGTATATTTAGGTATATTCCTGAAGACAAAACTGGATGTGAATGTAAACGTTTCAGATACAGATTATAAAACGTTTGAGTTTTATATCAGAATACAAGTAACCTATTCTTATATAAATCTGCCTAGATTGAGTTTTTCTTTTTGTATCTCAAGTAGTATATATGCCTAGATTGAGTTTTTCTTTTTGTATCTCAAGTAGTATATATGCTGTTTAACAGTTATTACAGTTTATAAAAACCAAGAGTCTAAAAATGTTCTTGGATTTTCTGTAATTGATTTCAACTTAAATCTTGAACCATATTTTTGTCAAACAGAAAATATTCAGTCTAGGCACTTCAAGATGATTTAGTCACTTCTGACAGA
Source organism: Oryx dammah (assembly GCF_014754425.2). Classification (NCBI taxonomy): domain Eukaryota; kingdom Metazoa; phylum Chordata; class Mammalia; order Artiodactyla; family Bovidae; genus Oryx; species Oryx dammah. The sequence continues at coordinate 57,527,156 of NW_024070206.1, forward strand.
GCATCTTTCTGAGATAGAATTTTGTGCAAATTTAGAAATCGTTCTCCCCGTGGTAGCGTCTGTGTACAGAGGAAAGCCTCGTAGGGTGAGGTCGGTGGTGTGTGGTGAAGTGCATGTGGTATGTTTCCCTAATATTATCCACACCCAGAAAGTGACTGTGCTAAGCTCTGTTTCCAGACAGCTACAGAGCTGGTGAGTGAACACTTGGACTTCTGCCAACTCTGCCACCAAAATTCCACAATCATCCATAAGTAGACCTTTCAGCAGAAACTACAGAAGTATGACTTTACCTCGCTTCTTTCTTCCAAATATTGTATGAGTGCATCTGATTGATTGATCTTAAATCACATCCTGAACCCTAGCTGCAAAGGAGAAAATGTTCATTTTAGGTTTCTAGGCTCTAGAGAAAGAGTGCTAAGAGAAGGAAACAGAGTTACTGCTTAAAGCCTCCGAAGTTCCTGTTTGGCATTTTTATAAATAGTAGTCATGATTACACAGCAGTACAGTGGGGGGTATACTTAATGCCACTGAATCGTGTGCTTAAAAATGGTTAAAATGGTATATTTGATGTTTTATATTTTTTTTACCACAATTTGTTTAAGAAGACTATGAACACTTGTTTCTCCTTGATATATCTGACAAGTCAGTTTGACCAATATTTCCAAAACGCTTCCAGGTCCCAGGAACTCTAATAGGCAATGAGAAGACAAAATGATTAAGACAGTCACTGCCCTATAGTCAATATCATATTCTGAAAGGCCCAGTGTAAATGCCTCTTCCATTACTTTAATTTCTTTGAATAAAGTGTTTTGTTAGTAACTGTGTGGAGGATTTAAGAATGTGAAGAATGTAAGAATAAGTAACGCATGGTTTTCCTACCTTCAAAGAGTCTAGTATTTACTTAGGGAGAGTGAACATGCAAACTAACAGACCAGAGCGCTACACTGTCCTCTTTTTTTGGGGGGGTGACAAATGCTGACTGATAAATGATCTTTGGGAAGCTGAAAGGGAAAAAAAACAGAGAGAAGAGAGACATTCTGAGGGAGAAAGACGCATGAGCACATTTGAAACGCAACGGTAGTAGCTAAGTATATAGTTTTTACAGTTTGGAACACAACTTCATCTTAAAACATTATCTTGAATGGATAGTATCGAAAGTAGGATACAAATCATAAGAAACGCACACATGTCCTCAATAAGGCCCATTTGTTTTTTGTTTTTCTTTAGCTGTTCTATACATTGTAGTGTTACTTTCTATTCTTACCTTGATGATATTTTATAAATTATTTATTTTCCTTTAAGGGCAGTTTTATATTTTCTAATGTTTATCCTTCCAGGAAAACAAAGTCAAGCCGCCCAATCTAACCGCTAAACAGAGGTTCAGGTCCTCTCCAGCTCAAGCCCCTTCCACAAGACCCGCGGGGGCCCCAAGCTTCCCGCCGTGCTCAGTAGCTGCAGGCCACAAGGGGGCGCGCTCGGTCAGCCCGCCGAAGCCCTCGGGGTACTCCGCTCTGCGCCTCCAACCAGAGTCTGTTCTGAGCAGCAAGAAACCGCCGTCTGACCAGGCCGCACAAGCACTGGAAGTACCCAAGCCCACCAGAGGAAATGCTCAAGTTCAAGACACAAACTTTAGCTCCCAACGTAATATTGCCCCTAGATTCATACCAGTTTTCAAAAGTCGACCGTTACAGATGACCAAAACTGTCTTAGCACCTGAGAACCCGAGAAGAAAAGAACGTGTTAATACAGAATCTAAGTTGTTTTCACTGAAATCTAGTGAGATCCAGGATGATAAACTGAATTTAGATCCAACTACTGAAAAGAGACCTAATCATAGCATTCAGATGAAGGCTAAAAATCTGAATCTCAAGACTTGTAGATCTCTGCAAGAAAAAAACACTGAATCCTATGGAAATATGACAAAAAATCCCCTTTCTAGTGGAAAATCATTGCTCACGAGTTTAAGTGAAAGTAAACAGCTGTCTAATAGTTCAGTATTTCAGACGCCAACTAGCAATTTAGGTGTAATAAAAAGTGCTGCTGGCTCCCAAGTGAATGGAAAAGAGAATTTGACAAGCAAATATATAACACAAATTTTAGGGAAAAGCCATGAGTCACTAAAAGTGAAAAGGCAACCACATATTTTTGAGTCAGACACAGATCCGGAAGATTCCCAACCGCTACAGCCGCAATCAATTGACCAAACTAAAGAAGCTGATGTGACTGACCACCAATTAACAGTAAGAAGAAGAGCCCCCAAGTCCAAAAAGAAGTTATGTCAGAATTCTCCAAAAACGTCAAAGAGGCCTCACTCCAATACTGTCCTTTGTGGACAATCCCGTGCTAAGAAACAGGTAAAAAACCAAAACACAATTTTAATCTGGGGCCACTCATCATGTGATACACTTTTAAACCCCCTAAATAAAGATTTAAATGATTTGCCAAAGATCTCCTAGAAACACACTGAGAATCAGAGTATCTAACACACCTATAAGTAATACAATTAATTTATAATAAAATGTGATTCTTCAATCTGGTTACAGATACATCACTTGGACAAATCAAAACCCAAGAAGTCTCTCATTCCTAAAGCTTAGGACATGGATGTGAAAGAAGGAAATATCCACCAGGTAACTTCAGTGATATCTTCTGAGTCGTTTTTTTATGACATTACCCAAATTGGAATCATCAAGATTAGGGGTCCCCAGTCTCATGTACCAAAGGAGCTACCTTTAATTCCTTGAAGCCTTAAAATCTAGGAAATAGTAAATGGTGGGGACAGTACAGGGGCTGTGCGCAGCAGCTGTGGTGCATTGTAAGAGGGCCCTACAGAGGGGTGAGGTAGAGGGTTCCCATCGCTGGCTCTCACCCACTGAGTTCTGGGCTCTCAGCAGACTAGGAGGAGGGCGCTGCAGCAGCAGACTGCCTAAAGATGTAAGATTTCACAGCCGTTAGAGCACCTACCTTTTGGACTCCCACCCAAGATAACTAACTTCAAATGATGTTTCCAAAGTTAATCATTAAGTTCAAGTTTACTCTAAAGAATTTTACAGTGCTGGCTAAAGTTAAACGTGAGATTTAGCTGAACATGCTGAGTCCACAGCTCTGAAATCACAAAACTATGCATCTGGAAAAGCATTTTATTTTGTCCTGCCATCTGGTTAATCTAAGAACAAACATATGACTAAAATATACGCAAATACTTTTCTGCATAGAACTGCTGGAATATTTTCAATTCAAATTTATTGTGAACAAACTAGAAAGCATTTTCTTATTTTCTCTCCCAAATGCTATTTCTCTCCATAATTAATAGAATTTTAGCCTGACTTGAATTAACCGAAAGATAATTAAGTCTATTTTCATGTATTTTATAATTTTATGTTTCATGTAGTTTTTGATATCTTTCTTTAAACAACCAGTAGGTGGTTGAGGAAAAAGTTTTATTTCCATTGTGTAAGATAATGAAATCTACTCTGGGTTTCATATTGTTTTAGAAGTATAGCACTTTGCCACTTTGAATTTTGTTGTTGTTTCGTCTCTTAAGTCCTATCCAACTCTTGCGACTCCATGGTCTATAGCCCTCCATGCTCTGTCCATGGGATTTCCCAGACAGGAATACTGGAGTAGGTTGCCATTTCTTTCTCAAGGGGATCTTCCCAACCCAGAGATCAAACCCACATCTCTCGAGTTTCCTGCATTGGCAGGCAGGTTCTTTATCACTAGAGTCACCTGGGAAGCCCTCTTTGAATTATATAAGACCTACCTAACACAATTTTTAACAATTAAATAATCATTCCATCAGCTAGGAAGAATAACATGATGAGAAAAATCATAGGATATTATTATAGAAAACAATATCCCCAAATATAAAATTAATATATATGCCTGTAAAATTTTTGAATAATACAAAACAGGTTCAAGAAAAGGTAAAAAATAAAAAACCACCTGCAATTCCTCTTTGCAGAGATAACCACTCTGAACAATGGAAGGACATGCACACACTCCTGTGAACATGGAATCGGGCTCCATATGCTGCTGTGGAAGCTCTTTTTTCACTCAACAGGCTTTTTCGTCGTTGGACAGGATTCCATTGCATGTGGATATACTATATTTGACTGTTCCTAATGATTGACGTTTAAGTTGTTCCCAACCTTTCACTATAACAACAAGCATTATGTAATTAGTCTAGTACAGATCTTTGCAAAATGTCCAGTTATACAGTAACTTATTGAAACTTGCTTGGATTCATTATTTTTACTGTTAAAATTTTCAACCACAGAACATACAGATAATAATGTAAAAAACCTCTGAGTACCTATCATCCTGCTTCAAGAATTATTAATATTTTGCCACTCTGTTTCATCTATTTCTCACTGATACACTTTTTTACTATACTAATTTAAAGCAAAGTCATCACATCATTTGGTTTTACCCTAAATATGTTTTCTGTTACAGATAAAGCATAGAATATTTTTAAAGAAAAAAAAAGAATGTGTTTATATACATTACATTTTGAAGGTCTACCATATCTTTGTTGAGTCACTAAATTTCATTTTAGTTTAATAGGCAAACTAACAGGAAACCCTCAATAAAAGTAAAATCAGTTTCACAGAAGAACTAGAGCCTTCAGTCATATAATCAGGATACTGGAGGGAGATTTTATCTGTTCAATCTTGAAATGATAAGACTGCAGTTGACCATGTGGTCTAGTGTCCAGCAGTCCCATTCCATTCTGGGTTCCTGGCCAAGATGCAGAAGTATAAGTATATCGAAGCAAATGTCAACAACGACATTTGGTCTAATATTTTAAAAGAGGGAAACTGAAATGGAGCTTCTGTTCTAACAAGTATTATTCTGGCTTTCAAACATTTTAGGTATTTAATTTATAAAATGTGATATAATTGTTGTGGTAAGATATTTAAAGAAACCAAAAATCCTTATTGATGTTCCACTGAAATAATCCTTCATAAAAAAGAGCCAGCAGAGAGTCAAATATAAGTTGAGCTTAGATTTTATAGTGACTTACTGCTTTTACTACTTCCCTAAACCATTGCAATTAAAGGCAAAAGTGAACACAGATTTTATTTCAAAACTGTAAATATAATTATTGCTCTTAAAATTGTACCTTGTTAGTTTACTGTATACCTTTGCTGTAAACATTTCTAATAGAGTTATCTCTATTTTATAATTATTTTACCATTTTCATAGGAAAGTACATCTGGTTTAAACCCTATTTTGAATATGCTGTTCTCATTCTAAAACTAATATGATGGACAACTAGTAGACTGTAGTACTATGGTGAAAATATTTGTTTTTGAAAGTGCTGTTAATAAGGATAAATATTTGATCACTTGATCAGTCATCCACAACACACTCATTCCTGAAACCAGTGTTCCTTCTGTTCCATGTATCTCTAGACTGCCTTCCTGTTACTGTTCTGTTATCATGCCCCAGGTAGTTAAAACTTATTTTACTATTAGACTTAGCAAAATAATTTAAAAAGATAAATCCACTTGATCAAGTAGTGTATTGTATCTTCCTGTTCATTATATAAAAAATCTTGATAGCCCCTCCTCCACTCCATTAGTGTCTAAAACTTAGAATTTATAGGAAAGTATTTCTTTAGATAAATATTAACCTACATGGCAAAAGCCTGCTTATGTTAGGATCAGTCTATTTTCTGGTGTAAAGTAGGTTTATTTTTTATCTTGTAATATTCATAATATCTAAATGAAAATATACCAAATATATATATACACATATAAATGCATATACATATATGTGTATATATATATATGATTTACTGTAAAGATAAATTGATTGATAATTTACTAGTCCATATTCAGACCACATTGTGCTCAAATTCACTGGAGAAATCAGTGACGTTTTTGATTTATTTTAAAGATTATAATTTTGAAAACCAGAATAATTCCAAATCTAATTAGGGAAAACTTAATTATTTTCTTGTTTAAATTTTTGGTAATCTATATGCATTGTGGGATACCCCTAACTCTGCCCCCAAATCATTTTTCACATTCCAATTGTATGTTAGCTTTAGTACCATTACAATTTTAAAACATAAATAAATGATTTTGTTTGCCGAAATACAGAATCTGAAAAGATCAGCCATTGCATTTAAAAACCAAATATGCTGAAATTAATGATAAAAATCACCTTCATAGACATTTAATAATTTTTTCTACCTTTTATATTTTAAATTTCACAATATTGCTTACTATATCACTATTTATTTGTATTTTATTATATATTACTATAATTTTTATATCTCATTTTATTTATATTTTATTTGTTGCTTACATAGCAAGTAAGTAAGAAATATGAGTTAGTCAATGATTAGCTTTTATCTGACTAGCCAGTTGACTACCCAGTTTTTGCTCTTTTTCAAATTTCACGTCATCTGCTGCTATGCTGAAACTGACAATATATTGAGTATTTGGTGATACTTAAGAACGGTCAGTATTGATAAGTGCTTAAAGATGTCATGGTCTTTATTTATTGATGCTTAAAATACTCATGTTGTATCCTACATGGTGTCATAGTGTCTTATTTTTAATGAAAAAACTGTATTTCAAATAGATGTATTTCCCTATGTCAGAGTGACTGTAAGTAGGACTGGAAAGGCTTGAATAAATAATAAATTCTTTTACCTCTGTGGTTCCATTTCTTTGCATGCAATTACTGCTGGACCCATGTAAACAACTTTAGGTTCTCACCCCTTAAAACCTTTATTCTCAAAGTTGCACATCCCTCTTTTTAATATAGTTTTATTTATTTCAGCTGAGCTGGATCTTGGCTGGTGTGTGGGCTTTTCTCTCATTGCAGGGAGTGGGAGCTCCTCTCTAGTTGCAGTGTGCAGGCTTCTCGTTGCAGCGGCTTCTCTTGGTGTGGAGCAGCAGCTCCAGGGCGTGTGCGCGCAGTGTGGCAGCTCCATGGCTCGCGAGCACAGGCTCCACAGTTGCAGCCCACAGGCTTAGTTGCTCTGTGGTATGTGGGGTCTTCCCAGATTAGGGGTCAAACTCATGTCTCCTGCGTTGGCAGGTGGATTCTTTGCCACTGAGCCACTAGGGAAGCCCCAGGTCTCACATTCTTTCATTCAACAAATATTTATTTAGTATTTGCTGTGTTCCAAGAGCTATTGCAGATGCTTGGGATACACCAGTGAACACTGGCAGAAAAAGACAAACAGTAAACAGAACAAATAAATTATGTTTTAGAAGGTGACAAATGTAGGAAAAAAGAAATATATATTCCTATATAAAAATAGAAACCTGCAATCATATTTAAGGAGAAATCTGGCAAAATTATTGGCTTTGTGGTTTATTATATATCTACTTATCTCACCATTAAAATAGTTTGGGAATAAAATATTTAAATCTCTGAGTTAAGCAGCTTTTAAAATAAAATCCTGGGTCTGCACATAGAGGGAAGTATAATCATTTAGCTAAGATGAATAACATAATGGAATTTTAAAAACATGCTATTTAAATCATTATAAGGTTTTATTTCTAAGAGTAAGGATTTTATATAAATTGTGTTTTCCAAATCCAGTTCTAGCTCTGCCCCTTACCATTACTACCAAAAAGAAAGAAATATGGGATTTTTATGAAGAAAATGCAGCCTCACTGCCCTCATTTCCCTTTGGTTCTCAGCTTGGTGAATGCTTGTTTTGGTCTGGATCAGAATTTGAAAACTAGCTACCTTTTTGGATTTCCTGTTTTTGATAATGGCACGCTAGGTTATTCAAGCTAACCCTCTCATGGAAAGCAACTAAAAATGCTGGATGAATTTTCTTAAAGTTCGTAGAAACATCCAAGAACCAAAATGACATATGGAATTACAGTCAAAAAACACTAAGAAAAAAGCCAGAAAGGTAAACAGAGAATTCAAAATCACTTTTGCTCCTAAGATATGTGATAATCCAGACTTGACGTGGAGCTGGGTTTCCATGACATTGAAGAGTGAGGGGAGACAAATGACAAATGACAAATGTCAGAGACAGCCTGAGGGAGGTGCTGGCACGCCCCGCAGCACAGGCGCTCTCTTGGACCCTGAAGACTGTGCCCACAGTGAAGGGAAGCCCTCGTAACTAGCTCCATGCTCTCTTCCCCCAGGGGCCCCCAGTGGATTTCTTATATCACCAAGGTGATCCAAGAAACCTCAAACCAAGAATTAGCTTAAAATAATACCAGACATATAAAACTATTGGAAATATGAAAACCTCTGGGAAGAAATGGAACTTTATTGAATTATATTAAAGAATACTATCCAAGTAAGTGGAGAACTATGTCACGTTCATAGATTGGAACTCAATGATGGAAAAATTGAAAGAGATTTCCATCGAAACTTCAACATATTTGTTTTAGAACTTGATAAGCTTCTTATAAAATTGATATAGGAATGTAAAAGTCAAGAATAAACAAAGACTCTTAGAGGAAAAAGATAAGAAGGGAGAACTTGCTCTCCAGATAGCAAGATTTATACAAAGCTGTACTAATTGAGACAATACGGTATTGGTTTGCAGATTAACAAACCACTGGAACAGAGTCCAGAAAGGGACTGATACATATAAGATTTCATACTATCCCAGTTCATAATAGCTCAAACACAATGTAAATGACTGTTATGAATTTTACAAACATAAAGAAGCAAAGTCATGTATGGATGTGAGAGTTGGACTGTGAAGAAGGCTGAGCGCTGAAGAATTGATGCTTTTGAACTGTGGTGGTGGAGAAGACTCTTGAGAGTCCCTTGAACTGCAAGGACATCCAACCAGTCCACTCTGAAGGAGATCAACCCTGGGATTTCTTTGGCGGGAATGATGCTGAAGTTGAAACTCCAGTACTTTGGCCACCTCACGCGAAGAGTTGACTCATTGGAAAAGACTCTGATGCTGGGAGGGATTGGGGGCAGGAAGGAGAAGGAGACGACCAAGGATGAGATGGCTGGATGGCATCACAGACTCGATGGACGTGAGTCTGAGTGAACTCCAGGAGTTGGTGATGGACAAGAAGGCCTGGCATGCTGCGATTCATGGGGTCGCAAAGAGTCGGACACGACTGAGTGACTGAACTGAACTGAAAGAAGCAAAGTAACAAAAGAGCTTCCATTCATGAGTAGTCCAAAGAGAGGACAAATTCAACCGTGTTGTTTAAGGATGAATGCTTGCCTGTGTGCTATGTTAGTCGTGTCTGACTCTGAAACCCCATGGACTGTAGCCTGCCAGCCTTCTCTGTGCATGGGATTCTCCAGGCAAGAACACTGGAGTGGGTTACCATGCCCTCCTCCAGGAGATATTCCTGACTCAGGGATCGAACCTGAGTCTCCTGCATCTCCTGAGCCACTGGGGAAGCCCTCGGGGATGAATATATAAGTATAAACATTATAAAGGAAAAAAAAATTATTGTTTAAAAATCCAGTACAGTGGTGCCTCCCAAGGGAGGGGAGGGACTGTAACCTGGGCAGGTAGATGGTAGGGAAGTCCTTTTGGAACAGTGGTAATTTCCATTTCATTTCTTGTCCTGGGTGATATTATACAAGCAGTGACTTTATAATTGTCCATTAAACTCTATCTATATGTTTATGCACTTTTTAATGTGTAGGTTATATTTCATGGGGTATGTGTGTGTGTTATTTTGAGAAAAATAATACCAAAAAAATAAAACCCCTCACACAGAGTAGAAGCCGGAAAGGTCTTACCTTTGGGGCTATAAGGTAGTAAAATGGGGCTGTAGTTGAGCCCCATAACAACTGCATTCTGAGAGTTCTCTGAAGGATGGTGGGCACCCAGGGCTCCCAAAACGTAACCAGCAGTTTGAAAGCAGAGGGAGCTGCCTTTGGGGGCATGGGGGTGAGCGGCGAGGGCAAAGGGCAGCAGCAATACCGCCTGGGGTGTGGAATTCACAAGGCAGACCTGTGAGGCTCGTCTCTTCCTGCCCAGTGATGCACTGCTTCATGCTTCTCCAGCCAGCAATGCAGTTTCTAGAGGTTCATCCTGACAAAGTTACTGGGTAAGAAACCAACTACATGTGTACATGCTTGCTAACATTGTTAGCACTACAGACACTAACACTCATCAAAGCAGCATCGCGTCCTAATGGGTCCCTACACACTATGACCGAGAAGGAAATGGCAACCCACTCCAGCATTCTTGCCTGGAAAATCCCATGGACAGAGGGCCTGGCGGGCTACAGTCAGACATGACTGAGCAACTGAGCACGCACACGTGCGCGCGCTCGCACACACACACACACACACACACACACACACACACACACAAGGCAGTTAATGATTATGACCTAGACTTTTACAGCATATCTATAAAACAAAGAACTTTTATATATTATAACATTAAACAAGCTATGTTTCCCAGAGCAATAAATCCAGCCTGCCTTTTCTCTCCTAAGAACTAGTTTTAGTACTTCATAAACTAAATAAAGCCACGCTATATATGGGGCTGCTGAGATGAAACAAAGGAAAGTATTTTTAGTCATATTTCTCTTTAACCAGATTTACCACATTTCATTACTTTGCTGCCTACTATTGCTCTGCAGTCCCTGAGGAAATAACTAGATGAAACTGAGAATAAAAACAGCATGAAGTAGGACATTCAATACCCCAGGTTGTATACACCCAGTCCGGTTGCACAATGATTAAATTTAGCTCTAGTTAACCTGATTTCAAGTGCAATTCAAATCTGGGGGCTATGAGAACCAGAATGCTTGCTCTACGTGATCAGAAAATATTTATATCGAAACATATGGTTTTGAGTTTCCCTCGCATATAGGAACATTAACACACACCAGGCGGGTTCTCCTTTGAGAGATCACTGAGTTGTATTTGTACTGCCAACGTGACAAAGATTTTATTTGGCCAAGAAGAGCATCAGCCCAGCAGTCCTTGTGCTCCCCTCTCTACACTATGTCTCCCTCTGTGGCGTCTCCACCCTGAGGTGCTTGAGGAATGGGTCCACGGCTCCCTCTGGATGTTGGGGACCGTGAAGTTTCCAACAGGCAGCTCTCGTTAAACTCAGTCTCCAGAAGCTTTCCAACTTTGAATGCATCATCTCACTGTTTGAAAAGAGACCGCAAAGCATAGAGCCTCTGGATAACTCAGAAGGAAGAATTTTCAGACGTTTAAAGTTGATTACATAACAAGGCTGTGTAATCTCTTCCTGGAGAAGGAGAGAGTGGAATTTCCAAGTCAAACTGAGTCACTTTGCCTGGACTGGCTTTAATTAACTGGCAAATCTTCTGGGAAGTATGGAAATAGACCAAATGTCCCCTCAAGTTCCCTTCAAACCTGCCTGCTCTTTGCTGAAGGACAGAACATAAGACCAGAAAGAGATCATGGCCGAGGGGGCCAAGTCCTCCACGGAGTAGTGAGGGAGCTGAGGTACAGAGTAAATGCTGTTCACGTTATTATTATAATGAGGAAAAAATAATTGTTGCTTTCCAGTCCCATCTTGCTCTTTAAAAAAATCTCATTGTGAAAGATATCATGGATTCAAAAGAGTTTATAAAGTATACATGCGAGGTTCAGTACTTCAGAAGCTTCTCTTCTTTATAAAAAAAATTGTTTTAATTAGAGGCTAATTACTTTACAATATTGTAGTGTTTTTTGCCAGGCATTGACATGGATCAGCCATGGGTGCACACGTGGCTTCTCTTCTTTACTATTCATTCACTTACTTATCTGGCTGCGCTGGGTCTTAGTTTCCACATGTGGAGTCTTCCGTCTTTGGAGTGGCACGCAGGTCCTAGTTTTTAGCTGCAGCATGGAGGATCTCTAGCTGTGGCATGCAAACTCTGAGTTGCGGCCTGTGGGTCTAGTTCCCCAACCAGGGACTGAGCCCAGGCCCCCCACACTGGCGGTGCGGTGACACTGGACCACTGGGGGAGTCCCCCTCAGAGCGTCTTCAGTGTCTCTGCCTGACCTCATTCCTTTCCTGCCCCTGAGAAGCACAGGGAACTCTCCTTGGTAGTCTGTAACAGGCTGTGTGGACGGGAAATCCGAAAAGGAGGGGATAACGTGTGCCTTCCCTTGTGGCTCAGCTGGTAAAGAATCCACCTGCAATGCGGGAGACCTGGGTTTGATCCCTGGGTTGGGAAGATCCCCTGGAGAAGGGAAAGGCTGCCCACTCCAGTGTTCTGGCCTGGAGAATCCCACGGACTAGACAGTTGCAAGGAGTCGGATGCCCCTGAGCAACTTTCGCTTTCGTAGCTGATTCACTTTACTGTGCCCCTGAAACTCACACAGCATTGTGCATCAGCTATACTCTAACACAAATTTTTTAAGCGATTAGACGGAGCAAGACACAGTATTTTTTTCTCTTGGCCAGACCCACTCCAGAATTCTTGCCTGGAAAATCCCATGGACGGAAGAACCTGGTAGGCTACAGTCCATGGGGTCGCAAAGAGTCAGACATGACTGAGCGACATTTACTTTTACTAGACAGCCTTTTCCTTTTGCTTCATATATACAAAAATATCACGAGACTGACGCTGTTTAGGTTAATTCCACTTGGCTTTCCTCTTTTATTCTTATCAGTTTCATCTTCTTCATGGCATCAGGCATGCTTCCCTCGGATGTGTGCCGAGTTTCTGCTTTTGCTCTTTCGAGGGTACTGGGCGAACCCCCAGGCCCTCCCAAACCCTCCTCCCAGGAAGCATGAGAGGTGCGCTGCCAGACAACGTCACACACACCAGCTCTCAGTGCGGGAAGACGAGGAGATGGGAGGGCCCTGGGGCCTCAGAGGGAGTCCCAGTAACTCAGAATTGAGAAACTGCAGTTTCAGGCAGTTGAAACCACAAAGGCTGATGAGCTTTCTCAAAGATGAGTATTTAAGTAACTACTGGAGCAACGGTAAATATATGCTTCCTGGGAACCACGTGGATCCCCAAGCAGAATTCAGGGCCCTTGTTAAGGTGCAGCAGCAAGTGGGTGCTGGGAAATAATCAATGTTGGCTGCAAGCTGTAACCCCAGAACCTTGACCTCATCAACCTGTAACCAAAAACTTAGGGGTCATATTTCCACTAAAAATGGGCTTTCTTTCATTCATTTGTCAAATATTTGGAAAGCACCTACTATGTGCCCGGACCCTGGAGAAGGAAATGGCAACCCTCTCCAGTATTGTTGCCTGGAGAATCCCATGGACAGGGGAGCCTGGCAGGCTACAGCCCATGGCGTCGCAAGAGTCGGACACAACTTAGCGACTAAAAATGCAACACACATGTGCCAGGAACTGTGCTCTGGGCCAGACATGTATCAGATGTAAAAGACCCAGTCAATCCTCCCCGAATCCAGCAGGGAAGAGAGGCAATCGGGCCGTGAAGAGATGTCAAATGCTACCAGAAAGGACGTGTTGGGTTGGCCTAAGAGTTCTTTCTGCAACAGTATACAGAATAAACTGAACGAACTTTTGGCGGACCCCATACAATGAGCTATTATGGAATCTATCTAGAGCCGCAGCAAAGCTTCCAGAAAGAAGAGACTTTTAAGGATATTTCTGTGGGTGAGAATTCATAGCGTGCCCTGGAGGTAAAAGAGTGGTCTGCATGAGTGCTAAATTGCTTCACTCATGTCTGACTCTTTGTGACCTCATGGACCATATAGCCTGCCAGGCTCCTCTGTCCATGGGATTCTCCAGGCAAGAATACGGGAGTCAGTTGCCATGCCCTCCTCCAGGGGATCTTCCTGACCCAGGGATCAAACCCTCATCTCTACGTTTTCTGCATTGGCAGATGGGTTCTTTACTACTAGCTCCACCTGGGAAGCCCAGAAAGAGTGGTCTAGACAGAGGAAAACCTGTGTGTGAGAAGACCAGAGAAAGGCATGGTAAGTCTAAGGAACTAAAGCAGGTCTGTGGGACTAGAAGGAGGCAAGGAGGGAGGAGAGGTGAGAGATGCTGCTGGACAGAAGGCATGGAGGATTTGGGATTAGACGAAGACAAGGCTGGATACGAGGGCTTCTGTTAGGAGGGTGTGGTAGCATGATGCAGAGAGTAAACTGATTCAGAACACATTAGGGCTTTCTCTTTTCCAACACAAGCATTTTTAACATTTATAAATGTCCCTCTAGGCAATGTTTTAAGCATATCTCATAATTTTAACGTGTGCTTTCATCTCAATTCAGTTTAAGTTGAGTTTTTCTAAATTTCTCCTTGGAAACTTGATGAATTGTCAAATATTTATGACTTTTCCAGATGTTTTTTCTATTTTTGCTTTCTAGGAAGTCTACTGTGGTCATTTATTTTAAATTTACTGAGACTTGTTTCATACAAGTCTTGTTGCACCCGTGTATGGTATATATATGGGCCACCCCAAGTCCAGCTGATACTTTCCCCTTTTTATCTGGCCTTGCCATCCGGACTTTTCCTTCTTTCTCTTTCTTTTTCAATGGTCTCTCCTCCAGTGCAGAGAAGTGAAGGTCAGACCTGCATAGATTTCCTGCAGTCTGGGGATTTTTCTCAACACTGCCTTTGAGGAACAATGTAGCAACTTCACAAAAATAAATAATAAAATATTGGCATGGATGTGAGAGTTGGACCGTAAAGAAATCTGAGCAGGGAAGAATTGACGCTTTTGAACTGTGGTTAAAGTTCAAAGACTCTTGAGCTAGAGAAGACTCTTGAGAGTCCTTTGGACAGCGAGGAGATCCAACCAGTCAATCTTAAAGGAAATCAACCCTGGATATTCATTGGAAGGACTGATGCTGAAGCTGAAGCTCCAGTACTTTGGCCACCTGATGTGAAGAACTGACTCACTGGGAAAGATCCTGATGCTGGGAAAGATTGAAGGCAGGAGGAGAAGGGGACGATAGGATGAGATGGTTGGATGGCATTATTGACACAATGGACATGAGATTGAGCAAGCTCTGGGAAACAGTGAAGGACAGCGAAGCCTGGTGTGCTGTAGTTCATGGGGTCACAAAGAGTAGGACACGACTGAAGAACATGTTGCAGTATAAATCCATATTTGGGAAAGAAAATTAAAGGATCACAATCTGTAGAAATGGGACTGGCCACAATAATTACAACCTTCATGTTACTATGCAGAGGGGTTGGAGCCAGAGCCACATGGCTTCAAATATCTCCTTTCTCAGAAGAGGGTCTTTCCCCATTGCTGTGGCTTCCCAGAAGAAAAACATGTTCAGCCTCAAGGACAAATTCAAACTCTCATCTCTCACGAGGGAGGAAATCGTTGCATTTTTTTGTTCTCTCTCCATTCATCTCTCTTTACAAAGCTGGTCTCACACACAGTCATTGTGTTTTATTGCTATTTTTCAGTGAGGAAGAAAATCATGTATTGAACTGGGAATTACAGATTCTGCCTTGCTTTCCATGAGTGGTTAGAACATAAAAATAACCTCCAAACTCAGGTGGGTACCTACTGATATCTAATGTCAGCCCCTAACCCCGTTACCTTCCTCCTTTCGTAATTGTGATAGTGCCTGGGAAGTTCAGCTATTTATTCCACTTACTTCTCACGACATTGGAATTCTAGTCAGTTTTAAGACACTGGTCAGCTCTCTTGTTGCAGAAGACGGAGTCCCTTGTGTTGGATCATAGATTCTCTTTTGTGGGTCTTTGCCTTGTAAATTAACAAAGGAGCAGCTGATAAAAGTAGGGGAAGACACTGTGGCAGAGGCAGTGTGAATTATTTTAAGTCCTTAAAGTCACAAATTCTGAGGAATCTAGTGATATTTAAAGGGAAGAAAACAGGGGACATGTTTTCTTCCCCATCATTCAGAATTTCGTGCTTTGAAAGAGGAAGTGGGCTACAGAAGGAGCTGTGAAGTGGGTTACAGAGTCATGTGGCAGCCTGCATCAACTTTCAAATAGAACACCTTGATGTCTGATGGATGTTTTCACTCTCTTTTGATGGTTGTTTCTTCTTGGGGTACGTAAAACCGTATCTCTCCGCACAGCTTAACTGGAAATGGTCAGCCGCCTCCACCCCACATCTGAGGTCATACCGTGCCTCTGCTGGCACACCCAGTTCCACGCTAGCCATCACCCTCACATTTGACTTTTATTTCTCCTCCAGGCTCCAGTTTGAGTTCCACGAGTCCTGACTTAGCCACAGCCTAACGAGAGCAGATGTCATGCCTTCCTCTAGTCTCTCTAGTGAACACTGGAAACCTCCACATCCTGCAGGCTGGGGAACCAGGGCAACAACTCAGCTTCTCTCCAGATGCCTGTCTGTCACCGTCCTTAAGCTGCTGGCCCAGCAGCTACCAGCTGCTCATGGCTTCCCTGGTGGCTCAGGAGGTAAGGAATCCACCTGCAGTGTAGCAGACCCAGGAGTGATCCGCGGTTGGGGAAGATCCCCTGAAGAAGGAAAGGGCTACCCACTCTAGTATTCCAGCTTGGAGAATCCTGTGGACAGAAGAGCCTGGCGGGCTACAGTCCAGGGGTCAGATCACAGGGCTACTCAGCCTCCACAATTTCATGATGCAATTCCCCATAATAAATCTCCATATCTGCATGTGTATGTGTGTGTGTTTAACAGGAGAAGTACATATACCCAATGGGTTTTATTTCCCTGGAGAGTGTTGACTAATGCAACAACCTTCTTCAAAAGAGTTCTGAGTTCTTCCATGAACAGTTTGCATTTATTTATCTCCACCCTTGGAGAAGGCAATGGCACCCCACTCCAGTACTCTTGCCTGGAAAATCCCATGGGCAGAGGAGCCTGGAAGGCTGCAGTCCATGGGGTCGCTAAGAGTCGGACACGACTCAGCGACTTCCCTTTCACTTTTCACTTTCATGCATTGGAGAAGGCAATGGCACCCCACTCCAGTGTTCTTGCCTGGAGAATCCCAGGGACGGGGGAGCCTGGTGGGCTTCCGTCTATGGGGTCGCACAGAGTCGGACACGACTGAAGCGACTTAGCAGCAGCAGCAGCATCTCCACCCTATCTTGTAATAGGAATTGTGAACGGATTAAAACCGTGTGAACCTATCTAACCTCTCAGGTGGGCAGAGCACCTGGACGTACAGGGAGGTGAGGCAGGACACAGGGGAGCGAGCCCCAGGCTGTGCGGCGCTCACGGCCCACTTGACCTCACGGTGGCTGCCTCTGCCCCCTTTGACAGCACTCACTCCTCTCCATGGCCTGGCACCCATCAGGCTCTCCCTGCCAGGCCCCAAGTGAGGACGTTCCTAATCCAAGCTGAGAACATTGCACTTTCCTCTATATGTGGAGCTTAAGGTCAGAGGCTGCTGGTTCTCGTGATTTCAGAAACTCACACACACATTCCTCGATGTGAAGCACTCCTGATTGGGCCTCACGAGCACAGGGAGAATAGGGAGGGGACAGGCAGGGCCAGGCAGGTGTCAGCGCCCTCCCAACCATCAGCACCACTCGGTGCCCACAAAGAACAGCTGTTCTTCTGTTTCATCTTCCCCCTTGAACTTGGGCATGGCCATCCCGCAGATGCCAAGCTAAAACAAGAGGGGAAACCAGGACCGGCTCTGCTGATGACGGGCTTCCCTGGAGGCTCAGACACTAAAGAATCCGCCTGCAATGCAAGAGACCCAGGTTCAGTCCCTGGGTTGGGAGGATGCCCTGGAGAAGGGAGAGGCCACCCACTCCAGTGTTCTTACCTGGAGACTCCTAGGGACAGAGGAGCCCGGCGGGCTACAGTCCATGGGGTCACTAAGAGTCGGACACGACTGAGCGACTATCACTTTCACTTTTCATATTGATGAAATGCCCATATTTTATTTTTTTATAGGGCTTAGTGGAGAAGGCAATGGCACCCCACTCTAGTACTCTTGCCTGGAAAATCCCATGGACAGAGGAGTCTGGTAGGCTGCAGTCCATGGGGTCACTAAGAGTTGGACACGACTGAGCGACTTCACTTTCACTTCTCACTTTCATGCATTGGAGAAGGAAATGGCAACCCACTCCAGTGTTCTTGCCTGGAGAATCCCAGAGATGGGGGAGTCTGGTGGGCTACCGTCTACGGGGTCGGACAGAGTCAGACACGACTGAAGCGACTTAGCAGTTCTTACTCAATTTGATTCACCTTGAAATTTTACCAGTGTGTGTTTTCAAGCGTTATTCCTCAAGCATTATTTTTTTAATTTATTGTTTTATTGAAGGAAATAAAAACAAAAATAAACAAGTGGGACCTGATTAAACTTAAAGGCTTTTGCACAGCAAAGGAAACTATAACCAAGGTGAAAAGACACCCTCAGAATGGAAGAAAATAATAGCAAATGAAACAACTGACAAATGATTAATTTCCAAAATATACAAGCAACTCATACAACTCAATACCAGGAAAACAAACAACCCAATCGAAAAGTGGGGAAAAGACCTAAACAGACATTTCTCCAAGGAAGACATAGAGATGGCTAACAAAACACATGAAAAGATGCTCATGCGTTAATGAGACCCGGAGACGGCAGACAGCACTGGGTTCTTCTGCGGGCAGACGGCGGGGCAGTGGGAGCTCAGCAGTGCTGCCCTCCTGCTGACTGTCTGCAGCCGGCGCTTTCAGCCGCTGCCCGTGGGCTTCTCACCCCTCCCTGAGGCTCTGGGCACTTGGTTTCTCCATACTGCCTTGTCTCCCACCCCTGCCTCACCGTTCAGCTTGCACTGGGGACTGCTCGAGCACACAGCTCACACGAGCATCAATCCCTTGCTCCTGGACCAGCTGGGGCTCGCCAGGGGCACGCCAGAAAGCTCGAGGGGCAGAGCCCAACACCACGAGACACGAGGGGAACAGACATGCTTCAGGACTGTAACCTGCGACATTGTCCTATTTCTCAGGCTTGCAAACGTTTGCCAAGCCCCAGATCTCTGGGCATATTCTCAAGAAACGCTGCTACTTCCGTCTCTTATAAATAAGAGCTCCAAAGGGAGAGTGGGGGCTGGGACGGAGGATTCCAGTTTACGTTTTATGGCCTCAGATTTCCCAACTTGAAATACCACAGTTAATTATCCACATTACAAACGCAGCACTCAAGGTATTTACGAAGGTTTCATTTAATCTCACAGGCCTCTGGCACCTGAAGAAATTAGGAGCCTGGGGAAAACAGTGATTAGCAACCACTCAAGACTTAAAGGGCCTTGCAGTTGCAAAAAGCACTTTTAAATGCTTTTCAAATATGTATTTCTCAGCACCTCTCCCCTGAGAAGGTAGCTCGGCTCCAGAAAAGGTAACCTGGGTAATTTTTACAGACGAGGGAGATTAGAACTCTCCAGGCTTTCAGTCCAGGTTCGCCTCCTTGTATAAAATGTAGGGGACACTTCCTCAGCACAAAGCCAGGCACAAACCTGGAATCAAGGGGTCTCTCTCTGCAGCTCTCCACCCTGTGAGCAATAGAGGAGGGAAACTCCTCACCCAGGTAGATGTTTGTATGCAGAAAATGCAGATTACTTGTGTTAGTTTTCTGACGTGGTCAGTCCCAACCTCCTCATACTTTTTCATCTCATTCTATGACATTAAAATAATTCAGAGGGCCAGAGGCTTTGAAATGACACAAGACGTCCTTGCAGGAGCTGTGACTCTCTTCGGTTGTACAGTCAAAATAGCCCTGGGTCTGAGGAGGCCCAGCAGCCACAGAAAGAGCACAGTATAAGTGAAAGTGTTTCTCAGTGTCCTTTTTTAAAAAGAGGGCAGTAATGCCTAACCTCAAAGTGCTGCAGTCCATGGGGTCGCAAAGAGTCGGACACGACTGGGCAACGGGATAACAAAAGGACTGCATTGCTAACTGTGGGACTGCCTGTACCTGCAGGGGTTATGGAGGCTGGAGAGGGATCCTGTCCATGAACGTCTCAACTCAGACAGTGGAAGCTGGACCTAGGGATGACCACAGTTCCTGCAGACTAGACTTCTTGACTGTCCCAGAGGAGGACGATTCTCGAATGTACGACTCTGGGCTGGGAAGCCGCATCTCCCACAGACTCTCAGGTGATGCTCCTCTGAGAACCACGGGGCTGGCACACCTTCCTCAGGTAACCTCGTGTGCTTGTAAAAGCATCTAAGCCTGCCTTCACTCTTTACTCACTGTTGTGTTGACAAGCACCAGATTTGAACCATAGTGTGTGCCACAGTGCCCGCCGGCAATACTGTGCTTTATAGCAGAAATTCGGGCTTCCCAGGTGGTGTGGTGGTAAAGACCTGCAATGCAGGAGACCCAAGAAAGGCAGGTGCGATCCCTGGAAAAGTGTATTTGGCCATTCAGATGAGAACTAGCACGAGACACTTATACTTGGTCATTCATCCACAGTTCCTGGCTCACAGCTCCCCAAACTCTTGGAATTCCCTGAGCAATAAGGGCAATGAGATAATATATGGCCTCTCGTCTTTAGTTTCTGAAAACACATCAGGGAACCACACACAGGGGTAGGAGCTGGTTGCCATGAGAACCACGTGATTAGAGAATGGAACCCTCAGTCCCGCCCCCTGATTTCCAGAAAGGGAGGGGGCTGGCTGATGAATCAATCACCGGTCGCCAATGATGTATGCGATCATGCCTGAGTAGGGTTCAGTTCACTCACTCAGTCGTGTCCGACTCTGCGACCCCATGGACTGCAGCACACCAGGCTTCCCTGTCCATCACCAACTCCCAGAACTTGCTCAAACTCATGTCCATTGATGCCATCCAACCATCTCATCCTCTGTCATCTCCTTCTCCTCCAGCCTTCAATCTTTCCCAGCATCAGGGTCTTTTCCAATGAGTCAGTTCTTCACATCAGGTATCCAAAGTATTGGAGTTTCAGCTTCAGCATCAGTCCTTCCAATGAAGACTCTGATTTCCTTTAGGATGATTTCCTTTAGGATGGACTGGTTGGATCTCCTTGCAGTCCAAGGGACTCTCTCAAGAGTCTTTTCCAACCCCACAGTTCAAAAGCATCAATTCTTCGGCCCTCAGCTTTCTTTACAGTCCAACTCTCATATCCATACATGACTACTGGAAAAACCATAGCTTTGACTAGACGGACCTTTGTCAGCAAAGTAATGCCTCTGCTTTTTAATACGCTCTCTAAGTTGGTCATAGATTTCTTTCAAGGAGCAAGCGTCTTTTAATTTCATGCCTGCACATTGTTATTTAGCAACTAAACAACGAATAAATCAATGATCTAGTGAGAAAACCGGTGTCCCGAGCTCTGGGAGCCATTCTAGCACATGGATGGAACCTGCAATGGGGGTGGTGGGAGCCCCTGATTTATAGCCGGTGGGTCAGAAGTGCAGGTAACAGCCTGGACTTGAGATTGGTATCTGACGTGGAGGCCGCCTTCTGGGGCTGAGGCCTTGGCCTGTGGAATCGGAGTCTGTCTCAGGGTAGAGGGCCTCAGAGTTGAGTTGAATTCATCACTTGGAGTCTGAGAATGGTGTGTTGGTGTGAGGAAGCCTGCACACGCGTCCTGGAATTGGGTCTGGGGACCCAAAGGCCATCCCCACCCCCATCCCAACCCCATCTTTTCTGCTTACTGTATTGAAAGTGATGGAAGTCAAACAATTCAAGGGAAGAAAAAAGAAGCTTTTAAGGTTAAAAAAAGAGAGAGAGACTATGAATTGCTTTGGGTTCTGCTTTTAAAGAAAATTCCTAGGCTTTGGCATGGTCACCTTGAAAATGGAAGCATGCCCATCTATTCCTGTTGAGAGTCTCAAGTTTCCCGAGCAACATGTTCCTTTCCTGCTTCCTAATCTTAAAATTCACTCTTCCAAAACAACTAACTGCTGAGCTTATCTTGTCTGTCCAGACACCCAATTATGTAAGGGCTGTTACTGTTTTAAGGAAAGAGAGAGGGATATTAAAAAGCCACATCTAACAGAGGAAAAAGATGCAGAAACGATGTGAAGTTCTAGCACATTTCTGTGCTTACAAAAACCCAGCGCCAGGCTGCCCGACTTGTTCCAAAACCCCCTGCTGACTCTACTCACAGCTCCGTTTGGAGAATGAAAGAAACATTGCCTTGCCATTAGTGGTCGGTTTCCTCCCTTTCCTCTGCTAAGTCCTGGAGGCTTCTCATGCAATCAAAAAATACGAAAATGAGGTAGAAGTTGATAATAAAGAAGTAATAAAAATAAAGAAGTTGATAATAAAGAAAGATAAAAACCAAAGAAGGTGCAGGGAGAGGTATGGGCCCTCTGAAAACGGAGCTGTCATCCTTCTATGGAGCAAAGTCAAGGTCCAAGAGAAGCTTTGTATCAGACTGTCAGTGAACACTTAGCAAGCATCCAGCCGGTGGAGGCGGCGCCGCCCGTGCCGGACTTGAGGGCGAGAAAGGTTGGGTTGAGAAGGACCAACACCGGGCTTACTTCAGCATCCCACAGTGCATGGGACGGGGCCAGAATGCAGACCTGGCCAGAGGCACCAACCCAGTTCACAGAGACTCTGAGTGTGTCACCCTGTACACGTGCGCGTGTGTATGTGTGCCCAATTGTGTCCGATTCTGCAACTACATAGACTGTAGCCCTCCAGGCTCCTCTGTGCATGGGATTCTCCAGGCAAGAATACTGGAGTGGGTTGCCATTTCCTCCTCCTGGAGATCTTCCTAACCTGTGGGTCAAACCCAGGTCTCTTGTGTCTCCTGTATCGGCAAGTGGGGTCTTTACCCTGAACCACCTGTATGTCACCTGTGTGTGTAAATTGCTCAGTCATGTCTGACTCTGTGATCCCATGGACTGTAGCCCGCCAGGCTTCTCTGTCCATGGGATTCTCCAGGCAAGAATACTGGAATGGTTTGTCATGCCTTTCTCCAGGGGATTTTCCCTACCCAGGGATTGAACCCAGGTCTCCCGCATTGCAGGCAGATTCTTTACTGTCTGATCTTAGGTGCCATAAAGTGCTTAAGAGGCGTGATTAAGTTGGAGATCTTGAGTCTGGGGCATCATCTCAGGATATTCAGGTGGATCCCATGTAATCACAAGGGCTCTTCTAAGGGCAAGAGGGAGACAGGGGAGTCAGAGAAGGAGATGTGAGGATGGTTATGTTTCTGGCTTTGAAGATGAAGAAGGAGCCAAGGAATGAGGGGCTGGAAAGAGCAGGGCTCTGAGAGCCTCTAAAAGGAACCTGATCCTGCTGACACCTTGATGTAGCCCACAGGACCCATTTCAGACTTCTCCAGAGCTGTCAGGTGGCTAATACGCGTTGCTTCACAGAATAAGTTGGTGGCAATTTGCTACAGTGGCAACAAGAAACTGATCAGAGGGACAGGGAATTAGAAAACCCCAAGCAGCCCGGGTGCCCCACTCAGGCCCCCTGATCAGGGCCTGGACACAGGAGTCTGTTCCCACATAAGCGAGGGGGACATGGCCTGGGTTTTCATCTGTAGGGTGAGCAGCCCTGCCCAAGGGGTTTCTTCACCCCCAAAACAAGTAGTTGGCTCCTTCACCTCTATTGTTAACCAAAATATTTTAGAGACTTAGAAGGCCTTATGCTAATTAGTTCAGTTCAGTTCAGTTCAGTCGCTCAGTCGTGTCCGACTCTTGGCGACCCCAAGAACTGCAGCACACCAGGCCTCCCTGTCCATCACCAACTCCCGGAGTTTATCCAAACTCATGTCTGTTGGGTCAATGATGCCATCCAACTATCTCATCCTCTGTCATCCCCTTCTCCTCCTGCCTTCAATCTTTCCCAGCATCATGGTCTTTTGAAATGAGTCGGCTCTTCTCATCAGATGGCTAAAGTATTGGAGTTTCAGCTTTAGCATCAGTCCTTCCAATGAACACTCAGGACTGATCTCCTCTAGGCTGGACTGGTTGGATTTCCTTGCAGTCCAAGGGACCCTCAAGAGTCTTCTCCAACACCACACTTCAAAAGCATCAATTCTTCAGTGCTCAGCTTTCTTTATAGTCCAACTCTCACATCCATACATGACTACTGGAAAAATCATAGCCTTGACTAGATGGACCTTAGTTGGCAAAGTAATGTCTCTGATTTTTAATATGCTGTCTAGGTTGGTCATAACTTTCCTTTCAAGGAGCAAGTGTCTTATAATTTCATGGCTGCAATCACCATCTGCAGTGATTTTGGAGCCCCCAAAAATAAAGTCTGACACTGTTTCCCCATCTATTTCCCATGAAGTGATGGGACTGGATGCCGTGATCTTGGTTTTCTGAATGTTGAGTTTTAGCCAACTTTTTCACTCTCCTCTTTCACTTTCATCAAGAGGCTCTTTAGTTCTTCTTCACTTTCTGCCATAAGGGTGGTGTCATCTGCATATCTGAAGTTATTAACATTTCTCCCAAAAATCTTGATTCCAGCTTGTGCTTCCTCCAGCCCAGCGTTTCTCATGATGTACTCTGCATATAAGTTAAATAAGCAGGGTGACAATATACAGCCTTGATATATTCCTTTTCCTATTTGGAACCAGTCTGTTGTTCCACGTCCAGTTCGAACTGTTGCTTCCTGACCTGCATACAGATTTCTCAGGAGGCAGGTCAGGTGGTCTGGGATTCCCATCTCTTTCAGAATTTTCCAGTTTATTGTGATCCACACAGTCAAAGGCTTTGGCATAGTCAATAAAGCAGAAATAGATGTTTTTCTGGAACTCTCTTGCTTTTCGATGATCCAGCGGAAGTTGGCAATTTGATCTCTGGTTCCTCTGCCTTTTCTAAAACCAGCTTCAACATCAGTAAGTTCACGGTTCACGTATTGCTGAAGCCTGGCTTGGAAAATTTTGAGCGTTACTTTACTAGCATGTGAGATGAGTGCAATTGTGCGGTAGTTTGAGCCTTCTTTGGCATTGCCTTTCTTTGGGATTGGAATGAAAACTGATCTTTTCTGGTCCTGTGGCCACTGCTGAGTTTTCCAAATTTGCTGGCATATTGAGAGCAGCACTTCCACAGCATCATCTTTTAGGATTTGAAACAGCTCAACTGGAATTCCATCACCTCCACTAGCTTTGTTCATAGTGATGCTTCCTAAGGCCCACTTGACTCTGCATTCCAGGATGTCTGGCTCTAGATGAGTGATCACACCATTGTGATTATCTGGGTCATGAAGATCTTTTTTGTACAGTTCTTCTGTGTATTCTTGCCACCTCTTCTTAATATCTTCAGCTTCTGTTAGGTCCATACCATTTCTGTTCTTTATCTAGCCCATCTTTGCATGAAATATTCCCTTGGTATCTCTAATTTTCTAATTAGAAAATTATGGTAATCAGGAGGGATTAAATATTATGGTAATCCTAGTGCCGTATTTTTCAGACTATCCCACCACCCCCGGAAATGGAATCTGAGAAACAGTTCTTCCAGGGGAGAACCACTTAGGATTCTCCATCAGCCTAGGTGAACAGGCTGCACAGCACCCACAAGGAGGGTGCCGGCTGAGCGACAGAAAGATTTATTAACAAGGGACACTTTCCAGTAGTACTCTGAATACTACATGCAGATAAGCCCTAAATTAAGCACTCGGGACAGAAGTTGATTTAAAGCCATTCACTGAATGAACCAAAAATAATTGCCCAAGAGGCTTGGGATAAAGCCAATGAAAGCAGGGAGCAAAGCCCACAGAAACACATGAAGCTCTGACATACATTTGCTTCAAAATTGGTAGCTTACCAACCATTTGAAGTTGGTCCACCCTGTCCTGCTTCCTACTAAAAGGAGACCAAAAGGAGGGAATATACGACCCCTGCGTGCAGGTCAAGAGGAATGAGGAACTCCCAGTGGCTCGGAACAAAACCTTGGTTCAGCCAGTTTCTTTAGGTGGCAGAGATCAGCGGCGCGATAGGAAGTGCAGCCACATGGAAGAGGACCAGGTGTTACTGAGCTGAGCTCTCCAGGCATCCATGCCACCAGCTGCCGATGCCTGGGCAGTGGGGCCACAGAGGCAGGTGGGGCTCTGCGCTCTCTAGAATCCTGCCGGCGGGGACGGGTGGGGAGTGGCGCGGCTGGAGGTGTAAGCTATTAACTAAGATCTGAAATGTGGAAGAACGACGTGGGGCCCTACAGGGAGGGACTGGGTGAGCAACTGGTGGTCTTGCCTTGCTCTGGCCGGGCCAGAGCGTGCAGGTTGACAAAACTTTGAGGCAGAGTGGGAGGAAAGAATTGTTGGCCAAGCTTAAGAGGAGATAAGAGGGAAAAAAAGAGGCGATAAGTGGTGGAAAAGAAAGAGCAGGAGTGAAACAGCTGCTACAGGAAAAAGGATTTTGGAGAAAGAGTATTTTAAAGAGGATTTTTATGAATTCGTGTGGTTTGCGAGGGCTTCCCAGGTGGTTCAGTGGTAAAGAATCCACCTGCCAGTGCAGGAGACGTGGATTTGATCCCTGGATTGGGAAGATGCCCTGGAGAAGAAAATGGCAACCCACTCCAGTATTCTTGTCTGCAAAATTCCGTGGACAGAGGAGCCTGGTGGGCTACATAAGTTTCCGTCGAGTCAGTGATGCCATCCAACCATCTCATCCTCTGTTGCCTGCTTCTCCTCTTGCCCTCAGTCTTTCCCAGCATCAGAGTCGTTTCCAACGAGCTGGCTCTTTGCATCATTTGGCATCTTTGCTCCAAAGTTTTGGAGCTTTAGCATCAGCCTATCCAGTGAATATTCAGGGTTGATTTCCTTTAGGGTTGACTGGTTTGATCTCCTTGTTGTCCAATGGACTCTCAAGAGTCTTCTCCAGCAACACAGTTCAAAAGCATCAATTCTTCAGTGCTCAGTGTGTTTTTAACCCCCAACTTAACAAGGCAGAGACTGGAACCCAGTGAGATTAAGTCACTTGCCCAAGGTCACTCAGCTAGAAATCAGCAAATTCCGTCTGAGAATTCTATCTGAGGTTTGTCTGAGCCCCTTGTTCCTCCCACTGCTCTCTGGAAATTTCTTAAATGTTTGCCAACAAATGAGTGTAGAGCAAGAAGAAAATGTATTCTGCACAGTCTGCATGGTCAAATGAGGTTAATGGGCAGAAGCTAAATGGAAACTGACTTTGACTCATATGAGAAATTTTTATACCAATTAAAATAACCAAATGAGCCTCCTAGGAAGGTAATGAGCTCCCGGGCATTAAAAGAGCTGGGATGTTGACTAGATACCCTGCTGGGATGTTGCCAGACAGAATTCCAGCAGTTGGCTGAGCCGAGGGGTCCTATAGTAATGGAAGGTTTTGTTTTCGGTCCTGTGCGACGCCTGGATTCTGGGACTCCGAGACTCCAGCAAAAGCTGTTTTCACATCTATTCAGAGCCGGCCATTCACTGGACTATAATGCCTCTTTGATCTAACTGATGACCCAAATCGCTCTGAGCGGCTCTCAGAGGGTGGCCCAGCTTGTGTGCAGGATATCCAGTTCAAGGAGCGGCAGACCGAATCGTGGGCACAGCCCGGCGCCCCCCCAGGGTCAGGACGAAGGAGCCCTGAGGCTTGTAGGGCCCCAGCCTGTCCCCACAACCTCACCAGGGAGCCGTGAGGAGCAGAACGAGAAGGAGGAGAAGAAAGAGAAGAGAAAGGGGGTAGGGAGGGGCAGGGTGCGTGTGCTGACTCTGGGGCTTGGGTGACCGCTTTCACAATTAGCCCCAGTCCAACGAGACAGGGTAGCTCCTGGCTCTGGCGGCCACAAGGCAGGACGTGCCTGTTGTCCAGGTGGAGGAGCCCCGAGCGTTACTGTCCTGCGGGCTTTGGATGCCCGGGGCCACTAGGTCCAGTGACGGCACATCCTCTCAGCCACACACAGAGCTCAGCGCCCTGGATCTGAGCCTGGATCAGGGATCACCTTTGTGGGAGCAGATAGGGTCCTCCCGTGCCACCTGAGCCTCCATGCAGCTCCACGTAGTACCTTCACCATTCACCTCTGAGGCCCTGGCCTCCAGCGCTCCTCTCCCCTCCAGGGTCCTTGACCTTAGCAATGCGAGAGGAAGGCGGTAGATGCTGTCATGGCTCTTGTCTTAGGAAGCCTCCCCTTCCTGGAAGCTGCACGTGGACAGAGGCTTCCAGGATGGCTGTTTGAAAGAGGATACCGAGGTCTGAGGTTCCCAGAAAATTCACACGTTGACACTTCACCTTCAAGGTGGTAGGGTGAGGAGGTAGGGCCTTTGGGAGGTGAGAGAGTATGAGGGCTTCCCAGGTGGTAGTCGCTGTAAAGAATCCACCTGCCAATGCAAGAGATGTGGGTTTGATCCTTGGGTTGGAAGATACCCTGGAGAAGGAAATGGCAACCCACTCCAGTGTTCTTGCCTGGAGAATCCCATGCACATAGGAGCCTGGTGGACTACAGTCCATGGGGTGGAAAAGAGTTGGCCATAACTGAGCACGCACACACACACAGGTCATGAGGCTGGAGCCCTCACAGGTGAGATTAGCTCCTCATCAGAGACTCCAGAGAGCTCCCGTCCCCCTACATTACGCAGACACAGTCAGAGGACACCACCCAAGAACCAGCAAGAGGTTGCTCACCAGACACGCCTGGACCATGGACTTCCAGAACCGTATAAATGTCTGCTGTTTATAAGCCTTCACATGCACCCTGCCAGTCAGTCAAAGTCTGCTACAGTAGCCGGGATGGATGAAGACGCGTAAAGTGCTGACCGATCTATCCTGAGCATTGCTCACAGGCAGGCCAAGGGCTTACTCTAGAGAACTGTCCACAACCACTGAAACATCGAACATTTCCTTCCACTCATTGAGCCGAAGATCTCTGCACTAGAATCATCCTTCCACTGTCACCCTGGTCCAAGCGCTGGGACAGACGGGACGGAAGAACCCTGGAGGGAAGTAGACACCCCAGGTTCCAGAGATGGAGAGCCCGTCAACCCTCCATCTTACAGCCACAGGGGTGCAGCAGCTCTGAGAATGAAGGAGTGAGAGTCGCTCAGTCGTGTCTGACTCTTTGCGACCCCACCGACAGTAGCCGGCCAGGCTCCTCTGTCCATGGGATTCTCCAGGCAAGAACATTGGAGGGGGTAGCTGTTACCTTCTCCAGGGGATCTTCCCCACCCAGGGATCAAACCCAGGTCTCCTGCACTGCAGGTGGGTTCTTTACCAGCTCAGCTACCAGGCAGTCCTGACCAGAGTCACTTCCAGGCCCAGGTTTCCTGTAGAAAGGGGAGAGGTCGTCCGAGGTCACCGGCAGGCCCCCACAGTCAAGGTGAGGGTCCCTGTGGCCTTTGGCGTTGGCGCCTGCAGAGCCCCTGGGGCCTCGGAAGCTGCAAGGCCTCGGGGGTTGGGGCTGGTTCACCTCTCGGGAGGAGGTCAGGTCGATTCTGAAGTCAGCGGAGGTTAAGCCCAGGACCGGACAGGCCCCCTGGGAACCAGGGCCCGCTGAGAGCATTTCAAATGCTGCAGGACTCTTGCCCTGGGGCCCTGCGGGTGTGTTCCTGGCGAACTGTCTGTTCCTTTTGCTTCTTCCGCGCAGACGTGGTCTTGTGAACCACTCACAAGCCTTCCGGGTTAGATTCCCCGAGCTCCTGACGGGTGCGGATGGGGCCCGAGCCCCCGCAGCCTCTCGGCGGCCCGAGCGGCCCTGCAGCTTCGCTCGTCCGACCCCGCGGCCCCGGGTCCGCTTGGCCCCGTCTCGGGCGTTGGGCCTGGACGAGGGCCGCCCCAGGCCTGGCTCCCCTGTTGGTGCCCAGCCACAGGGCCGCTCTCTGGCAGACGGCGGCCTGGGTGCGGGGCCTGGGCTCCAGCCACACGCGGGCGCGCTGCCTGTGAGGCGGGAGCGCAGGAGCCGGGAACCTCCGTCCCCGCGGCCGGTCCCAGCCTCCTCCCCGAGGACACAGACTCGAGAGGCGCCCCGAGGCCGCGCCCTGCGGCCCCGGGCCCGAGCTGGCGATACCCTCCCCGGCGATGGCTTCTCCTCCTCGCCCGGCCCTTTGGGAGCCTCTGCGGGGAGCACATTCCCACACACTCGGGGCGGGGGGCACGGACACCCGCGTCTAAGTCGGTTCCAGGCATTAGCAGCTCGAAGGAGTCTTTCATCCTAAAAGACTTTATTTGGTGTCCAAGACAAAAACAGTATTATTCACATATGGCTTTAAGGAAAAGAATGTCTCTTTTTAAAATACAGTTTATTTGAGTTCCGTGACCGGCTATTCCTAGGCTTGAGGTACTTTTAAAAAATACTCCCCTCACTGCGACCTCCCCAGGAAGCCGTGTGGACAGGCTCCAGTGATTTGTAAGCTGTTGGTCTCTGTTTCAACAGTCACAGCTGCAGCGCACAGAAACTGCCTCCTCTCCCAATGTTTGCATGAGCGAACTCCTGCTTCACATATGGAGAAATTTTCTCAGAGCAGTGTGGCTGTAGGTTAAAAGGACAAAATAAACCAAGTGAAAATCGAGTATTTCCTTTCAGGAACCTGATAGCTCAGGCCACAAATGATCTTCAGAGCAGGTTGAAGTGGTGATAGTGTGTGTATGTGTGAGTGTGAGTGTGTGTATGTGTGTTTTTGTGTGCTTACTCGTTCAGGCATGTTTGACTCTTTTCGACCCCATGGACTATAGCCCTCCAGGCTCCTCTGTCTGTGGGATTTTCCAGGCAAGAATACTGGAGTGGGTTGCCATTTCCTCTTCCAGGGGATCTTCTCAACCCAGGGATGGAACCCACGTCTCCTGAGTCCCCGGCACTGCAGGCGGATTCTTTCCTCACTGAGCCTCAGGGAAACCCACTGATAACCATGTGACCCAAAAGGTTCCCGGCCGTGCTGAGTGGAGCAGGCCCCTCGATCACACCCCTGCAGAAGCAAGGCCTTTGCTCTGCCCTTCTCCTCCCCGCTGCCTCCCCCGGGCTGGGCCTTCTCAGACCCGCGTCTGGAGTCCACTCAACTCCTGCAGAACCCCGCAGCCCCTGTCTCTGCGTGCCCTGCCCAGGCCTCCTTCAGCTCCGTAATCCTCCTCATCAAACAGTGTGCATCGCTCCCTGCGGCTGACTCTGGCTACATTTAGGGAGGCAGTGAATCTGCTCCGTGCCTGCCTTGGGGCCTTTGCTCAGGCCAGAATTGCAGAGCGCTGACCAGTGACCTCCCCAAGATGTCCACATCCTCTTTCCTGAAATCTGTGAATGCCTCCTTAGACGACAAAAGGCGCTTCGCAGATGTGACCGCATTAAGGACCTTTCGATGGAGAGATTATCTTGGCTTATCTGGTTGCCCTAAATGATACTAAGTGCCTCCGTAAGAGGGACACAGAAGGCTATCAGACTACAAAAGAGAAGGAGGCGAGGCGATGATCGCAGGGTGGGGGTGGCGTGGCCTGGAGCCCAAGAGCAGCGGCAGCCCCCAGAGCTGGAGGAAGCGAGGAAAGGGCTGCTCCAGGGGCTCAGGAGAGCTGGCCTGTTCAGACTGTGAGTCCAGCCCGGGAAAACTGGTTCTCCACTTCTGGCCTCCAGAACTATAAGAGAATCAGCTTTGGTGGCTTTAAGCCACTGGATTTGTGGAGATGTGTTACAGCAGCCGCAAGATACAAGCACAGGTGTGTCTTATGATAGTGTCCCAGGTGGAGCTAGTGGTAAAGAACCCACCTGCCAGGCAGGAGCCTCAGGAGAGGCGGGTTCAGTCCCTGAGACGGGAAGATCCCCTGGAGATGGGATAGGCTATCCACTCTCGTATTCTTGGGCTTCCCTGGTGGCCCAGACGGTTAAGAATCTGCCACAATGCGGGAGACCTGGGTTCCATCCCTGGGTTGGGAAGATCCCCTGGAGAAGGGAAAGGCTACTCACTCCAGTATTCTGGCCTGGAGAATTCCGTGGATAGAGGAGCCTGGTGGGTTCCAGTCCATGGGGTCACAGAGAGTCAGACAAGATGACTGAAGCAACTTAGCACACACCATGTAATAGTTCAAGTGAAGTGAAAGTCGATACAGTCCATGGCATTTTCCAAGCCAGAATACTGGGGTGGGTACCCTTTCCCTTCTCCAGGGGAATCTTCCCAACCCAGGGATTGAACCCAGGTCTCCTGCATTGCAGGTGGATTCTTTACCAGCTGAGCCACAAGACAAGTCCCTAATAGGCACTTATTTTGGTGCCTCCTGGAGACTCCTCGGTCGAAGCTCTGCACACACTTCCTATTCTCTGTAGTCTCTGGGCCCATGATGACAGTAAGCTACCCAGGGTCTTCTGGTACAAAGTGTTGTCTGTTTCAATGTCACATGCCATGCAAGCAACAACTGCTGGATACTTACTCAACCCTCTTGTAAAGGAAAACTTTCACAGGACCTGAACCTCTGACACTCTGTACCCAGTTACCTATTTCCTCGGTTATGAAAGCAACACCCAGTGAACTCAGTGTGACAGCAAGGCCTTGATAGTTTCCTCTCCCACAAATGCAGCTTTTGCTTCTGTAGAGGCGCGTCCTTGGAGTGGGGGACTCCTCTGCTGATGGTGGAGCATTCTGCAGAATGAAGGGCAATTTTGTGAGGGGTGTCCTGACCGGGCCGACCTGCCTCAGCTCACTGGCGTAATGCTGGCCCTCAGCCTCCACAAGGGACTGCCTGAGACCACTCTGAAAGACCAGCCAGTTTGTAAAGGCATCGCACTGGGCTGCTTTTCTGTACCAACACTTGGCAGACCAACCTAGCTGATCATCAGAATCACACGAGGAAGCTTTTTAAAAACGTCAGGGGAGGGTTCTGGTGTCGCCCTTATAGTGTCTGACTTAGAAAGTTTGGGATGGAGCCTGGCCGTTTGCTGTTTTGGAGAGTCTTGGGCTTGGCCAGCTGGGAAAAGCACGGCTCTGAGCTTGCCAATATTCCTTCTTCTGAGAGCTTTGCCTCTGTTTGTAGCTAAGTGTGTCCCTGCAGCTTCCCTGGGTCACGTAATATTTAAGAAATCGTTTAGTCACTGCTGGACACCCTGCCCTTCCGACACTCAGGAGATGGGTGTTGAATCACACCCTCCTCCAAACATAATTGCCTCCAGAGGCAGGATTCCATGATGAGAGCCATAGCTGGTGACGGCCAGGCAGGGAACCCCTTCACGCTCAGTGAAGCTCTCTCTTCCGTAGTTTGTCTAGCTCATTCAGCCAAGACGTTTATTGAGCACTTGTTACATGCCAGGGGGCTTCCCTGGTGGCTCAGATGATAATGCAGGAAAATACAATGCAGGAGACCCGGCTTCAGTTCCTGGGTTGGGAAGATCTCCTGGAGAAGGGCTTGACTACCCACTCCAGTATTCTTGCCTGGAGAATCCCATGGGCAGAGGGGCCTGGTGAGCTACAGTCCGTGGGGTCACAAAGAGTCAGACACAGCTGAGCAACTAACATTTTCACTTAAGTACCAGGAACCAGGAATATAAAAGTGAAGGAAATATACACAAATCCCTGCCCTTTAATCCACATCCGATCATCCCATCCTGTCATCCAGCAGACTGAAAGTTCCCCTAACCGGTGGACCATTATGTCTGACTTCTCCTTTCAAGGATGAGGAAGCCCAATCCATCTTTTTATTCCTCGACCATCAGCCCAGCCCTGACCCCAATCCACCCATCAACTTTGTGGCTCTTGCCCGCGGCCCCCCAACAAGTTCCCCTTCTTCCTTGGTGAATACGTGGAGATTTGTTCCCCTGTCCTCCACAGAGGATTTCTAGGGCAGTGAAACTACCCCGTGTGATGCTGTAATAGTGGGTGTGTGTCTTTGTGCATTTGTCAAAACCCATAAAGTAGACACTAATGTGAACTGTGGACTTTCGTTATGAGGATGGTGGGAGGATGTTGATAGTGGCAGAGACTGTGCTTTTGTGGGAACTCTCTGTCCTTTCTGCTCAGTTTTGCTGTGAACCTAAAACTGCTCCAAGAAATTAAGGGTTTTTTTTTTTTTTTTTTTTTTTGGATAGCATGACTTAGTGCAGAGCTTGCATGATTCAATTCAGTGCAGACCAGCTCCAGCAGCTCACGATAACCCATGTTACCCTAGCCAGCACTGGGACTTTTTCTAGAGGCAACGCAGATTTTAAAGCAGAAAAATGACGAGACCGTTAGCGAGATTTAGGAAGATGGCTGAATGGGAATTAGTTGAGCCAGCAACGAGTCGGGGAGCCATCGGAACCGCGTGGGGAGGGCCTCTTCTGCCTCACTGCCCCCAGGCCATCCACTCTGGAAACCTGCGGGGAGCGGAAGAATTCCCCCAAGGCCCAGGAGAAACCCCAGCGTACTTCCTCTCAGCCCGGCGTTTTGGCATAACAGGTGCAGGCATCCTCTGTTTGAGAGTGGAGGAAGCACCTTGGCAGTGCTGGGTCCTACCTGTGGCATAGGGATCTCCGTCAGGAGCCTTCCGGGCAGACATGGTGCAAAGCACCCGCGTGTGCCTGGTAGACTTGGCTACCCTCCTTAAGAATGGGGGTAGACTCCGGTCAGGCCCAGTGGGCTCCCAAGAAGGGCTTGGGCCTCATGGTCTTTCTCTAAGGCACGCTCCTCTCTGCCTGCTCAGATGTCTGTCATTACCATTTCTTGTTTACTTTTTTTAGTTTTTCTAAAAAAACTTCTCTTTTTTTTAGGCCTCACCCAATCTTCTCTCATTGATTCCCCTTAATTTCCTCCAAGGACTCAGAAACCTTAACGTCAATTTCAATTTCCAAACCTTGGAGGTATTGAGAAAAGTGCTTCCTCTGGATCAATACTTCCTCCTGACTTGACATGGAACGATTAACGACTGTTTGGTGTACGATTTCACTGGGAGGAAAAAAAAAAACAAAAAACAGAAGCCAATAGAACTGTAATCCATGGATATAAAACACACTGGTTTTATGGAGAGGCCCTAAACGCTCAAAGAAGAAACATGCTCTAGTTCACTGCCCTTTCTTGGTCCACTAAGCTTGTCACCACATCCAGAAACTAGGTCTGTTTGGTAAGAGTCCCTTCAAGATTTTTTTGCCGACTGTGTGTGGACATTTGCTTCCCTCCCCATAATTTCAAATAGACTACTTTGCCGGCCACATCAGCGATTTTGCTTAGCAATTAAAAGTTATTTACAGCCGCTAATTGATTTACTGGGGTCACTTCTTGAAAAGTGAAAGTGTTAGTCACTCAGTTATATCCAACTCTTTATGACCCCATGGACTGTAGCCCACTAGGCTCCTCCGTCCATGGCATTTTCCAGGGAAAAACACTGGAGTGGGTAGCCATGCCCTCCTCCAGGAGATCTTCCTGACCCAGGGATGGAACCCAGGCCCCCCGCTTGCAGGTGGGCTCTTTACCGTCTGAGCTACCAGGGAAGCCCTGGGGTCCTTTGTTAGTGAACCAGAAAGGGCTCGAGTGTTTCCACGGGTGTGGAGTTCAGCTGTTCCTTTGGGGGTGCCCCCAGTTATTCCTTCTGCAGCATCCATGCCTGTCTCCCCAGAACTCCCCTCCTGGATTTGGGGGCACCCATGCTGTGGAAAATTCTGAAAGAGATGGGAATACCAGACCACCTAACCTGCCTCTTGAGAAACCTATATACAGGTCAGGAAGCAACAGTTAGAACTGGATGTAGAACAGACTGGTTTCAAATAGGAAAAGGAGTACGTCAAAGCTGTATATTGTCACCCTGCTTATTTAACTTCTATGCAGAGTACATCATGAGAAACGCTGGGCTGGAAGAAGCACAAGCTGGAATCAAGATTGCCGGGAGAAATATCAATAACCTCAGATATGCAGATGACACCACCCTTATGGCAGAAAGTGAAGAGGAGCTAAAAAGCCTCTTGATGAAAGTGAAAGAAGAGAGTGAAAAAGTTGGCTTAAAGCTCAACATTCAGAAAATGAAGATCACGGCATCCGGTCCCATCACTTCATGGGAAATAGATGGGGAAACAGTGGAAACAGTGTCAACTTTATTTTGGGGGGCTCCAAAATCACTGCAGATGGTGGCTGCAGCCATGAAATTAAAAGACGCTTACTCCTTGGAAGAAAAGTTATGACCAACCTAGATAGCATATTCAAAAGCAGAGACATTACTTTGTCAACAAAGGTCTGTCTAGTCAAGGCTATGGTTTTTCCAGTGGTCATGTATGGTTGTGAGAGTTGGACTGTGAAGAAGCCTGAGCGCTGAAGAATTGATGCTTTTGAACTGTGGTGTTGGAGAAGACTCTTGAGAGTCCCTTGAACTGCAAGGAGATCCAACCAGTCCATTCTGAAGATCAGCCCTGGGATTTCTTTGGAAGGAATGATGCTAAAGCTGAAACTCCAGTACTTTGGCCACCTCATGCGAAGAGTTGACTCATTGGGAAAGACTCTGATGCTGGGAGGAATTGGGGGCAAGAGGAGAAGGGGACGACAGAGGATAAGATGGCTGGATGGCATCACTGACTCGATGGATGTGAGTTTGAGTGAACTCCGGGAGTTGGTGATGGACCAGGAGGCCTGGCATGCTGTGATTCATGGGGTCACAAAGAGTCGGACACGACTGAGCGACTGAACTGAACTGAACTGATGCTCCCCTCCCAGGCAAAGCAAAGGGAGACACTCGTACACTCGTCTGCCTCTCTGCCCAGCGCCCCTTCTCCACACCACTACTTGCAACGTCGAGGAAGATTCTCCTGAAAGATTTAGAACAGCTCAAGAGAATGACATGGTCAGAGTAGGAGGTTTTTAATAGCACAAGGTGGCATCCCCTTCAAGGTCCAGAGAGAAGAGAAACCAGCTGGGCTGGGAACGTCACAGCCTCTCCCTTTCTCCCCTGGCTCACAGAGCTGGTCCTCAGCCCAGAGGTGCCTGTCCCCCTGCTGAGTTTGACTTCAGAATGCACCCTGAGGGTGTTAGATCAGGCAGGCCACCACGGGCCCCACAGGGCCCCCTCTGGTCGCCTCATCCTTCCCTCCCAGACATCAAGCTGGTGCCAGCTGGGACAACACACACAAGCGTGCACGCACCCAAGTTCAGCCTCAATGAAGAGCCACAGAGTCAAAACCAAGGATCGGAACAGAAGCATTTTCCTAAGGACCCCACAGTTTGCAAGGTCGTGATGCCATCGGGAGGGTGTGATTGCATCTTGTCCTCGTGCGCTTCACTCACCGCCACTCCCGCCCCACACCTTTCAGATTTTGCTTCCTTGGGCCGGAGAAAGGAGCTCATTTCTTACGAGGACGAGGACAGAGGGGCTGGGCCGTCCCCTCCAGCTGGGCAGGAGGGCAGTGAGGTGTGAAACTGAAAGGAAGTGCGATTCGTCCCGCACTTCTGCAAGGAGCAGGGTCTGCATTTTAAAAGGAAGCTTCTGAGCCGGGGAGGGTCAGGGAGGACCTCACTCCCGCTCCCTGACCTTCCCTCCTCTCAGGAACACCGAGTGCTCCGCCAGCACGTCGACTGAAAGGCTCTGCCGGTGCCTTTATGAGCACTTGGCGCCTGACCCTGGGAGGTTCCCGTCCCCTGCTGATCTGTCACACTTTCAGCGCCTCTGTGAATTTTATTTCCCCACAATAGTACCATTCACTTAACATTTTTAACTTCTGCACAAGCTATTGATATTTTTAAGGAATTACTATTATAAGTATGATAGATAAATTAATAGACAGATGATAGATAGGGATGATGGATGGTTGGACATGGACCTATGGACCGACGAATAGTTAAGATAATACTTTCTCTCTCCAAACCTAACACATTCCAGCTATTTCCTTGGAGCAGGCGCCTCAGCCTTCTGGCCACTTATTAGTTGAAAAGGGGCCTCCCATGTGAATCTTCAGACTCAGCTGAAGAGGAGCCTTCGTCAAGCTGGGGAGGAGACGGCTGCACTGACCGCTTCATCAGGGGGCTCAGGCCTCCGCGTCCCCAGGAAAATGCTCATCAGAATTTGCTTCAAGCCCACTCGGACCCTGGGAAGTAGCAGCAGGAACAGCTGTCTTCTGAGGCCCTTGCTGGCTGGCCTGCATCTTGAAAATTTAAGGAAAGGCTTCATGACACCGATGTCCTTGATCAAGTATGTTGTAGCAGCAATCAGAAACTCGTTGCACCGCTGGCCTCTTCACCCACCAACACCATGAACTTTCCAAGTCACCATGGGACGCTTCCTGTCCTCCATGAGTCCCTCCCCGAAGGGTCCCCCTGGGGGAAGGTTCCAGTCCTGAGTCACAGAGATGGATCCAGGAAAAAGGCGTGGCCAAGACGCAGATGTCTGGTGCTGTTTCCAGCAGATCCTGCTCACCAGCTAACCCTGGACCCCCGCAGATGCACTGAGTCATTGCTTCCTCGATCCAAAGAGCCTTCCAGAGATCACCGTGGTACAGCCTCTGTGTTCGGAAGTAAATATAGTTTCTCAAGAATCTTTAAGCAGGAAAATCATCATGGAGCCAAAGCAAAATAATATATCAAAGGCCTCAAAGATTCTTTCAGTGAATTACCTTCAAAGTTTTACAAACCTGCTTTCTTTGTCTGCCCTGCCTTTTTTTCCTCCCTGTGTCTTGAAAATTTAAGGAAAGGCTTCATGACACCAGTGTCCTTGATAGATTATGCTGTAGCAGCGATCAGAAACTCTTCCCATCTTTGTAGAGAGAGAGGGGTTTTAAAGGCATATCATTTACCTCTACTTATATTTAGTTATGGGACTTCCCAGGTGGCTCAGTGGTAAAAAAAAAATCCTCCTGCCAATGCTGGAGACGTGGGTTCGATCCCTGGGTCGGGAGGATCACATGGAGAAAGAAATAGCCACCCACTCCAGTATTCTTGCTTGAAGAATCCCATGAACAGAAGAGGCTGATGGGCTACAGTCCATGGGGACACAGTGTCAGACATGACTGAGCAACTGAATAACAAATAACAGCCTATTTAGGTGTGTAGTCTACTTGTCCACACAAAATAAGACAGGCTAATTACTTCAGAAAACCACAGAACAATTTTTTTAAAGGTAATATCAGAAGTAAAGTCAAATTTCATCCAGTCAAAATATTTGAGTATAAACAATGCCTTGAATTTTAAAGCATTTCAAGAATGAGCATTTCAAATGATGCAGTTTTCTCTCAAACTACCAACCTAGCCTAGCATAGATGCTGTGTTTATATGGGATCGTATTCATAAACACAAATGCTAAGTTTCAGAAAGCATGAAATCAAACCTCTTCATATCCACACCCCCCATATTATTCAAAGACAGGGAGCTCATATTTTGAGTGTGAGAACAGAGCTGCTTTGCGTCCTAACTCACAGAACTATTCTGTACTAGGGATAGGAGCAAAAATAACCTTGATTTTTATAGACTTGTATTTTTTTCCAAGGCCTTGGCCCATAATCTTATTAAATGTAACAGTTCAAAATAAGCTTCCCTGGGAAACTTTGAAAACTGACTCAGAAAACTTTGAAAACTTTGATATATATATGTTACTAATTTTTAACTATCAAATATGATTATTACCCCAAAGTCAGAAATAATGCAGAAGGATATAATTTAAGAAGTGAATGCATGCATATCAAGTCGTGTTTGAGTCTTTGTGACCCCGTGGACCCCTTTGTGAGCCCTGTCAGGCTCCTCTGTCCATGGGATTTCCCAGGCAAGGATATTGGAGTGGGTAGCCATTTCCTTCTCCAGGGGATCTTCCCGACTCAGGGAGAGAACTCGCGTCTCCTGTCTTCTGCGTTGGCAGGTGGACTCTTTACCACTGAGCCGTCAGGGAAGCCCAAGAAGTGAATACATATACATATGTGTATGTATAATGTATTTGGTTGGTCCAGGTCTTCACTGCAACATGCGGGATCTTTAGGTGCAGCATGAGCGATCTTTTTAGCTGTGGCCTGTAGGATGTAGTTCCCTGACCAGGGATTGAACCCCAGCCCCCTGCATTGGGAGTTTGGGGGTCTTAGCCACTGGACCACCAGAGAAGTCCCAAGAAGTGAGTATCTATCCTTCCTACCCTCTGTTGGAGATCATCACAATCTGTAGTTTTGTGTGTATATTTTCAGAGCTTTAGATAGATACATTTGTACACACACACACACATATTCAAATATACATGTATACCCACATGTACACAGAGGTGCTTTTTTTTTCTTTGGCAGAATTTGTTTGGTAAGAGACTAGATGTTAATTGTTCCCACCACAAAAAAGAAACGGTAACTATAACATGATGTAAGTGTTAGCTAGCACTACGGTGGCGATCACAATGCCGTACACACAAGCATCGAGTCAACAAGTGGCACACCTTAAACGTGCCCACTGTTCTAAGCCAGGTACATTTCAATTTTTCTTAAGTGAAAAGCAAATGGGGTATAATATACCAACTGTTCTGCTGCTTGCTATTGTCATGTAAGGATCTGTCAAAGCATCTCTCCAGGTTGGCGGTTGGCAGAAAGGTGATTCATATGCGCTGTGTACTCTGTATGGGGCTGTGTGCTCTGTCCTGGGCTGTGTGCTCTGTATACGGCTGTGTGCTGTGTATGGGGCCGTGTGCTCTGTCTGGGGCCATGTGCTCTGTAAGGAGCCATGTGCTCCGTATGGGGCTGTGTGCTCCATATGGGGCCGTGTGCTGTGTATGGGGCCGTGTGCTGTGTATGGGGCC
>NW_024070206.1:57567517-57577813 GCF_014754425.2 Oryx dammah
GTGTGCTCTGTCCGGGGCCGTGTACTCTGTCCGGGGCCGTGTGCTCTGTATGGGGCCTTGTGCTCTGTCCGGGGCCGTGTGCTCTGTCCGGGGCCGTGTGCTCTGTCCGGGGCTCTGTCCGGGGCCGTGTGCTCTGTCCGGGGCCGTGTGCTCTGTATGGGGCTGTGTACTCTGTCCCGGGCTGTGTGCTCTGTCCGGGGCCGTGTGCTCTGTCCGGGGCCGTGTGCTCTGTCTGGGGCTGTGTACTCTGTATGGGGCCGTGTACTCTGTCCGGGGCTGTGTGCTCTGTCCTGTGCTCTGAGCTCCCAGGCTGCAGTCTTGTCGTCCTGACCTGGCATCTGGATCAGGGCACCCAACTGAGTCCTATCCTTCCTGATCTCACTCTGGACCAGGTCGTAGGTTTGGAGGCAACTGGTCCGCGCTGGTGAGAGGGGCCGTGGCAGGCAGCAGCAACACGAGAACTCCAGCCTCCAAACAGCTCGGGGAGGCCCGAGAACCCAGCCTTGGCGGGAGAGGACTCGAGCCCAAGTCTCGGGCTCCGTCAGTGCACCGTCTACTCCTCCTGGGTCCCTCCGGCCCCCTAACTCTGGGAGAGCAGGCCGCCCTCCACAGGGAGTCCCCTGGCCTCACCCCTGCCTATCACACTCAGGCCTGTGATCCCCCCATTTTCCAGTGAGAAGGCCGAACTCCGTCGTGAACTATTGCTGCTCAGTCCAAGAGCTTGGAGCTGAACAGCCCGGGGCCCAGGGACCACCCCCAGCGTGTATGAGCCGCGTTGAGTCTAGACAAGCAATTGGCCTTTCTCTGCCCTGGGCTGCAGCTCTGCGTTACGTGTGCGTTAGTCATCCCTCCCTAGGACTCGTGAGGTGTTCACTTAACGCCCAGACTTGCAGTTAGTGCTGAAACCATGGCAGGCACTGTCGCTCGCTCCTGTGACGGATCCTTCCTAAGAACCTGTGCTGCTGTGACTCAGATGCAGAGAACTTGGTAGACCAAATGGGATGAGGGGGGCGTGATTCGGTGAGGTCATACGTGGTCCTGCCTCTTACAGACACAGACCCCAGCCTCGTCCACACTGGGCCGTCTGCACAGGCCTGCTTCAAGGTCTTCACTCTTGGCCAGCCCCGCCCTCCTCACCTGAGCCTGCATCCTAGACCTCCTTGGAGTGTGGGTTCATCAGCAGTGCTCCTAGCATCCTGCACCCCAAAAATCCTGGAGCTGCAGAGAGAGGTCACCCTGTAGGAGAGGCCCCTGGAGAAGCATTGACTCACAGCCCAGATCAGGGGCACCCGGAGCTCTCTGAAGTCCTGGACTCATGGCCACCGTCAGCCCCACACAGGACATGTAGGTGGATTCTGACGGAGCATTTTTATCTCAGTCCAGTGGAACTGAAGGTCAAGAGACCCGGGTGTTCTGCCTTGGGCAGCATTCAGATCTGACTGCACGTTTTCTCATCTCTAACAGGAGCTCGTTCCAGCCTCAGCGTTGTGGTGAGAATTAAACAAACCTATGTTCACAGAGCGCTGGCCCTGTGCGGGAGCCTGCTCTGGGTGGCTGATCCTGAGGGTCAGTGTCCCCCCAGCCAGGGGCCCAGCAGTCTGGCGGCCCCAGAGCCGGCTCCGGTCTCAGTGTGCAGACCGGAAACGGGTAGAGTGATGGTTATACAGCATAAAGCCCCGAACTATACGCTGGAAAACGGTCAATTATTCATGTATTCTTCACCACAAGTG
The DNA here is from genome assembly GCF_014754425.2 of Oryx dammah. NCBI lineage: Eukaryota > Metazoa > Chordata > Mammalia > Artiodactyla > Bovidae > Oryx > Oryx dammah. Next base: position 57,569,248 of record NW_024070206.1, read on the forward strand.
AAAAACGCCATGGGGTGCACTGACTTGACCCATCAAATGCAAACTACATGTCCCTGCCTGCTCCGCGCCTCTCTCTGTCTTGAGCATTGCTGGAGAAATCGGCCCCTTTGTAGGAAAACGCGCGGGTACAAGGCGAGGTCCCAGGTGTGCAGAACGCCACAAAACGTGTGTGAAAGAAACGCGATAAATCAGAACCGCTTATAAAAGCTTCGTAGTTTGCCTTCTTAGAACTGAAAGCCTTCAATGTTAACACCCTCGGAGCAGGATGCCGGCAAGAAAGAGGGATCGGAGGCCCCTCCGCTGCTCCCGGTGCCCTGATTCTGTGAAGCTGTGCTTGGGGGTGGTGTGCTGTCCCCCAGAGTACCCGGCCCCCACTGCCTGCAGAGAGGCCGCTCCTCACTGGGCAGTGCCCAGGTCAACCCTGGCTTCTGCACAGCAGAGACATCATAGGGCCTGGGGTCCCAGTTTGCAGGTGCATACTCAGTCACTCAGCCATGTCCAGCTCTTTGTTACCCACCCCACAGACTGTAACCTGCCAGGCTCCACCGTCCATGGAATTTTTCAGGCAAGAAACTGGAGTGGGTGGCCATTTCCTCCTCCAAGGGACCTTCCCAACCCAGGGATCAAACCCACGTTCCCTGCGTCTCCTGCACTGGCGGATGGATTCTTTATCACTGAGCCACCTGGGAATCCCCCGGTTTGCAGAGGGTTCAGCCAAATAGTTTCAGAGGAAAGAGCAAAATTAAAGATGTGATGGGAGAAGAGGTTAAGCAGGAAGCTTTTAATAGTAATTCAAAGTGCTGATTAAAAGCACTCATTCATTTTGTAGCTTTCTCAGAGAGACACGACTCCTGGTGAGACCTCTCCAGTTTCATCTCCCTGCCTTCAAAGGCCGGTCAGACGCTGGATAGGATAAAAGGAAAAGTGATTAGGAAGAAGGAACGTAGTGGCAAAGAATGAAGGTTTGAAGTGCTGAGAGTCTGGAGAAAAGAGGCTTGGGGATGATACACTGCCTCCGGCTCGGGGAAGCAGTGTGATGACTCAGTAGGAAGCGGAACGAAATGACAGAGCGTCGCCTGCTCTTTCCAGGCTCCGAAACGGAGCGCGGTGCCTAGAAGACGCGGTGAGAAGGAAGGTGAGGATCCCAGCCAGACAGGTCCCCCCAGCTAGGCAGATAGTTCTAGAACACCCCCACGGGTGCCCTGCTCAGAAGAGAAACAGGTGAGACGGGGTGGGGGTCCGTCTCATCATCGCCACTGGGAAACCAGGTCCAGAGGCCTGCAGTCTTCAGGAATGCGAGGGAGGAAGCGTGCTCCTGCTGAGAAGCGGGGCAAGAGCCTCCAGGGAAGGCCTCCAGAGCTGCTGAAAATGGTCCTGCAGTTTCTTAAGACGTGTTTTCAAATGTGACGCCTGGTAAGTGGACTCTGAACTCTGCCCCAGACCAGAGATTTCTTCAAGCTTTGGCAGCAAAGGCGGAGCGAGAGGAGTGAGCGAGTTAGAATGTCCCAGTGGGGTGGGGGCACATTCCTCACCAACAATCACACACTGCGTGGGTGACTGCCTGTCTTCTGATCTTGCCCTGGGCATTCTTGCTAAGGGCATTCTCTTAGGGCTATGGGAGGGAGCAGCAAGGAGCCATGGGTGGGGAGGGGGGGCAGTTCCCAGTGAAATGGGGACAGAGCAGCACTTTCTCTGCTAAGACAGAGGCTGAAGGGTCGGGGCAGAGACATCCCTGGACCACCAGTCGGAGGTTTGATAAATGGGCTGATGATGGCTGACTCTGACGTCAGGGAATAGAAGTTGGGAAGACAGAAGTCCCTCGGTTTTTACTATGCAGAAGTGCTCCGTCAGCCATTCTTATGTAAAGATGATCCTTGATGGACAAACCGACTCAATGCCCTGCAGCTCAGAGGTGCTTGCTTGAGGAAAGACCAGCTGGAGGCCTCACACCCGCCAAGGCCCCAGGGAGCCATGTGGTAAGGGCCTTCTCTACTACAGACATAGATGCTGTCCTCCAGCTCTTGGAGTGCAGTCTCGGCCCCAGAGACTCTTGACTCCACATCCAGGAACTTCCCACTTCATAGATGCTTCCAGATGTTTCCAGGATGACCCACGGAGGATCCCTGCTCCACCATTTTCTGTCAACCAGTCTTTTTCAGAGGGAGCTGCCACGATAGCAACGCTTCCAGCGTCTCTGCCAGCTCCGAGTTTGTGACTGAGACCCCCCTTTGTGCCAGACTGGGTCCAAGTAGCACTCTTCCCTCCAGGATTGTCTGGGTCCATTCTCCATATTAGCTACAGCTTTTTGTTGTCGTTTAGTTCCTTAGTCATCTTCAAATCTTTGGGATCCCATGGACTGTGGCCTTCCAGGCTCCTCTGTCCATGGGGATTCTCCAGGCAAGAATACTGGAGTGCACTTCCGTGCCCTCCTCCAGGGGACCTCCCCTACCCAAGGACTGAACCTGTGTTTCCTGCTCTGCAGGTGGATTCTTTACCTCTGAGCCACCTGGGAAGCCCTGTTTGCTACAGTATGAGTGCCTTTTGTAGAAGTTGTAATAAAGATTGAATCGTACTTGGAACCACTACACTTTTCCGCATGTCTTCTATGAGCCAGGCCTTACTCTTGACACAACAGAAAGGGTTCTTCAGTTGTAAAATGAAAAGATGAGAGAAAAACCTGACTTTGAGGAGTTTAAAAATTAGTGATAAGTAGAGATGTTTTCATGGAATATTCATGAGCCTTTCCTAGCTCTGCTCCAGCCAGCCCCACCAAGGGCCATTCCAGAGACCTCACCAGCCCCCATCCCTTTCTGCTGTGTCCTTGATCTTTGGGGAGCCTCCTTCAATAGCATGGGCCAGAAGGGGATTGACTTAAATGGCTAAAGTGGATTAAAACACACATATTTTAGAGGGGAATGTTTGCATCTGTGCATTAATTTTCTGGACTACTCTAGCTCCTTCGATTCCCAAGGAACATTTACATCACAGATTGCAGGTGAGAAAACTGAGGCAAAGTTAATTGCCTCATCTAAAGTTACACAATTAGTTAGCGTGAGAACCAGACCCTTAGCCCCAGGCTTCTGGCTCCAAGCTCGGGAGCCTTCCATTAAGTGCATACTTACTATCATTCAAACGCCAGGCCAATCTGTTTGTCCTGACATACAGCAGTAAAATAAAACTGGGACCAAAGAGAGAAAATAATTTAAGTGGTTAAGAGAAAATTCACCCTTCTTGTGAAACCCTATCCAGATGACAAGCTGCTTTGGAACAACATAAAAATGAAGAGCAGAGTGTTTCTCAAGGTGCTTTTCTCCAGAAAGTTCTCTGAATGTGCTGTTTCCTTGTTCTCCAGAAATGTGCTGACCAACCACCTGGCAGTCACCAAGGAAGTTGTAATTTTCAGTAAGTATATACCTTTCCATAAATGGGGGCTTCTGTGATAGCTCAGTTGATAAAGAATCCGCCTGCAATGCAGGAGACCCTGGTTCGATTCCTGGGTCAGGAAGATCCACTAGAGAAGGGATAGGCTACCCACTCCAGTATTCTTGGGCTTCCCTTGTGGCTCAGCTGGTAAAGAATCTGCGTGCAGTACGGGAGACCTGGGTTCAGTCCCTGAGTTGGGAAGGTCCCCTGAAGAAGGGAAAGGGTACCCACTCCAGTATTCTGGCCTGGAGAAGTCCATGGGGGTCACAAAGAGTTGGACATGACTGAGCCACTTTCACTTTTCATAAATGACTCAGTAAATGCTTTGTGTACTTTTTGTGTTAATACATTGTGAAAATTGGAACTGACCATTTGTCCTGACTTGCTTAATAAGTGCGGTGCATAACATTCTTCTCCTCTCTAGTCTCTGTTGGGGAAAATAAAGGACAAAGAAGTTGTGCGTGCTCAGTCGCTCAGTCATGTCAACTCTTGTGACCCATGGACTGCAGCCCACAATCCCTCTATCCATGGGATTCTCCAGGCATGAATACTGGAGTAGGTTGCCATGCCCTCCCCCAGGACATCTCCCCAACCTAGGAATCCAACCTGCATTACTTATTCCTCCTATGTTAGCAGGCAGGTTCTTTATCTCAAGTGCCACTTGGGAAGCCCACAAAGAAGTCAAGTCAGCCCAAAGATTCCAACTTAGTTTCTTTTTCAAAGAAAACTTTCATTGGAGTACGGGGCTTCCCTAGTGGCTCAGTGGTAAAGAATCCACCTGCCAATGCAGGAGACATGGGTTCGATCCCTGGGTCAGGAAGATCCCCTGGCAACTCACTGCAGTATTCTTGCCTGGAGAATCCCATGGACAGAGGATCCTGGCTGGCTACAGTCCATGGGGTTACAAATAGTCAACGTGACTTCGCGACTGAACAACAGTGATCTTTTAAAACTTCAGATTAATCTTCTATTTGTAAACCTTCAACAGAATCCCTTGTGCTCTCTTGGTGCCTTTCTGGATTAATCTTGAGGGTGGCCAGTAGTTGTTTGCTGAGCTCTCACGGTCCCCATATGTGAACTAGAACTATGTCTCCCCAAGATGGACAGATGTCTGGCCTGGCTTCAGCTGCCTGACTAGGGAGAGAGACCGGGACGGGGATCCCCCCGTTTGGTCTCTGGCAGCAGAGCACGGTGGTCCGGAGCCCACCAGAAGCAATTCTGTGCACAGATGCCAGACGTTAGGTCTGCGGACTGGTCTCCACTGGAGTGGGAGAGACGGCTGGCACCCACCACCTGGCCCTCCTGCCCCCAAGCACAGCGAGCCTGCAGGCCCTGCTCTGAGCGAGGACAGACTGAGATAAGAGGTCCGATTTTACAATCCAGGAAAGCCATGCATTCCTCAAAACAAAAAGTACAATAAACTGTTCCACATGCTCAGAGTACAGACTACAGCTCCCAGACTTGTGTATTTTATTGTTTTCAATTCCAAAACAAAGGTGACTCTGCTCAGGAGACCCAAGGGTCCAGAACCCACCAGAGACGGCGCCTTCCACGCCCAGAGGAGCACATGCCCCAGACACTCATCTGGTCACACTCACCTACTCACACACATCCACACACCTGCACAACTCTCACGGCCATGCGCTCACGCACACTCGTGCACATGCATGCTCACACTCCTGTACACACTGTTGCACTGGGGGTCTGCAGGGCCCCGTGGACACTCCTGTTCCCGCACAGGGGAGACCCCGGTGCCAGACCCATCCCTCCTGTCACTCGAACGGGTGATGGCCGAGGCCGGCTGGGGCCTTCCGAGCAGCGCCGGGGGTCCCACGGTGAGGGTCCCCACGCTGACGGCTCCTCGCCCCGGGGCGCGGCTCCTCGCCATCCCGCAGCTCCCGCAGCGCAGCCTGGAGCAGGCTTCGCAGCCTCCCGAGCACGCGGGGCGCGCCCTGGGTGCCGAGGGCCGCGCACTCCTGCACTGCCGCCCGCAGCTGCCCCCGCAGCGGACCCGACACCGCGGAGCTGCCGCGGGGCGAGGAGAACCAGTGGCGGAAGATCTTGTCGCAGACCACCTGGGGGAGAGAGGGGGGTGGTCAGCTCAGGGCGTGGGGTTCCCTCCCGCACCTGTCCCTCCCCGGGGACCTCTCCCGGAACCCCAGCCGCGCAGCGCCACTGGAGACTAGAAGGCTGTCCCGCAGGGGCGGAGATGTCGCAGGGGGAAGCTGCAGGTGATGCTCCGAGACCACTGAGGAGCTTGCAGCAGGAGGTCAGAGCTGGAAACCGCTGCTTAAGGAGTAGGCCCTGGGCGGCCCTAGGCTGCCAGCCCTGCGGTCACAGGCCTCACTTTCTCATTCAAGGCTGATGACAGTGACGGTCATCACCACCTGGCAGGTGGTCCCCAAGGCCACACGACACGCTGGTGACAAGGGGTGTATGAATGTGATAGTACTTTCCGGCTCCCTGGGAAAAAGGTATATCGGAAGGGAGAGGCTAGTTCTTTAAAGAAGCCTTTGTGTGCTGTGCTGTGCTTAGTCACTCGGTCATGTCCAGACTCTTTTCCACCCCTTAGGCTGTAGCTTGTCAGGCTCCCCTGTCCATGGGGATTCTCCAGGCAAGAATACTGGAATGGGTGGCTATGCTCTCTTCCAGGGGATCTTCCCAGCCCAGGGATCACACCCAGGTTTCCTGCATTTCAGGTGGATTCTTTACTATCTGAGTCACCAGGGAAGCCCATGAATACTGGAGTGGGCAGCCTATCCCTTCTCCAGGGGATCTTCCTGACCCAGGAAGCCCAAGAAGCCTTTACGATGTTTTATTTTAGGAGAAGTAAAAGTGAAGTCTCTCTCTCATAATCTTTAATTCTCCTTGGGTATGAAATTTACTGGGGCTGAAGATCTCTTTAAATTCTCAATTTAAACATGCTGTTTTGCTGTTTTACAGCCCTCCTGGTTTTCTCCCTGTTGGATGGAGCACAATTCATGCATAATTAATATTCTGCTCTATTTTTCTACATCACACTTTATATTATACTCATTTAACAAATGCCTCAATTTTATAATCTACTGTTTCATGGGAGACAAATAAGTTTGACTTTCATTTACTAATCCCTGCAAGGATGAGGATTCTATTTAAAAACAAATGTTCTTATTTCTTTTTTGAATTGATAATGCATCTTCAGGTGCAAACATTGAAAATGTCCCACCAATTAGGCTTTAATCTTAAGCTCCATCCAACTCCTAAAAACCAGACACTCAGCTCTCAGCTCTGAAAGGCACCCACTCCCTTGAATGTCCTTCTGGTGAGTTACTGTTTCATGCATTTCCTTTTTCTTTTACTTTACATGGATGGGAGTATATTACACACACTGTTCTATAGCTTCCATTTAATCAAATATCAGAGAGACCTTCCAAATCACTATAAGGGTATTCCATTTGTTTTAATGACTGTACCTCAAATGCATATCATAAATTATTTAGCTTGTTCCCTACTGATGGAAATTTAGGTTGCTCACTAACTTTTGCTATTATAAAAAATGCTGCAATACATATCTTTCAGATGTCATTTTCATTTTGAATATGACTAAAACTTCTGGAAATGAAATTTATGAGCCAAGGATATGCACATTTATTCTGACAGATATTACCAGATTGACCCCCCATAAAAATTGAACCAAGTTACACTCTCACAGCAACATACACTAAGAACACCTTCAACAATGTGTGTTGTCTTTTATTTTTGTCAGTTGAAAAATTATTTGATTTGTATCACTCTTCTTATCAGTCAGGTTGAAAGTATTTGTTCTTCCTTTCCAGTGACTGGTCAAGTTGATATACTTTGCCCACATTTCTGTTAGGTTGTTGGCCTTTTCATATTGATTTGTAAATGCTCTTTATATATTAAGGACACTGGCCCCTTGCTTAGGTTGGTTCCCTTCGGAGCAGACTGTAGGATGGAGGTTTGCATGCAGGGATTTATTGAGGGGCGTTCTCAGGAACCATATTTCCATGAAACTGAGGGAGAAGGTGAACTTCTGATGCTGGGATGACCTATAGAGTTGTTCCTTATAGAGGCCAAAGGGGCTGGGTTTTGCATTTCCCCCTCCCCTTCTGACCAGTCACTAGACTGATCCTGGGATGTGGGGTAACCACAGTGGAGAATGTCTGGTGGGCCAAGGATGATCCTGGGGGACACTGAATCTCTGCAGCTGGGGGTAAAGGCCACCTCTGTCCTCTAGTCTCATCTGTGAGAGCAGCTGCAGACAGTTTGCCAGTTTTCTCATTTAACTTTTAAATTTTTCATATTTTTTGTAATTTTGTTTTGCTTTTGCCATGGGGATTTTTGTAAGATGGTTAAATGTGTCAGTTGTTCCTCTTAGAGCCTCTGAGCTTTGTTCTGTGCTTAGAAAGGCCTTCCGAGCTCTAGGGTATCTTCAATTTTCCTAGTTTTTTCTGGAACATTTAGGGTCTCATTTTTTAGGTGTAAGTATCTGAGCCATCTGGAGTTTAGTTTGATATAAGAAGTGCTCATTGTGTGTGTGTGTAGATGTAGAAATTAGGCCCAGAGAGAACAGACACCCCCATGGTTGTGGGGGACACAGTAACGGCCATGTTGGGAGCACCATCCATTAGCCCCTGGGGTCACTTGGCCCACAGCCCCTCCCCCAGGTAGACGACAAAGAACAAACGCTCCCCATCTCCCCCATCCCTGCCCTCACTGGACGCACTGAGCCCAGGTGGTGGCGAGAGGGCAATGACCTCCAGGTACATCAGCAGGAGCCACGAGTGGGAGTCAGAGGACCCCAGGAGACAGCGGCCCTCCCTGCAGAGAGGACAGGGCCCCCCAAGAGGGATCGGGTCCCCCAGAGAGAACACGGTCCCCTCCCCCAGAGAGGGCAGGACCCCTCAGAGAGGATAGGGCCCCCCAAGAGGGACAGGGGCCATTAGAGAGAACACAGTCCCCTCCCCCAGAGAGGACAGGGCCCCTCAGAGAGGATAGGGCCCCCCAAGAGGGACAGGGGCCATCAGAGAGAACATGGTCCCCTCCCCCAGAGAGGACAGGATCCCTCAGAGAGGACAGGGCCCCCCAAGAGGGACAGGGGCCATCAGAGAGAACACGGTCCCCTCCCCCAGAGAGGACAGGA
>NW_024070206.1:57577823-57590785 GCF_014754425.2 Oryx dammah
AGAACACGGTCCCCTCCCCCAGAGAGGACAGGATCCCTCAGAGAGGACAGGGTCCCCCCCAGAGGACAGGGTCCCCCTCAGAGAGGACAGGGCCCCCCAGAGAACAGGGCCCCCCAGAGAGGACAGGCCCGCTCACCTGCAGGTTGCTGTTGGCTCTCTGGGCCCCGCACCTGTGCACTCGCAGATCACACTTTGAAAAACAATCAAAGAAATTGCAGTCTTCATCCCTTGTGCAGTTCTGCTCGAGAATTTCCCTCATTTTAGGTTCGAAAAAAGCCATGTCCACATCGATAGCCACCACCTGCGAGAGAAACAGCACATGGCTATGAGGAGGAACGGGGGCACGGGATTCTGGCCGCGGGGAGGAGGGCCGGGCTGTGCTGGGGATGCACGGCCGCTGACACAGGCCGGGCTGCAGGCTTTAACTGCAGAAGGACCGCTGTGGTCACAAAGTCGGGAACGTGGGACCAGGATCGCTCTGCAGCTTTGAAAGTTTTCTCAGATCTTAACGTTGAATCTCTGAAAGTTCTTACAAATGAATTGACTTCCCCCTCCACTGCTTTACCACTGTGGCTTCTGACATTCAAGGCTCAGGAATATAAAAGCTATAAGACACAGGTCATTTATTCCCATGAATATAAGCAACAAACAAAAACTACATTCAAGGGGCAGGTCAAGGGTATGATGGGGAGAATGAGGTGGGCAATGCGGACCTCGTCTATTTATGGCCTGTTATTGAGTTGACTGGTTTCCAACTGACAAGGGCAAGAGGCAGGGCCAAAGTGGTCGAATTAGGATCAATACCTATGGACCCAGATGCAACAGCATCAAAAACTAAGTCCCACTATCAGCATGAAAATGTGATGACCCCCTGGAATTTCAGATTTATCTTCCTGGCTTCAACCCAAAAGGCTTCAAAACCAGAAAAAAAAATATCTAAATTATGCAGATTTTCCTCCACCACCTGAATTAGGAAAAAAACAAAAAGATGAGCTCAAACCTGAGAAAACCTGGACTCTGCCCAAATCAGGTAATGTATAGCTTCAAGGCATTGAAGAGCTATTAGAAGACTGGATGAGTTTGATGGAGTCTGTGGCATTTCACAAGCCTTCACAGGTCAGCCTCAACATACCAGCTTTTTCCCTTTGGTAGCATCTCAAAAAAGGGTTCATTTTCTCCTCAAATCTATACGAAGTCAGCAGGCACATTCCCAGCTTGTTGCTTCTGTTCTTCCTTCCAGATTGATGCCAGAAGACAGTAAAGTTTCATGGGGATTATTCAGTAAAACAGAGGAGGGAAAATAATTTATTTCAAGATATGTGGAGAATCAGGGAAAAAATGAACAGGGAACTTTTCCCTGTTTGAGAGCTTTGCCTAATTACTAATTCAGGCACTGCAAACAGAAATTATCATTTTAATTGATTTTCTCTATCTATTTAGCCAAAAGAATAGTTCATTTCATTATTTATCCTGGTTAATACATTAAAAATATGTCAGTGGTGGTTTAGTCACTAAGTTGTGTCCGACTCTTTGTGACGTCGTGGGCTACATCCCTCTAGGCTCCTCTGTCCATGGAATTCTCCAGGCAAGAATACTAAAGTGGGATATCACTTCCTTCTCCAGGGGATCTGCCTGACCCAGGGATTGAACCCAGGTCTCCTGCACTGCAGCCAAATTCTTTACCAATAATGAGTCTACTGTCTTTCATAATTTATTTTTGGAGCTGCAAGACCCTTCTCTTCTTTTGATAATCCCTGGTCATCTCCCCAGCTTCCTCCGGGACCCTGGTGGAATTTCCACTCTCTGATACTTCTCTCTTCCAGCTCTGATTCTGTCTCATCTCCCAACAAGAGCAGGATTTATTTTCTAATTTTTAGTGTAGTTGTAGAATGGATTACAGCTATTGGAAGCATAACTATGCACCTACAATAAGAACAGTAACAAAATGAGCAGAAAAAACCTGTGCGAGGCTTCTTAGGTCACATCAGGATGAATCTTAAAGTTCTTCCTGCACAAAATTACCTAACTTGTCATCATCAGACTCCATCCTAGCATCAGACTGGAAAGGACTGGTGATAATTATTTCCTTCTCTACTTAAGACTGTGCCTCTAGAGTAGGAAATCTGTTTGAAAAGCGTGCTTTCTGGCAGCAGTTTGAGAGCAAGAAGTAAAGAGGGGTTCCTAGTTCATTTGCAACCACTGGACAAATTATCAAGACCGGAAAGAGAGGACCTGAAAAAAGTGAATGACTGCGGGTCATCAGTTCTTACAGGTTACCTGGGAGACACACCCTCCATCCACCTGGGCAACACTGCAACATGGGCCAAAGCGGGGCCCATCTGCTGGTCCCCTAGCTCTCTAGTTCTCACACGGAGCACATCAGTAATCGCTTGGAGGGCTTGGCTTCCAAACTCAGATGGCTACATCCCACCCCCGAAGTCCGAGCCTTCCTGCTGCTTCCGCACCTTGGTTAATTCTTTGCACACCTGCACTGCCTGGAGTGGGGGCATCCCTGGTAGCTCAGCGATAAAGAATCCGCCTGCCAATGCAGGAGACTTGGGTTCGATTTCTGGCTTGGGAAGATGCCCTGGAGAAGAGCATGGCAACCCACTCCAGTATTTTTGCCTGGGAAATCCCATGGACAGAGGAGCCTGGAGGGCTACAGTTCATGGGGTTGCAAAAGAGTCTGACACGACTTAGTGACTAAACTGCACAGCCTGGAGTGGGACATAAAATTCACCTGCCACTTGCAGAGCAGCACGGAGGCTGACATGTCCACCGGGGGGGACGAATCCTCTCTTGCGTAATGCAGCAAACATTCAGCTGTCCCTCTAGAAGTTTACCCAGGGAAAGGGGAACAGACTAGAACCTCTCCAGAAGAAAGAACTAGAGACTGTGGCCTGTGGTGACGGAGTGTGGGCAGCTGGAAATCGGTGTCTCTGCCCCCTGGACCTTTGTACCGAAGCCCCCAAAGGCCGGCCTTCCCTCATCTCCTCAAAGTGCAGTTCTCAGTCGTGTCCGATTCTTTTGCGACCCCATGGACTGTAGCCCTCCAGGCTCCTCTGTCCATGGGATTTCCCAGGCGAGAACACCGGACTGGGTTGCCATTTCCTTGTCCCGGGGATTTTCCCGACCCAGGGATCGAACCTGGGTCTCCCGCATTGTACGCGGATTCTTCACCGCCTGAAGCCGCATTAGTCCCAGGAAGGAAGGGGCTAAGCTGCTTGGGAGAAACCAGGGCGGCAGTGGAGGAAGACGCACTAAGCCTCTGCTGTGGCCGCTTGCCTTACCATTCCCTTCCCGGGTGCCAGGCGCCTTCCTCCTTCAAATGCGCTCATTCCCACCCGCAACGGTCCGGCAGGTCGGAGCTGTCCAGGCCAGAAGGTGGCATCACGCCGCAGGGTTTCCCGGGGGCTTCAGATCCCTCTGGTCTAGGACCCCCAGGACAGATGTCTGCCCTCCGCGGACCCCACAGCCGCCCCCCGTCCTCCCCTCACCGTGAAGTCGCTCCGGATGGCGAAGTTCTCGGGCTTGACGTCGCAGAGGTGCAGGCGGTGGGTGAAGTCGTGGTCGAAGTGGCGGACCATGTCCAGGAAGCTGAGCGCCACGCCGCTGACCGCGCGCGCCTGGCCGCGGCGCCCGCCGTCCGGGCCGAGCGGGAAGAGGGCGCGGTGGCCGGGGCTGCCGGCCGCCAGGTGCTCCACGGCGTAGAAGTGGCCGCAGGAGCCCAGCACGGGCGGGGCGTGCGGGCTGCGGCCGCGGAGCAGGCTGAGCAGCACGAACTCCTCCTGCTGCAGCAGCGCCCACAGGCTGGCCAGCTGGCCCCGCCGCCGGGGCCCCCGCCGCGCCAGCCCCAGCCGGCCCAGGCTGCCCTCGGCCGGCTCCAGGCCCAGCGCGCTCCGGGCCTCCCCGGCCGCCAGCACCAGCAGCTCAGCCTCCGGCAAGTCCTGGCCGCCGGCCTCGGGCTGCCCGTCCAGGAGGCCGAGCGGCGGGAAGCTGGAGAAGGCCTCCTCCTTGGACTTGAGGACCACGGGCCGGCCGCGCCAGTCGGCTTGCAGCACCTTCTTGCCGCGCTCGTAGTACAGGCAGCGCCGGTACCGCAGCTGCCCCGCCTCGCACAGGTCCTCGCACAGGTCTCCGCCCAGTGCGCCGCCCCGGTAGTCCTGGCACTGGAAGGAAGGGACACGGGTCACCCCGCGGAGGCTGGGCCTCGCGCCAGGATGCTCCTGACAGTCCCAGAGAGACCCCTCGGGCATGCGGACCACAGGGCTACTCGGGGCAGAGAGGAATTATGCAGTGAAAGGTTGGTGATAGAATCTCCATCAGGCCCAGGAGCAGGTCTTAGGAAGCAGGTGCCCACCCCCGCCCCCCACTGACCCGCCGCTGCCCCGTCCTTCCTGCTGAGCTGGGTGATGCCGGCAAAGCCCGTTGGCCTCTCGGCTCGGTGTCCTGGACTGTCAGTGGAAGGACAGAGCCAGGCCAGTGGTTCCCCGTTCTTGGGCTCACATAGGGGTCACCTGGAGAGCTTTTAATAGCCCCCTGCCAAGAACAGCACAGCCAGCCCTGGAGAGGGCCCCAGGAACGACCCTTCAGGTGGGACCGCTCAACAGCACCTGCTGCAGGAAGCAGGACTTAGAACAGGCCCGGAGGCTGGCAGCGTCCACAGGCCTGCCGGGGAGGCCGCGGCGCCTTCAGAAGCTGAGCCCGCAGGGTGAGTTCTGCAAGCAGAGGGTGTTGGATTCCTGGTGGTGGTGAGGAAGGCATTCAGGGGCCCTCAGGAGGGGAGTTTCTCCTAAGCTTTGGGGCTCGCAGGCCCTCCTGCCCCGTGGGGGGAAGTGGTGACCCCCAATCCCACCACACTGCCAACACCTCTCCTAAGCAGCTGGTCCATCCAGGCCCCGCCCTTCAGGCCTAGTAGTGGAGCAGGAGACGCTGCTGTGAGACTGATTCAAAGGGGGACGTGTGACTCTGTTCTCTTTCTTACCTTTTTCAGGAAACCTAAACCTCTGGACCCACTTTTATGAGGGACTGAGCGTACTTTCTGAGCCCATCTGTTCCCGACAATGCATCTTCCTTCCACATGGGCAAAGGCGGGTCAGACTTTCTGGTTGTTCTGTGCTGCTTGGCTCTATTAACCCAAGTGGATTATAAACAGACCTTTCAAGTCAGATAATGCATCTCCAATAATGCCTGGATATGTGAACAATCCCAAAGTCCAAAAGACCCTGAAAACAAGTTTTTCATGACTCATTCACTCTCATGGAGTGTCAAACCCAACCCAGAAGATGAGGCTATCTATAGTCTGAATGTATTTGACATGTGACTTTGCATACACTTTGCTACAGAATTATTAATTAGTTGGATCTGTTTGATTCCTGGCATATCCTCATGTTCACCAGAAGGTATAAATATATATTCTGCATATTATCTAACACCCAAAACAGTGTGAATTCCAAAACAGGCCTGGCTGCAGAGCATTGGCCAAGGGATGGTGGATCTTTATAACTACTCTCAGAGAACTGTTCATATGACCAAAATGTTTATTAAAAGCTATACTCCTGGTTCTTAAAACAAGTATCTGGATTTTAGGGACCCTTTCAGGCAGTAACTGAACAGTCCAAAAGGCCCAAGCCACGCTATCTGACCTGACCCCCAGCTTCCTTCTGAGGGTGCTCCTTTGCCCGACATTAGCTCTCCAAACACTGTATTAGGCGGTGGGGGTGTCACACTTGCCAAACTCAAAGGTGCAAGTGATGGAGTCCTGATCCTGGAGCTTGGGAACAATGCCACCCTGTTTGCCGGCTTTTTGTCTTTGGAACACCAATAGCCGTAATGCAGCTGTATTCATAAACACCCACAAAACTGTTCTAAATATGCTTAATGCAGTGTTCATCTTGCAATTTAATGTAACACAACTTTGGTCAAATGCCTTCCTTTTACTCTTCATCCTGGTCCCTCTTTCCAGGTTTGGGGTCCTGAGAGGAGCAGCTGAGGATCAGGACCCTATGAGTGGTGGACTCTCTCTGCTTGGAATCACTTCCATATTGCAGTGCCTTGCAGGAAAGCACCTGCCCATTCCAGCTCCTCTGAGCCCTTTCAGGATAATCTTAGAGGGAAGGTGGGGATGGAGCTGCCCTGGTGGCTCAGCAGTAAAGAATCTGCCTAGGATGCCAAAGATGCAGGAGACACGGGTCAATCTCTGGGTCAGGAAGACCCCCTGGAGGAGGGCATGGCAACCCACTCCAGTATTCTTGCCTGGAAAGGCCCATGGACAGAGGAGCCTTACAGGCTACAGTCCATGGGGTCACAAAGCGTCAGACACAACAAGTGACTGAGAATGCATGCAAAGTGGGGATGAAAGGTTTAAACGATGGAAAGTCTCAGGAGTAGAAAGACGTGAATGACAGAAATAATACAGGGTGTTCATGTTACTTGTTGCAGCTTCTTCCTACTTTATCTGGTGTTTACAGTTTCGTACCTCTGTAATAAGCCTGATAAGAAAAGGCAATATTTTTTTTTCTCAATTGCCTTTTAAGGCCCCCATTCCCTTTGAGTAGCTCCAAAATGGTTTAATGCAATCCCATAGTAATCTTTAGGGTGTCATCAAAGTTGTAGTGTCATCAAAGATGCTTTTCTACGAGGGACAGAGCAGAACTGTGAAAAAGAAAGAAAAGTGGGTGATAGAACCGAGTTGGGCAGGAGGTGGGTCCTGACTGTCAGAGCCCTGCAGGGGGCGGGACCTGGGGGAGGAGACACACGTGGCCTGGCCCAGCCACAGCTCGGCGAGTGGAAGCCCGGAAGGTCAGATGTGACCACTGGGGCCTTCACTCTCTGCGTCTAGAACCGCGAACAAAATTGTCACTGCCTGCAAGAGATACCTGTGGCAGGGAGTGGGCGTGGGCAAGCTGCTTTGGCCGCCCCTGGCCACCCTCCAGTTAGCAGTGCTGTGTATGAGCTGGGCCACGATCTGGTGACAAACCTGGGCTCAGGACTCCCGAATGACAGCAGGGTGAAATGCAAAAGGAAGGAGGCCAGGCTCGGCTCTGGGGAAGACCAGGTTTGCCTCCAGGCTGTACCTGGGGCTGGTGTGTGGCTCATTTCCAAGTCTGTAATGTTGGGAGGATAAGGCTGTGTCACGGGAGACCTGTGAAGGTCAACCAAGGTCACGGGTGCAGAGGCCCTGACAGTTCACGTGAAAGACTCCCTCCTGCCCTTTCTGGCCCTGGTCATTAGAAGGCAGGAGGCCAGGGATGCATCTTTCTGGGGGGCAACGCACCTGAGCCCAGTGTTGAAAGGTGAGCTGCAAGTCGGCCTACCGCACAAAGAGGGAGAGCTCCAGGAACCACCAGCACAGGGACCCAGGTGTGCAAAGTCGCTCGTGTGTTCGGAGGACCAGACAGTTGGGCAAGGTTAGAGCAAGTGCCAGTGTGTGTCCTGCCAAAAGTCCACAGCTGACAAAATGCCTCCCTCTGCAAGGGTCAACTCCGCCTTCCCCAGGAGGCCACCTCACCTGCCGCTGGGAGTCCTTCCCCGCCTCCACCCCGGGTTCCATCCAGTAAGCCCCCCACCCCCTGAGTCTCTATGCCATCCCCCAGCCCCCTCACTGGCTCCCCACAGCACTGTGTTTTCTACAAAACTGTACCGCATCCATGAAACTGCATTCAGATCGAATCTATATGAGATTCACCCCTGCACATTTAGAAGGCAATTCCACACAAGCGTTGCAAGAAATGTGGCAGGTAGTCTGCCGGTCATGATGGCATCACTGACTCAAAGGACAAGAGTTTGAGTAAACTCTGGGGGATGGTGAAGGACAGGGAGGCCTGGCATGCTGCAGTCCATGGGGTGGCAAAGAGTCTAATGCAACTGAGCAACTGAACAATGATAACAGCTACTGATTTTGGGAGGGGAACATTAATTTTGGCTGGTTTTCTGAAGATCAGCACGTTGAGGTATAAGCCTGCCTCCCAGATGCCTGGGGGATGCTTTGAATCAGGAAGGGAAGAGGCTGGGCTGGGTGCCTAGAACCCTGCCAGGTCCTCCAGCTACTAGAGGTGATGAACTGGGTTTCCACCTCATTTGTCGTAGGAGAGAGTCTACACTGAAGCCAATTGTACACGAGGTGGTTAGCACAGAGCTGCTCTGTGTCTTCCTCCTTTATGATGAAGTACTTTGGGCACACCAGTCCCTGCTCTTCAGAAACAGAATGTAAGATTCATCTCTTCTGTGGCCCGTGTGGTTACCAGTGTTCAGTGAGTCTGTAGCATCAGGATGCATGCCTGTGCCTACTAAACCCAAAGAAAGATTGCACTCAGGACTTAAAAAACAGTAAACTTACAGGTTACAAGTTTACAGGCTAACTAGAAGTGGTCATCGTGTTAGAGACAAGAGAAATTATTTTCTTAGCAGCATGCCCTACTGAGATAGCTAATTTTTTAACTCAATAGAAGTACTTTATATACTTTGACTCCATCAAAAAAAAAAAAAAATCACTTTCCTCTGAACAGATGGAGGCCCTAAGAACCAGCTTGAACAGGTACACTTCTGTACCCAAATGTGTGTGCACACACAATCTGCAGGTATCAGATTTTAAGATAAGCTAGGGAAAAAACAAGTTATTAAGTCTCATTGTAGTTAACTGGCATTTTTTAAAAAAATTAATGAAACAGTGAATTCATATTTCTTATAGTGTTAGTCACTCAGTCATGTCCAGCTCTTTGTGGCCCCATGGACTGTAGCCTGCCAGGCTCCTCTGTTCATGGAATTCTCTAGGTAAGAATACTGGAGAGGGTAGCCATTCCCTTCTCCAGGGGATATTCCTGACCCAGGGATCAAACGTGGGTGTCCTAGGTTACAGGCAGATTCTTTACTATCTGAACCGCCAGGGAAGCCCATATTTCTTATAGATTGTGTGCAACTATGAGAATGCACACTCCTAACAGCCCCGGTTCTTATAGGAACCGTTGTTTTGGTGGTGGATGGTAGAATCTCTACCCACTCCAGTGTTCTTGCCTGGAGAATCCCAGGGACGGGGGAGCCTGGTGGGCTGCCGTCTATGGGGTCACACAGAGTCGGACACGACTGAAGCGACTTAGCAGCAGCAGCAGCAGCAGTAGAATCTCTCCAGCTTGTATCACGGTTCTCAGGCAAAAACAAACCCTTTCCTCTCTAGTCTGAGAAACCGGTGACAGCGTATCAGAGGTCACGCCTCCGGGCTGGGTTTTCTTTTGTGTGTTTGCGTTTTCGTTTTTCAGCAGCATTCAGTTCCTATGTGGTTAGCAGCATTCATATCTCACGGTGGATTTCCCCAATGGAACAGTTACGCTGTGCGATTAGCCCGATCACTCTGCAGCCCCTCTTGACCCCTGGAAAGCTTAGAAGACAGACGTCACAGACATGGCCAGGGTGCTCAGGGAAGCAGGCTCAGTCCCTGCGATACAATCTTTCTCGGCGAGTGCCCTGGATGCCGCAGTCCCACTGGGCCAGGGTTTCTCTCAGAGCAAAGACAGATAAGCCAGTCCTGTTGAAAAGAAATCCCATGCAGGCAACTAAATGAAAGCACATCAAGACCTAACTAGCCGAAAGAAGCATAAAACCTTCTGAATAGCAGAGTCTGTGGGAAACTTTCTGAGATGCTTTGAAAGTGACGTGCTGTGGGAGGGTTGTTGTTGCTGCTTGGCCACTAGGTAGCACCCATCTCTTCTGCGACCCCATGGACTATAACCTCCCAGGCTCCTCTGTGCATGGGATTCTCCAGGCAAAGAATACTGGAGTGGGTTGCCATTCCCTTCTCCAGGGGATCTTCCCAACCCAGGGATCAAACCCAGCTCTCCTGCATTGACAGGCAGACCCTTTACCATGAGCCGCTGGGGAAGCTCAGGCCCAGCTGTTCCTTAGGGTTTTCAGTGCTGGAGAAGCCAATGGTGTCACCATGTCTCTACTATCAGCGTCACATACTGGCTCCACGGCACAGTCACTGTGTGATTCGGGACAAGTTAGTTCACCTCTCTGGGGCTTGATTTCACCATCTGTAAAATGGGGGAATAAAAGCACTTGGCTCCCAGGGGTTGAGATTAGACGAAATATTACGTGTGAGAGGACTGAGCACGGAGCCCAGCCCTTGTGAGCATCCGCGGCTCCCACAGCTCACATCCCCACCACCCCAGGGAGTGCTCCGCCCGAAGAACTGGAAGCCAGGCCTATCAATGGTCAGACCCAACGCTCCGGCACAGCCTCCTGACACAGTTCCCTGGAAAGCAGGGCTCTAGAAACCTCACAGAGATGTTTTGATTATGCGATGTGCTGAAAAGCCACAGTAAAGAGGGCTGCCCTCTGCCTAGAAAATTCCAAAGTTGGAGGACCCAAGATCAGCTCTGGAAGCACTCCAGTTGGCTCTTCCAAAACTCTCTCTTGAGAGTGGTGTGTGGAGGGCCCCCCCCCCCCAGAGATGGGATGCAGCTCAGGGGCACAAGCACCTCAGCTTCATCCACAGCCTCCAGCCTGCCACAGGCCAGCAGCGTCACCTGCCACAGGCCAGCAGCGTCACCTGCCACAGGCCAGCAGCGTCACCTGCCTGGCCAGAGGGCCCAGGAACTGCTCAGGGGTTCACAAGGCCCTTGGCTCCACCCCAGAAAAGGGGGCTCCCACTGGCTCAGCTGCAGCCATTCCTTTGGTGTCCTGGGACTCCGAGTGAAAGCTAATGAGAGTCTGGAGGGCCGTGAGAAAAATAACAGCCAGTTTATTATGAAGGATAAAAGGCAGGCAGGGTGAATTGAAAGGGCTGGGGGAACCGAGAGACAGAGGCTCAATTCAGTCCTGGGAGAGCACGGTGCCACAATGCCTGCCTCTGCGTGGCAGCCAGGGCCTGGCGTAGTCTATAACGTGGAGAGCAGGGTCCTGTCCAAACCCCAGCATTCTGGGCAAAAGGGAGCCCCGGTGCTCCGCTCAGCAAACCCAGGATGGAGAGGGAAGAGGGCAAGTTGGACCCTGAGAACAGCAGCCTCAAAGGGGCCCTCCCGGTGGGGGGCCCCTCAAATCAGGCCCCTGATTTGAGAGCAGCGTGGGTGAACTTTAATCAGACAGCCAAACATGTTACTTCAATTTGTTTTTTTTGGCAGCTGGAAAGATTGCCAGCCTTCAGAGGCAGAGATGAGAGCTTGCTGCTGCAAGCCATCTGTTCATGACCTCAGGAGGAGAGGATTTCCATCCAGGGTCAGAGGTGAGGCTTGAATACTTGGAGCTTTTTGTGTAGCCAAGTTTTATGGAAGTACAATAGAGTTAGGGAAAGCTTCCGCTGTAGACATCAGAAGTGGACAGAAAGAGTACCCCCCTGCTAGTTTTTAGCAAGGCATTTTATGTCTGTCAGTGAGCTTCTAATCAGATAAAAGAAACACCTCAAGGCTGAAGGAGTTTCACCAGGCCCCTCTCCCACAATGTGCATTTTTGAGATAGGATGGCACAACGTGTGTCATCCCTGGCCTTAAAACAATTGACATGAATAATGGTTTGTTGAGCCATTGATCAGCCCAAAGTTTGAGAAAATGAAATAAAAGGTTAGTGTTAGGCAGAATGCGTTTCTTCAACAGAGAAGGGAAAAAACCTCTGCCCCTTGCAGTTTATTTCTTCCTACCGCTTGGGACCCTCTGGCTTTCCTACCTGTTACCCTCTCCTTACCCATCTCTTGGGAATAAAAAAGACCCATCTGGCTGCCACAGGAGATATACTGGTTCAGCGTCCAAACAGAACTGGTTTTAATTTATGAGCTGAAATGCTGGGAAAGTTATGATTAGTGATTACTAAAGTTATAGTCGGCTATTTAATTTCCATTAGGCCTTCTCTCACTTAACCAAACATAAAGAAATGAAAAGACTGTTTGCTTTTTATTTTAACCTAAAAAGACTGTTTTGAGTGAAGTCGCTCAGTCGTGTTCGACTCTTTGAGACCCCATGGACTGTAGCCCACCAGGCTCCTCCATCCATGGAATTTCTAGGCAAGAGTACTGGAGTGGGTTGCCATTTCCTTCTGCAGGGGATCTTCCCGACTCCGGGGATCAGACCCAGGTCTCCCGAATTGCAGGCAGATGCTTTACCATCTGAGCTACCAGGGAATCCCATTGATAGGATGGAGGGAATCAGTGAGTATCTCACCTCTCACCAATGTGAAGTGATCCATTCATGAAGACACGTCAGACTCAATCAGGGAAAATGATTCGGTTCAGCCTGCCCATTTCACCTCATTTATTTAGTTTTTACAATTTCACTTTTAAAACGTCATTTACTTCAGGACTTCCCTGGTGGTCCAGTGGCTAAGATGCTGCACTCCCGATGCAGGGGACCTGGGTTTGATCCCTGGTCAGGGAACTATATCCCACAAGGCTCAACTAGGAGTTCACCTGCCAAGCAACTAAGGATCCTGCATAGCAGGCGATTATTTCCTGAAATAAAGCTGCTGCTGTTTTCTAAAAGAAAGAAAAACAATCCTGCATGCCCCAACTAAGACCTGGCACAACCATAAATAAAATAAAATTTAAAAATTATTTCAAAGCCTTTATGCTACCACGTTCTGAAATCCTACAGTCCCCAAAGGCTCACCCATATGTACACAACTGGGCTGGAAGCTTCCCATGCGTTTCTTGAAAATTTCTTAGAAAATAGATCCCCTTTCCCACCAGATACTTAGATGGTCACTGTTCTGGGAAGTGAATAATCAATCAATACAACAATAGTTGCCCGTTACCTTCACCTTTTTTGGCTTTCCTTCTAGGGATTCGTACTTTTATCCAAGCCTCCTAATGCGCTTAATCTTCCCAACCAAACAGAAAGACCAAGGAGGAGCGAACGTTTGGAATCAACCAAGAGCGCATCCCGGCCCCGGTGAGCGCTGCGGCCGGCCAGCGGGGGCGTTTCTTTCTCTCTAATTGCCAGTCTCATCTAAAGGGCGCCCCCGCCCTCACCTCTTAGTAG
>NW_024070206.1:57591185-57644751 GCF_014754425.2 Oryx dammah
GGCCGGGCGCCTGCCGCCCGGCCCGTCAGGGGGTGGGTGGGGTGGGGAGTCCCGCCGGCACAAGCCGCGCTGGCCCGAGCACCAGGGGGCCACAGGGTGTCCGCGCGCCCTGCGCCGCACCCCGCCACCATTTCCACTTTTTCTTTCTTTGCACCTTTTCCCCAAGAAGACCAGCCCCTTCTTGAGCAGAATTCAGGCTCTCCTGGGTTTAGACTCCCGGCTCCTCTGTCCACACGGGCGACTGTTCTTTTTACGGATTCCCCCACCGCTTAGACCCCTGGTTGCTGGCGCTGCACCCACTTTACCTCTCTACTAGACTCCTCCGTCCCCTCTACTTGGGTCTCCTCCGAGCACTCCCCGGGGTGAGGTTCCGAATCGGGAGTCCAGGACAGTCTGCGAACGTCGTGGAGACGCCCGCCCACCCTTTCCAGGCAGGTCCTGAACTCCAGGACCGCCTTTCCTGGGGTGAAAAAGCAACGCACTCTCTGAACGATTCCCTTACCCAGTCGAGAAGAAAGTGTTCCCCGAATGTGTATCTAAGTCTGTGTGTATGTGTATTTGCGGCGGCCTTTGGGGAGCAAGCTTCGACGTCCAGCGGCAGTGGGCAGGAGCCCCGGCCTGCAGAACTGTCCTTGGTTCTTGCCAGCCCGCCCCTACCCCTCCCCAGCTGCTCTGCGCTCCCTGAGAGCGTTTCTCCCCTAAAGAGACAGAGTCCTGGGCGGGTCAGCTGTCACAGCTGAAAGCCGGTGAAAGCCTCCCCGCCCCAGAAGTTCAACAAAAGCTTATGCACCGCCTGTTGTACAGGCAACGCCTCCTGGTAGGTCAGACCCCACCTGATGGTGCTGCGCCTGAATTTCACCTATTCCCAACCCCACCCGCAGCAAGGAGCTAAGAGAATTGCTTTCGCCCTTATGAAGCATCCTGTAATTACCCCTGAGAAACTGGCTTCTTAACGTAGTCTGTTCTGCAACTCTCTGGTTTTGCTCCGAGTTTCATGGCTTACTGGTGGAGTCTCCAGGAATTATGAAACATCCAGTTAAATGTTCAGCCCTAAGGAACACTTTGGGTACGCAGCAACTATTCCCCAATGCAACAGACACTTGGCATTTGGGTTCACTCCCCTGGTCGCAGTAGTGCCTGTTCGAATTCCTTCTTGTTTTTGTCCAACTGTTTGTGACCCCATGGACTGTAGCCTGTCAGGCGCCTCTGTCCATGGAATTTCCCAGGCAAAAATACTGGAGTGGGTTTCCATACCCTTCTCCAGGGGGTGTTCCTGAACCAGGGATCGAACCCACATCTCCTGCACTGGCAGGCAGATTCTTCACCACTGAGCCACCTGGGAAACCCACCCACCAGAAGAACCCCATGGTTCTCTAGGCCGCTGGGTCAGAACTTGGTCTCTTCTTTCAAAACAGTCATGGACCAGAGGAGGCATCCTTTAGAAGCTCTTTGATGATGTAAAGCTGATTCTCTTTCCCAGGAATTTTATGGGATTCGACAAGGATAGGAAGCAGATTCAGATAAAGAAGTGTTCACACTTATCCTTTAAAATCTAGGAATGAAAACCATGGGGAAAAGCAAAGCATGAAATCAAAACTAACATTAGGATTTTCAAGGTAAGTTCTACTTTGGTAAGTTTTTAAGATACATTTTTAATAATACTTCTTTGGGCATTTTATACAGAAAAGTATACCGAAAAAAGAAAAAGATAATCCCACAGTAAAGAGAGCATTTAAACATTCAGCATTCTTTAAACTGAAATACAGTTGATGTCTATGAGTGTTGTTTTAATACAGAAGTGATGGTTCTCTCTAGAGCCTACAATACGGAACCTAAGCTGGCTGCCTCTCTGTTGTTCAGTCTGCCCACTGCACAAACCCAAGGAGGGCTGGATGGGGCTGGGGTTACCAGAGCTCAGGCCACCAGGCCTGGGGGCACCATCCGCCCAGAGCGGGTGCCTTTTTAAATGACCTGTGCAAAGAGGGATTTTTCTGGGGATTCACATGACGGTGCCTTACAGGCCAGCTGTACCCTTGGTACTAGATATTCCACTAGAACAGCAGACAACTAAAATAATTACACTAACAACAAAACATGAAGCTTTGGCTTAACCAACAAGGAAAAAATGAGTCTGGTCTCCTCTCCCTGAGTCCTGCCTGCTGGGTGCACCAGCAGGAATTCCCAGCGCCCAGCAGCCTGGGTGGGGCCGGGCGGGGGGCCCTGCAGGTCTGGATTAGATGCAGGCAGAGCCACGCTGGGAGTGGCTTGGCCCAGTGCGGGCTTCACTTCCAGTTGATCTGTATAGCGTTTGACTCCTTAAAAAAAAAAAAAAAAAAAGCAATGAAATCCAAGAGCCGCTTTCCCCCACTCCCTTACCCAAACTATGAAAACTGAAGTCATAACATTAGAACAGGCTTGAGGGCAATGATCCCGCCAGTCACGCTCTGTTCACAGAGAAATGCACAAGGTGGTTTTCCTTTGTCTTGAAGGAGATGGAAGCGTGGCTCTTTATAACCAGATGAGGCAAGAAATCCTTTGAACCAAAGAAAGGGACCCGGATCGCAGGGCCCTGTGCCCGCATTCAGGCAGCACTAAAGCAAGCTGACGGGGTGGCCCATGTAACCAGGGTGTGTCTGTTTTACCTCTGCAGTTAGACGGCACTGTATGTATTCGTTTAATTTCCATTACACCAGAGGCTACTTGAGGCTAAGGACTGTGTCTCCCAGCATCTAATTGGGTACCTTAGTCACAGGAGGCGCTTAAAGAACTGCTAAAAAGTGAGTGGAATATGCATCCAAGCTTTTCCTCTGAAATGTCAGACAACTTTGAGCTCCCCGTGGAATTTTTCTTCAGAAAGTGCTTTTAACACAGAAGTATATCTTTCTGATTTCCCTAGGCTAAATGGAGAGATCCAGACACGTCATGGGGTTAGGAATATGTTTGAACGTATCCTCTGGGTTCTGAACTCATCTACTGACAGTTGAACTTGTCACTGAGAACAGAGTATGAATATTTTGCTTATAGGCCTTTCCTGGAAGAAAGTAAAATTCTATAGTTTTGGCTATAATTGTACTAGATATATAGGTTTATTAGTGCTCAATTCTGGAAGTTGGTGATGGACAGGGAAACCTGGCGTCCATGGGGTCGCAGAATCAGACACAACTGAGCAACTGAACTGAACTGAGCTGAGTGCTCAATTCTACTACATTTTGGGGCTTCCTTTGTGGCTCAGCTGGTAAAGAATCCTCCTGCAATACAGGAGACCTGGGTTCGATCCCTGAGTTGAGAGAAGAGAAAGGCTTCCCTGGTGGCTCAGAGGTTAAAGCCTCTGCCTACGATGAGGGAGACCAGGGTTCGATCCCTGGGTCGGATAGATCCCCTGGAGAAGGAAATGGCACCCCACTCCAGTACTCTTGCCTGGAGAATCCCATGGACGGAGGAGCCTGGTAGGCTACAGTTCACGGGATCGCAAAGAGTTGGACACGACTGAGCGACTTCACTTCACTTCCAGTATTCTGGCCTGGAGAATTCCATGGACTGTATAGTCCATGGGGTTGCAAAGAGTCAGACACGACTGAGCGACTTTCACTTTTCATAAATGATTCGACTGAGCGGCTTTCCCTACTACATTTTTATGAGCTTATTAAAGTATTTTTTTTCCCTAAGAGCACTTTAACAACAACAAATAGACCTCATTGTGTATAATACTTGATATGTTCCCACACATTAACTCATACAATTCTCCCAGCAACCTGGCAGTGTGTGAATGTTGTTATCTAATAGTTTACAGAAGAGAGTAATACATTTAAAAAAAAAAACAAAAACTATGATCTGTTAGTGGGAGTACCAGGATTGGAGGCCAACTTACCTGCTTCTAGGTGTGATATTCTTTTTCTAAACAATATTTCTGGATTCATATTTGGCTGTTCGCTGCTGCGCGAGGCTTCCTCTAGTTGTGGCGAGCAGGCCCGCCCTGCCTTGCAGTGCACGGGCTTCTCGTGGGGGTGGCTTCTCTTATCGTGACAATGGGCTCTGGACGCGTGGGCTTCAGAGGTGGCAGCATGCAGGCTCAGTATTTGTGACGCATGGGCTTAGTTGCCCCGTGGCATGTGGAATCTGCCCAGACCAGGGATTGAACTCTGTCCCCTGCATTCGCAGGTAGATTCTTATCCACTGTACCACCAGGGAAGTCCCTAGGTGTGATTTTCTAATTCCTGTTTCCATGTTGGAATTGCCCACTTCGGGAGTAAGCAGGTGGAGTGTTCGAACATCTCACAATCATTTATTGATGTATCCTGCCTCAGGCCAAGAACATTTCAGAAATTTATCTGCTTTACCAGCCCTTTGCAAAACTATAGGAGTAAGATTTTAGCTCATGCCTAGCTTGGCCTGAAGTGCAGTTCTATCATTAAAAAGACCAAACTGCAGGACAGGAAAGAATTACCACAGAAACTGTGGGGCCACTTCTGGCCTTTGGAAGTGAAATGACAGCTCTTCATGAGGAAAATGCACTTTCAGGGCCCTGAGTCTTGCCCTGCGGTCTGGGGCACCAGTGATGCTGGTTAAGGTCTGTGACCTGGAGACCTTCACGCTCGCAGCACGATTTCCCGTGAGGTACTGGACGGGAGACTCTGCAGCCACTCTCTGCAGCCTTCGCTGTGCTGTTCTCCCGATGCATTTGCTGTGTGTTGAGTTTGGCCTGAAATCTTTGCACAGAACGCATTACCATGTTCCTTGCGGGGTTCGCCTTGGTGTATAAAGCCCCTGGGGTCTCCTGACCACCCACACACTTGCACTGCATTGTTTGAGACAAGCTTGAGGAGCTCTCCAACCATTTTTGGCCTCCTTTCTTGCATTCTCATTTTGGTTGGGGACACAGCTGCTGGTGGGGATTTCCCGCCGGTACCAGAGGAGAGATGGGGGTGATCACAGCTCCTCCCTCTCAGCAGGCGCCCCTCCTCCAGCCCAGCCCGGGGCACAGGGCAGTCATCATGGAGCTCGGAGCTCGGAAGAAAGAGGGGATCAAGCCCATTCTGTTCCTGTGAGAGCTCTTCTCAGGGAAAGGATGCATCCTGAGATTTGGCCTTGGACTCCTACCCCAGGGCTCTTAGGAAAGGGTGATGTGCCAGAATACTTCCCTTTCGGCACATGATGAGCTGCGCTGCGTGGAGCGTGCTGAGAGAGTAAACTGTGCCTGGAGTCGTCTGCAGCTCCAGCTGCTCAGCCAGCGTGGAGCTGCGTCCTGTTGGTGGGTCTCGGTCACCAGCAGGTGAAAGGAGAAGGCCATTGGCTCTGGGGGACCCGAGTCCCTGAAGTCTGGAGAGCCCAAAGCCTCAGCTGCTGCTGCTATGCCTAATACACGTCCTGAAAATACCGATGGTTCTGGAATCAGGGTTTTCTCAGCAGGTTATTGGGTGTCAGCCTATGAGAAACCGTGTCGTCCATCACCCCGTTCCCCTCCCGCGCCGTGAACCTTGGCTCTCCAAGAGCCGATGACAGACAGGGGTGGCCTCGTGAGAGAAAAGACTGCACGATTGCATCCAGGCGGATGTACGCCCCGAGCCCGCGGCCCAGGCAGCGACTCCCAGCAGCCTTAACCCTCTCAGACAGCTTTCAGCTCCTTGGGGCAGCAGGCTGGACGCCGAGAAATTCAAGAGGAGGAGACACGGCTCTTCCCAGTCAGAGAGAAGCGGGTCTGTGAGACGCGCATGTACTCGGGCGCTCAGACACTTGGCAGGGGGAGCCAGGGGAGGGGCGTCGGCTGAGACCCTGAGGGGCCGTCCTGCAGGGCGGTCTAGATGGCTAGGCAGGCGCCACCAGCAGCGAGGGGGTCTCGGGGATCCAGGGGGAGGACTCGGAGGTGCAGACGCGGGGAGAGGGGACCCTGTGTCAGAGGGCTCAGGGCGGCCCAGCACGGAGCCATCCGGGGGCCCGGGACCCAGAGCTCCCCAGTCGGCTTCCTTGCCCCAAAAGACAGCTCTCAGCTCCGTGCGGTGGGGCTGGGTGCAGCTGTGGGCGAGGATGGGCCGTCGTGCTGGAAGCCTGGTTGAGAGGCCTGCAGGGCCCGCTGAGGCCTGCAGTGACCGGAGACTGGAAGCGAGGTGCCCTCCCCCAGCTAAGGGAGCGTGAAGATAACCCTCGGCCCAAGTTAACTGCATGGAGGTCTGAGAGATTTAGCTTTCCCAGTGATGAGTATTCCCCTACTTCTCCTGAACTAGCCAAAAGAAAATTAAATCACATTCGACAAATATCTTGAGTTTTCATGCCATTCATGTATGTGCTCACAAACCTCACTAAAAAATAATTCACTCAGCATCACATGTCCTCAGGGGACTGCAAGCTAGAACAACAGTGAGATATCACTGCACACCTGTGAGAATGGCCAAAATCCGAATCAGACAAAGCCCAGTGCTGGTGAGGATGCTGGGCAATGGGAGCACTCATGCCTTGCTGTCAGGAACGCAAAGCGGCTCCATCCACTCGCATGGCAGTTCGGCAGCTTCTTACAAGAGTAAACATATTCTGACCATATGACCCAGCAGTTGCACTTCTTGGCATCTACCCAAAGGATTTGTTTCCACACGGAAATCTGCTCGTGGATGTTTACGGCAGCTTTATTCTTGGTGGCCAACACTTAGAAGCAACCAGTACGTGAAAGGATAAATAAACTGAAACGTACATAATTCCCAATTGGAAACAAAATTTTGTGTGGTAAAATATATGTAACATTAAAATTTACCGTCTTAATGGTTTAAAGGTTTTTGAGTGTTTAGTTCAGTGGCATTAACGACATTCATTTTCTTGCGCAAATAATACCACTATCCATCTCTAGAACTTTTTATTTTCCTAAACTGAAACTCTGTCCCCATTAAACAATAAAATACCATCCCTCCCTGTCCCCAGCCCCTGGAAACCACTGTTCTACATTCTGTCTCGGAGTTTGACTACTCCCGGTGCCCGACTACTCCCGGTGCCCTATAGATGGGCTGCTGCAGCGTCTTTCCTTTGGTGCCTGGCGAATTTCGCTGAGTGTAATGTCTTCAGGGATCATCCATGCTGCAGCAGGTGTCGCGACTGAGTCATGTTCTATTGGATGGCTAGACCACATTTTGCTTGGCCATTCATCTCTCCACAGAGACCTGGACTGACTCCACGAATCAGCAGCTGTCTCGAATAATACTGCTGTGAACACGGGTGGACGAGTCTGTGTGAGTCCCCGCTAAAATGCATGGTTGTTAATAACGGAAAACATCAAATGACAATGAAAGTGAGCCTGCTGATGAAGCACGGTGGCTTCTGGGAAATCAGAAAACGGATTCTCTCCAAAGCACAGTTTAGGGCTGTTCTGATTGCAGCTAACAGATACCAGCAATGTTTTTTCTTAAGTTACGAAAACTATGTTTCACATGCTTGCCAAGGTACAGGATTACTCAGAAAGAAAATCTCATACAACAAATGCCGGTTGATGCAAATAGTTGAGTAGCTCTAGCCAGAGGGGGAGGAAAGCTGTCTTTCATCACACAGACCAGTTAACTCACCTTGTTCCTTCACCAGCGGCTTCCGCAGCATCCTGGCTCCCTGTTCAGTCCCACGTCAAGGTCATCTCGCTCTCTCATGTCATTTTCTTCCCTTATTTGCTTGCTCCTTCCACCAAGGGCACTTACCCTTTTGCTTTTACAGGTCTCGGTTTTAATGGGGAAGATCTAGGCTCTGAGACTCGCCCGCCCCTCACATCACAGTGGTCCTCAGATTGTAAATTCCAAGAAGGAAGGGGAGGCCCTGGTCTTAGTTACTGTGAGCTGGGAAGTTCCTGTCTCTCTCTTGGCCGGTGGACGGTGGATATAGTGAAGGCGTCCAGGGTGGGGCGGTCTCAAGTCCTGGCCCCACGCTTTTGTGGCTTCCGCATCTCCTCACCATCTCCTCATCAGAATGAATGAGCTTGTCCCATTCAGAGCAATCAGCAAGCTGATTTCCTGGTCTTTTTTTCCCCATAACATGTGGTGTTTTCAATGCTTCTGGCTCCTGACGGTTGTCTGGCAGTTCTCACAGCTTAGTCAGTTTTGGTGCTAAAACAATAACCTGTTTTCTAAGTAGTAAAGAGTCTTTCATCCTGTTCAACATGGCAGTCCAGAGGTCATCCACAGATGCCCTCCTTTCTTGGCTCAGGTCAGCCTTGGTCCAGAACATCTGCGCTGAGAAGGGGGTGCAATCCGTTTACTGTGTGTTTCTTAGCCCCCTCCCCGCCGACTTGCAAATAACGATGATTTGCTTTCTTCCCTTCCAATCCTGTCTTCTATTTTTTGATCTTCCTGTCGATGTTGTTTAGAAGTAGTAGTAATAAGCATCTGTGTCTTGGGTTCACTCCGTCGTGTCCAATTCTTTGTCACCCACCGACTCTAGACCGGCAGGCTCCTCTGTCCACGGGATTCTCCAGGCAACAATTCTGCAGTTAGTTGCCTTTTCCTATTCCAATCCATGTCTGACTCCTACATTATTTTTTTCCCTGTGAATAAATCAAATTTGTATAACTGAAGAAAATGGATAACTGGTATTGGGCACTTTAAGGAATCCTGCTATAATGAGGACTTTGAAAATACTTATCACTGAAAGTACATGGGAATAATCATCGGTGCAAGTTCCAACTGGTCTTAGCTTCTACTGTTTGGTTTTTAAACCAACATACATCCGTCTAGTCAAGTCTATGGTTTTTCCAGTGGTCATGTATGGAGACTGGACTGTGAAGAAAGCTGTATGAGAGTTGGACTGTGAAGAAAGCTGAGCGCCGGAGAATTGATGCTTTTGAACTGTGGTGTTGGAGAAGACTCTTGAGAGTCCCTTGGACTGCAAGGAGATCCAACCAGTCCATCCTAAAGGAGATCAGTCCTGGGTGTTCATTGGAGGGACTGATGTTGAAACTGAAACTCCAATCCTTTGGCCACCTGATACGAAGAGCTGACTCATTTGAAAAGACCCTGATGCTGGGAAAGATTGAGGGCAGGAAGAGAAGGGGATGACAGAGGAGGGGATGGTTGGATGGCATCACGGGCTCAATGGACATGGGTTTGGGTGAACTCCAGGAGTTGGTGATGGACAGGGAGGCCTGGCGTGCTGCAGTTCATGGGGTCACAAAGAGTCGGACATGACTGAGTGACCGAACTGAACTGATCCTTTTGAGACAGTCATAGAAGTGGAACCGTGGATTTTTGAGACTAGCTTCTCCCATGCAACATAATGCTTTTGAGGTTCATACAAGTAGTTGCTTGTATCAATAATTTATTCTTTTTGTTGTTGTTGTTCAACCTCATGGGGACTGAATAGACGAGCCATCTTGGCTCATATTTCATGCTGGCGTTTATTTTATATTAAATTTTTATTACTTACTTATTTTTGGCTGTGCTGGGTCTTCATTGCTGCGTGGGCTCTTCTCTCATTTTGGGCATCGGGGGCTATGTCTAGCAGCTGTGCCTGGACTTCTCAGTGGCGGTGAGAAGCGGTGGCTCCTCTTGCTGTGGAGCATGGGCTCCAGCGTGCTCAGACTTGGGCTCAGCAGTTGCAGTTCCTGGGAATCCCAGGCGGATCCCTCACCCCTGAGTCACCAGGAAGCCCAGTAACTTACTCCTGTATATATATTATATTATTGAGTCATATTCCACTGTGTGGACGTATCAGTGCTTATCTGTCCACCTGTGGAAGAAGATCTGAGTTGTTTCCCGGTTTGGGGTGAATATGAATAGACCTGCTGTAAATAGTCATGTCCAGGATTTTGTGTGAATGTGCATTTTATTTCTCCAGGAAAGTCATACCTAGGATTGGGATTGCTTAACTTTATAAAGTGAAGTGAAAGTCACTCAGTTGTGTCCAACTCTTTGCGACTCCATGGACTGTACGGTCCATGGAATTCTCCAGGCCAGAGTACAGGAGTGGGCAGCCTTTTCCTTCTCCAGTAACTTTATAAGAAACTGTCCGAGTCGTCTCCCGAGGTGGCTGCACCATTTCCCATCTCCGCCAGCAGTGCCGAGAGTTCCAGGGGCTCTGCATCCCCGCTCAGACCTGCTGTAGTAAGGATTCCTGTATTCCAGCCATGGTAGAGGGAACAAGTCCCCTGCCCTCTGGGAGTTTACAGTCTGAGATGACCTTGCTGTGAAGAGGCCTGCAAGGCTTGTAGACAACGCACAAGGCCTTAGTTTGCATGTCCCTAATATCTCGCGGTGTCAAGCATGTTTTTATGTGCTTATTTGCTGTCTGTAGACCCTCTTTAGGGACATGTCTGCTCAGAGTCTTTTCCTAATTTTTAGAGTTTTCTGACTACTGAAGTTGAGGGTTCCTTATGTATTCTGGATAAAAGTTCTTTAACAGATATGTGGCAGGTATTTTCCCGCAGTGAGGAGCTAGTCTCTCATTCTCCTAACAGCTGATTTCAGTCTTGCAGTTAATTTTTCAATAAAGCCTTGGGATAAGGTCCCTTTTCTGCACGTGGACGTCCGACTGTTCTAACACTGGCTTTTGGAAAAGACTCTCTTTGTTCCATTGAACTGCAGTTTCGCCATTGTCAGAAATTAACGTGGCGTATTTATGTGGGTCTTATTCTAGACTCCGCTCTCTTCCATTGATTTATGTGCTTATCCCTATGCTGATATACGCTGATGTGATTTATTACTGTTGTCTCTACAGTAAGTCATAACGTTGAGAAATGTGATTCCTCCAATTTTCTTCTTTTTCAAAACTGACTTTTCTAATTCTTTTGTCTGTCTATATAAATTTTAAAATTAGATTGTCTATATCCACAAAATAATCCTTCTGGGGTCTTGCTTGGAATTGCGTTAAATCTGAAGACTGTTTTGGGAAGATTTGACACCTATACTATTTTCAGTCTTCCAATCCATGTACATAATACGTTTCATCGTTTGTTTGGTATTCTATGATTTCTTTCATCACATGTTTAGTTTGCAGCCTACAGATTCTGTATTTTCAGCACACACATCCTGTTGTTTCCGACTTTGTTGTTTCTGCCTTTAAAAGGAATAATTCCATTAGTTTCCCATTTATAATGACTTATGTTGTGAGGGGTTTTTTTAAGATTATTTTTTGTCTGTGGTGGGTGTTCGTTGCTGCACGGGGCGGCTTCTCCAGTTGTGGCGAGCGCGGGCTTCTCTCTGCAGCAGCTCCTCTTGCTGTGGGGCACAGGCTCCAGGCTCATATGCTCAGGAGCTGTGAGCCACCGGGTTAGTTGCTCCACAGCACGTGGGATCTTCCTGGACCACGGATCGAACCGGTGTCCCTTGCATTGCAAGACAGATTCTTAACCACTGACTGGACCACCATGGAAGCCCCTGTTGTATGTTTTTATACATATTCTTTATCAAGTTAAGGTGCCTTTTTATCATGAATGGATGTTGAATTTTATCATGCTCTTTTTCTGCATCTGTTGATATGATCATATATGGTTTTTTATATATGTATGTATAGCTATATATATATATAACCACTTACAATCATTTGATCTTTAATGTAATAAATCAAATGTATAGATATGAAAATATTAAAGTGCCTTTGAATTCATTTGACTCCAACTTGATCGTAGCATGTTATCTTTTTTCATGTGCAGTTAGATTCAGTTAATATTTTATTAGAACTCATCCATATTAATGAGTAAAATAAGGCTCTAATTTCTCTTTTGCATTCTGTTTTTATCTGGTGTTGGTATCAAAACTATGTTGGCCTCCTAGAATGATTTGGAGGGCATTTCTTCTGGGAGAGCTTCTATAAGATTGGAATGATCTGTTTCTTGAAATTTTGGCAGAATTTTTTGGACCTGCCAAAAAACTGTTTGTATTCTCTTGGGGAAATTTTAAAATTTCTCCCACTTTTCTATGATGGCTTTAGGATTATTTGAGCTTTCCATTTTTCTTGCCACATGTAGTACATTTTTATAGTTTCTAATAGTGCCTCAGTTCAGTCTTGTCCTCTTCTTCATTTACAATCTATTTATTCACTATTACTCTTCTTTTTCTTTAAGGATTCTACCAGAAGTTTTAAATGACCAATGTTTGGCTTGATCAGCCTTCTTACAGCTTATGGTGATACATGGTTTTTCTTTTTTTCTCTTCCTTTTTTAGATTTTTTGGAGTTCTCTTGTTCTTTTCTTGATGTTTATCTTTTTTTCAATTGATGTATAGATCATTTTTCCTAATGTCTTAAGTCTGAAACTTAGTTCACTGATTTTCTACTTTCTTCTTTTTGAAAGATGCAAGTATTTCAGGCAATAAATATTTGTATAAATTCATATTATAACATACATATAAAGGCTCTGAAGTATCTTGTTCATTCTACCCACAACCTTGCTTGGATAAATCCCACTCAGTCATGTTATGTAATTCTTTTTACATATTGCTAGATTTAGCTGGCTAGCATTTCGAGGGTTCTTGTGTTAATATGCCTTATGGTATCATAAGGTATATTGGTCTGTATTTTCCTTCTCTTGTGATCTTTGGTTTTGGTGTCAAGGTAATACTGGCTTATGATACTGGAAGTACTTCCTCCTCTTCTGTTTTTTTGCAAGAGCTATGAAGTGTTGGTATTCATTTGTCTTTTCATGTGTTCATGGTTGAAATCACCAGTGAACCCAACTTGGGCTTGTCTTTGTGGGAAGTTTTAAAATCACCAATTCAATCTCTTTACATTTTATCAGCATATTCAGATCTTCTGTTTCTTCTAGGGTCATTTTCAGCGGCTTCTAGCAGCCTACCTAGGAGTTTATCCATTTAATTTAGGTTGTCTGATCTGTTTGCCTATGGTTGTTCATAGCAACCCCTGCGGTCATTTTCATTTCTGCAGAGTTGCCAGTGGTGTCCCCTCTTTTATTCCCAACATTAATAGTCTACATCATCTCTTTTCTCTTGGTCAGTCTAACTAAAGGTTGTTGATTCTACTGGTCTTTCCAAAGAACCAGCTTTTAGTTTCGTTGATTTTCTCTATTGTTACTCTATTCTTTATTCCATTTATTATACTCTAACCTCTAATTAGGGGCTTCCCTGGTGGCTCAGTTGGTGAAGCGTCTGAACGCAATGTGGGAGACCCGGAGTTCGCTCCCTGGGTTGGGAAGATACCCTGGAGAAGGAAATGGCAACCCACTCCAGTATTCTTGCCTGGAAAATCCCATGGACAGAGGACCCTAGTAGGCTGCAGTTCATGGAGTCGCAAAGAGTCAGACACGACTGAGCAACTTCATTCATTCATGCAACCTCTAATTGCTTTCTTTCTTCTGCTTGATTTGGATTTTGTTTGCTTTTCTTATTCTTATTTCTTAACATAGAAGATTAGGTTATTCATTAGAGATCTTTTTTCTTTTTTAATGTAGACATTTGCATCTATACATTTCACTCCTTCCATTGCTTTATTTCAGTGCTTAAGTTGCAGCCTGTACGTTTTGGCGTGTTGTGGTTTCGTTCTAATTCATCTCAGAGTGTTTCATAACTCTCTTATGACTCCTTCTTTGATTAATAAGAAGTGTGTTGTTTACTTTCCACATATCTGTGACTTCCCCAAATTGTCTTCTCTTATTGATTTCTCATTTCACCCCATTGTGGAAGAAAGGTGAGAACCGTGGTTCAGGTTGTGCTCTGCATGACTCCTTGGGGGTGGCTTTCACACATGCATGGCAGCCATGGGAGGAAGAGGGCTCCCTGGATGAGGGCGGGTGTCATCTGACATTGGGGCCATCTCCGGGGTCTGGTCTCTGACCCACGATTTCCTCCGTTGTCTGAGACTCCATCTGGCACACTCCATCCTCTGCCCTCACCTGGAAGCTCTTCCTTCTCTCCTGCCCATGGAGAAGCAAGTCTACCTGGCCTGGTCCCTGGCCTGCTCCCCACCGGTGCTCAGAACACATCCACACTCAGCACCCTCCGTCCCCTGCCCTGTGCCCCCACCTGCTCCAAATCCTCCTGGATCCACAGCTCCCAAGGAAGAAGAGCCTTCCCTAGGGATCTCAGCAAGGAGGAGGAGGATGAGACCATCCCTGCTACCTCCCGCCATCACCCTCCCCAAGAGGACGGAACCCCCACTCCCTCCCAACAGCCTCTCCTGATGACACAGGCACACCAAGTAAGCTAGCCTGGATCCTATCAGTGGCCCTCAAGCTGGGAGCCTGGGGGCTTTGGGAGTCTTGGGGCTCCCAGCCCAGCCCCCACCCGCTGCGTGAGGACTGCCCTCCCGGGAGCTCGTAGGGAGACAGCTGTGTTTTCTAAGGTTTCCCAGGGGATGTTCCATAGGCTGAGATAGTTCTCAAGGATATTCAAGAGGCCAAGCTAAATGCAGTAGTGGAACTGTGGGTATACTTGGTTTACTTCCTTTTTATTTTCTGTAAAATTAAGTAGAGTGAGAAGATAAATTAGTTTTTTTAAAAACAGACAGGACAACTTGAGTCAGGAGGAGCTGGCAGATGCCTCCGGAATGAAGCCCACGTGTCGTCCAAGTGGGGATTCAAGGCAGCAGCTGGGATCCAGGCTAGGGGCCCGAACATGTTGGCTGGTGGGTCTGGGCAGCTCTGTTGTCAGTCCTTCACCCAGCCTGGACCCAGTTTTGTCTTAGAACTTAGGGGATCTCTTTAGGAAAAGGAACACAAAACTGTGAATAAAAACTTAGCACACAGTCGATACTTATTTATTTAGCAGGGGCCTGTGGGAGAGGAGCCCTGGGCTTTGCATGTCATTAACTCCAAGGGGATTATCTTCTCTGGTTTGGCCTGGACGTCCCATCACGGCTCTGCTGGTGGCAGCCAGCCAGGCGCGGGCACGGGGTCCAGCCCTGGCTGCCTCCTCACGGTGATACCCTGCGGGGTGGCCTTAGCCCTCTGGGGAGGGACTGAGGTGTTCCGCGTTCACTGGGTTCTAGAAAGCGGGCGGCGAGAGGCTTATCTTCCCGGAGCTCCTGGGGCTGCTCCCAGCGCATGTGAGGGATGTGAGGAGGAGCTGAGGGCCCTGCTGGACAGAGGCCCCCATCTGAGTCAAAGCTCTGCCCTGAGCATCATTCATCCTGCACGTCTGGGCTCCAGCAGTGCGTGCCGGCCCAGGGGGGTGGGCGGGCGTCCCACCCGGACACCGTGGCCACTGCGAGCTCTGCTCTGCGCTTTTCTGCCTCCGTGCCTCCTCTCCACTAGACAGTCCCTTTCCCCCTGCTTTTCTTCTGCTTTCTATTTCTCTTCTTCCTTCTGGAGGTGCCAGTGGGGGTCAGAGACTGCTCGAGACCCGGACTGTCCGGGTGTCTGTGGGATGACTCGGTGCGTGGAGGCCTGGTAGGGCAGTGTTGGGGGCCACGAGTCACGGGAGCAGCGGCGGCTTCCTGGAGAAGGGGGACTGCCAGTGGGGGTGTCCAGCCTGCGCGCAGCCCGTGACGACGAAATGCACGCTCACTGGCTGGAGTCTTGTCCCCCCAAACTCACGTCCGCCTGGACCCTCTGAGCAGGGCCTTCCTTGGGAACATGGCTTTTGCAGGTATAATTAATGAAGATGAGGTCTTAACTTGGCGGGGGGGACCCTAAATCAATGACTGGGGTCCGGATGAGGAGAGGAGAGGCCATGGGGCGGGGGGTGGGGGGAGGTGGGCAGAGGCAGACCCTGGAGGCTGCAGCTCCAAGCCTGGGCCCCCAGGGGCCACCATAGCGGGAGGGGTAGGAGGGGTCCTCCCCATGGCCTTCAAAGAGATCACGTCCCTGCTGAGGCCTTGATGCCTTGGTCCTCAACTTCTTGCCTCCAGAACTGGGAGGCGACCCATTCCTGCTGTTTGTTAAGCGCCCCATTTGCTGCAGCAGCCCCAGAACCTAACAGGCATGTATGTATACATCACTTTGAGAAACAGTCTCGGGGCGGCGAGTACTCATGCAGCAGTGTGAGAGGAAAAGCCCCACCTGTGTCGGTGCCTGAAGCTCAGTGACAAGGCGTGTGTCCCCATCAGAGGTGAGACCCGAGAGCCCGTGAGCCCAGGACAGGCGCGCATGACTCACGCCAGCTAAAACCCTGTTCTGCCCAAGCAGCCGTCTGACATCTGCCTGCCGGCACCAGAGGAAGCAAATGTCTGAACGTGAGCAGAAATGTCTGCCATGTAGCTGGACGTTTCTCTGTACATTTGGTTATTTTGCTTTTCCCAAGGAAGAAACTGAGAATTTCAGTCTGTGTTTGCAGAGTTTGTGCAGTAGATACAGAGAACTATTTAGCAGGCTTCACCTCTCCCTCATCGTCTATTCTTCCAGCTTTGGACAAATTGCAGTTGTCCAAAACATGCAGAATTCTTGGTATTTGCTAGAACATTAGATCAGAGTTCTTGATATTTACTGGAACATTCAATTTCCCTTTGCTTGTCTAGGGGCTTTAAAACTGCTTGTTGCTTTGGTTCTCCTCTCACTTAAAAAATAAGCTGGGAAAATAGCCTCAAACTGCCAATGAACTGTAAACAAATCATGAATTTTTACAAATCCCCAAGTACATGTTTCACTTCTCAAATAAGAAACCGAAAGGTAAATGGAGAATCAGTCTAACAAAACAAAACAAACAAAAAAAAGAAAATGGAAACCCTTATCACCTCACTGCACTTACTTAGAAACAGGTGAAATGTAACAGATCATGGACCACAGGATAGAACCTGTATTTAGAGAACTGTTTTGGCAGAAATCTACTGTGAATTATTGATAAATGGGTATACTTTCTGGTGAGCAAACATGTTTCTATCATGCTTAATACTCTTTATTTTAAATCTGAAGTTACAGCAAGTGTTGTATGCTTTTAATTAGACTCAGCATCTGGATCCTTTCTAGGTAATCAGTGCAAGATGGGGAGTGCTGGAGCAGGCTTAAACATTAAAAAGTTTTTTCTTGATTAATTAGTAAATGTAATCCTTAAATATTTGGGTACTTTAAAACTATGATTCAGAAGTTCATACTGGTCTTCTTTCAGCCAAGAGAGATGACATAAACCCAGAAGACTCATCACCAGTTCACAGGTGAGTCCTGACAATTTGTCATCATATCAATGACGACAAATCTCAATTAGCATTATTAGTGGCAAATCTCCGAAGTCAGTTTGAAATTGCCACAGTGGTGTGGAAATTGCCACACCTGGAGTGGGATAGATGCAAAAGACTAAAATGAAAAACAGATCGTTTTTACAGAGGTTAGTGTCATAATAAAGGTAGAGGTATAAATAGAGCCCAGGCAGGTAAATTTGATGAGCAGTCCTCCCCATTCCTTTTCCAGACCTTTACACCCTGACCTGCTGTGGCCCGGAGACCCCGAGTCTCTAAGCTCATCCCTGTGCTGGCGGGTGGGGCTGGCGGGTGGGGCTGGCGGGTGCTGCTCATGTGTACCTGTCAGTCGCTCAGTCGTGTCCGACTCTTTGCAGTCATGGACTATATCCCACCAGGCTCCTCTGTCCATGGCATTCTTAAGGCAAGAATACTGGAGTGGGTTACCATTCCCCTTTCCAGGGGGTCTTCCTGACCCAGGATGGAACCCCAGGTCTCTTGCAGGCAGATTGTTTACCAGTTGCACCACTAGGGAGGCCTGGTGCTGCTCTGGGTTCCCCTTTTGGACCTCCAAGTGTTTTCAAAAATTTCCCTCTGTGTGGTGGACCACAGTGACTTCAATTTTCTTTTTTCTTCTCCAGATATCTACTTACAAATGCTGGGCCACTGTTTCTCTCTACTGGATAAGAAGTTAATGTTTTTCTCTGAAGTATAAAAAAGTGAACAACTTTGTGAAGTTTGTACTTAAAAAGTGCCAAATGGAAACTGAAATGCTTTTTGAATTGTTTCCATGTCTTGGCTGTTGGGATTAATGCCGCAGCGAACATGTGAGTACAAATATCTTTCCAAGATCCTGATTTCAGTTCTTTTGAATAAAATACCCAGTAGTGAGCTTGCTGGATCGTATGGTAACTCTACTTTTAATTTTTTGAAACAAGCTAAATGTTCAGTGACAGATGAATACATAAAGAAAATGTGGTATATATATATGTATATATATATATGAATATTATTTAGTCACTAAGTCGTGTCTGACTCTTTGCAACTGCATGGACTGTAGCCCACCAGGCTCCTCTGTCCATGGAATTCTCCAGGCAAGAAGACTGGAGTGGGTTGCCATGCTCTCTTCCAGGAGATTTTCCCAACTGAGGGATCGGACCCACATGTCCTGCATTAGCAGGCAGGTTCTTTACCACTGAGCCACCAGGGAAACCCATAAGGGAATATTATGCAGCCATTAAAAAGGAAGGATTGTTTTTTATGTACGCAACAAAGGATGAACCTTGAGGACATTATGCTAAGTGAAAGAAGCCAGCTGCAGGACAAATGCTACGTGATTCCACTTACCTGCGGCGTCTAAAATAGTCAGACCCATAGAGAGCAGATGGGTGTCAGGCAGGGGCTGGGGAGGGAGAAGTATGGTGCTATAATTCAGGAGGTGTGAGATTTCAGTTGTGCAAGATTAATCAGCCCTAGACATCAACGCGGTACCTATTTGTGTTCTTACAAATCTGTCCAGAGATTAGACTTCATGTTAAATGTTCTTACAAGTAAAAAAGGAACTTTTTGGAAATTCTGGCAGTTAACTTTTTTGTATATTAAGAGTCATACTTTAAAAAAAAAAACAAAGGTGAAGTCCTGGATTCCATTGTCTTTCAGGGTTTCAATAAGAATTAAGGTGATACTATCATTACTGTAGACAGAAAAATCCCTTCTCTTTGTCAAGCTAACCAGCCCCCTGCCCTCACCAGTGTAGTCATTATAAATGTTGAATGAAAATAAGCAGAAAGGTAACAGGACATAGAGGGGGGAAAAACTGTCTCCATGTCTGCTCTGAGGAGCAGACATCCAATCAAGAATGGAACTGTGCTTTGTGAGTGTGTAAGTATTACATGCTTTGGAAATAGCGCTTCTAAATGAATGTTTATGTACTTTTCCTAGATTTAATTAATGCAAGACCTGAAGGGATATTACTACCATTGAGGTTTAGACTAAACCTGGAGATTTCATTCAAGGATTCCTGATAATGTAAAACCATTTGGAGACTCTTTAAATAGACGTCACATACCAAGCTGGTAACAATTCATAGCATCTGAAAATCTGTAAAAGAATTGAAGAGGAGGCTTTTTCCCCCTTCTGTCCAAGGACCATGTGTATGGCAGAAATTTTGGTTTGTGTTGAAATTTTGTTGGAGGGTGAAGCGGGGGTGGAGGGAGTCATACTTTTTATTTTTTTTTACTTTGGATGCAGTTTCCAAGGCATTTGATTGCCTGTGGACATTTGTAACTTTTAAAAGTAGGATTTTATACATTTACTCAGAGGCCTAGCCTCAGATGACGAGTAAGACTGAGTATTTAGTGCTCTGCATGTATAATTTAGTGTGTGTATAATTTTGCTGCCGATGCAGGGTATATGAGGTGAGGGACAGCATTGTGACTTTCCTTCCAGGTCACTCCACCTGTAAGATACACCTGTTCAAGAGGACCATCTGAGGCAGGGGAGGACAGATCCAAAGGAAGAATAGCTTTACCCGTCCATCCCTCTGTCCACTCACTCTCCTTGTTTAATGAGTGCGTGCCAGGCACTAGACTAATTCGGGACTTGCGGCCCACGTTCAGTGTTCTCAGTTACAGCTTTGTGTGCTTATGACATAACTGTGATTTTCAAAACACTCCTTCCAAAAGTGTTACAACATGGAGATCTGTGTGGCAACTGAGATCATCAACAAAACCATCTCTCTGAAAAGGCAAGCGTTAAAAAAGAAAACTCAGGGCTTCCCTGGTGGCTCAGTGGTAAAGAATCTGCCTGCCAATGCAGGAGACACAGGTTTGATCCCTGATCTGGAGAGATCCCACATGCCACGGAGCAGCTAAGCCTGTGGGCCGCAACTACTGAGCCTGTGCTCTGAAGCCCGCGAGCTGGAACTTCTGAAGCCCGTGTGCCCCAGAGCCTGCGCTCTGCAGCAAGAGAAGCCACCGTGATGAGGAGCCTGTGTGTCTCCACTAGAGAGCAGTCCGCACTCGCCGCAGCTGGAGGAAAGGCCACGCAGCAAGGAAGACCCGGCACAGCCAGAAAGTAAGTTAGATCATTTAAAAGAAAACAGAAAATGCAGCCCTAAACTGACACACCGACAGCCGAACTCGGTCTCCAGTGAGAACCACGTGGCTCAGATAACCTTCCAGAAAGCAGGGGAGACTGCCCTGAATATCTCTGTACATGACAGCGTGAGGCAGGAGCCAGGAACTTGGCGTCTAAATGTAAACGTGGCACATGGGCACGCATTCCAGTTCCCCACAGTGATTTTATTGTAGAAAGCTCATAAATACTAGTGGGAACAGAAGAGCCTTACATCTTGAAGCTCTTTCAAGCTCATTGACCTTGAAAATCTTTGGCATAGTCAACGTAGATTTCATGGGGTTAGAAGAGCAAATGGCAGGGGTTTTTATGAATTGATTAAAATGACATTCTTAAATATACTCGTAGTTAAGGTGTCATATCATTGCAGGTCAGAGAGCCGGAAATGCTGACTTAAAAAGTAAAGACCAGGCTTAGCCACTGCTGCTGCTATTCTAGTTGTTTATTTTGGCCTGGAATCACCAGAGTAATTGGAGTTTCCTTCAAAGCAGTGACTTAAAAGCTCTCGTTTCCACCTCTGCTCACACCTCTCTACCCAAGTTGGCACTTCTAGATTCTTGGATGAAAGTGCCTTCCTGAAAACCATTAAGTCAGGAAGTTGGTGCTAAGTCAGGGGGAGCTCTTTTCTTGAAGAGAAGGGCAGTTCTCTGTCTTCAGATGCAGAGATGGCATCCTGACCTGACCTCACATGGGATGGAAATTGCTACCACTTCTGGCAGCATCACCAGAGAGCTGGAGCAAACTGCCCCAGAGTTCCACCGGCTGAAAGGGTCTCCTGTTCCATGCCTGTGTGCTGGGAGCAGGACGGGCCGGCGGGGCCCGTGGTCACGCCCCATCCACCATCCGGGGCAGACTGCGTCCATCTCAGGCCCCTGCAGCACAGAGCGCCCCACTGAGCTGTGACGTCACCCCCTTGGCCAGGCTGGGGTTGCACCCGGTGGGATGCACAACCCGGAAGCAGCCATTAGCACATGGGCCGCTGGCCTGGAGAAAACCTGGCCGGGCCTTCTTCCTGGCAGAAGAATTGACTGCTCGTGGTGGCTTGCTAAACCAATCAAATGCTGTCTTTTGAGAAATTTTAACTTGAGACAAAGGAAGTGAATTCTCAGAGTCCAAGTAGAAAGTGGAAGCAGACTCACCCAGAGCAGGAACCAAAGGCGCGAGTGCTGTGGCTCTGGGGTAACTGCTGGGTCATCAGGGGGGATACCAGCATCCAGGGGCCGTGGCTGTGCGAGGCACCAAGCTGACTGTGGGCGGCTCCCTCTACAAAGCCCCTTCCATCTTAGCATCTGCTTGTTCTCCCTCCCCCTCGAGCTAAAGGCCTAACCCAGGGCTCAGAAGACACACCGGGTGTGGCGCTTACCCTGAAGTGACGTGTCACTGGTGGGTCAACAGAAAATTGCGGTGATTGGAAGCAGGATCTAATGTTTTATCAATGGATCTGTAATCAACAGTAACTTTCATAATGCTTGTACTCCCTAAGTTCTCAGAAGTCACATCATTTCTCTTCATGAAGTATCCCTCCACATACCTCATTCTTTGTCTTCTCTTAGTGTCCCTGTTCCCCAAAAAAAATCCAGCAGAGAAGAGAAACCTGCCTACTTAGCTCCTTAAAGGAAGATCAAAGTTGTCCAGACCAAGCAGGCCGCAAAGCATCCTTTTACCAAGGGCGGGATTGCAGCGCCACCTGCTGGAGGTTCCCAGCTGTGCTCCCTTAGATTTAAATACTAGCTCATCGCAAAGTCAGCGGTCTTCAGACTGAGACCCCCACGGGCACAAAAAGACTTTGAAAGGAGGGTTCAGAAAGATTTAAGGGTAGTAGTTCCCAGCTGCCCCAATTCCACGTGTTGTCTCTCCTAGAGCAGGTAAACCTGGGACCCCCGCCAGCAGTGGAGCCCTCTGCTGGCCTTCCTTCATGTCTTCCTGCTCTCCTTTACGAGACACTCAGAGGGACCCAGACCGAAGGTTTGTGTGCCCCCAAATTCATGAGTTGAGACCTAACACCCCAAGGTATGGTATTTGGAGGTACTTGGGCCTTTTGTAAAGTGATAAGGTCGTCATGAATGGGTTTAGTGTCCTTAATAAAAGACCCAGTGAGCTTTCTGCCATGTGAGGTTATATTGAAAAGATGGCCTCTATGAACTGGGATAGGCTTCCCAGGTGGCACAAGTGGTAAAGAACCTGCCCGCCAGTGTGGGAGACATAAGAGAGGAGGTCAGGAAGATCCCCTGGAGGAGGGCATGGCAACCCACTCCAGTATTCTTGCCTGGAGAAGCCATGGACAGAGGACCCCAGTGGGCTACTCTGGGGTTGCAAAGAATCGGACACGACTGAAGAGACTTAGCACACACATGAACCAGGAAGTGGGCTGTCACCAGACACCTAGAGCTGGGACTTCCAGCCTCCAGAACTATGAGAAATAAATTCCTCTTGTTTATAAGCCGCCCAGCCTGTGGCATTCTGTTACAGCAGCCAGAACCGACCCAGACCCTCAACACCACGCACTGTTCT
This sequence comes from Oryx dammah, assembly GCF_014754425.2. Lineage (NCBI taxonomy): Eukaryota > Metazoa > Chordata > Mammalia > Artiodactyla > Bovidae > Oryx > Oryx dammah. The sequence continues at coordinate 57,613,845 of NW_024070206.1, forward strand.
AAGTGCTAAATTGCTCCAAACAAAGGGACAGTTTGAAATACAGTTTGAAAGTATGTTATTGGAGAATGCCTCCTCACTCAAGACCACCTGTTTATTGCATATTTTGCTTTATTTCTAGGGGCAAGAGGTAGAAAGTTCCACCTCCGACAATTAACATTGTATTTCCCAGTAAAAGAGTTCAATATCAAGAGTAAAATTTGCATCTTCTTAACTTCTATTCAGATTTTCAGGATAAACATTTTCATTAACTTGCCAAATGATTATTAGGTACTGTAAATGCATATTCATTTTTTACTTCCTCTTTGACCTTATTTTCACCACATGCCCAAAAAATTTTAGTAAACAGGTAATGTGTTATGGATTCTACTCTAAATCACCTTTTTGCTGTACCTAATCCTGTCTCATTCTAGCAATGATCTCATTTATAGATACCTGAATTAATTAAAAAAAAACCTCAATAGATATGAGTAAAGGGTTCATTTCCAATAAATTACTTTAAGTTGCTAAAAATCCTTTACCAAAGCATATATATAGGAGTTTTATCAATCGTGTATTACTAATAATTGTAATGAGAATTTGTTGTCATTGTTGTTCAGTCGCTAAGTCACGTCTGACTCTTTGCAAGCCCGTGGACTACAGCACACCAGCAGGCTTCCCTGCGCTTCACTGTCTCCTGGAGTTTGCTTAGATTCATGTCCACTGAAGTCAGTGATGCCAACCAGCCATCTCATCCTCTGCTGCCCTCTTCTTTTGCCTTCAGTCTTTCCCAGCATCAGGTCTTTTCCAGTAACTCAGCTCTTCGAATCAGGTGGCCACAGTATTGGAGCTTCGGCTTCAGCATCAGTCCTTCCAGTGAATATTCATTGTTGATTTCCTTTAGGATTGACTGTTTTGATCTCCTTGCAGTGCAAGGGACTCTTAAGAGTCTTCTCCAGCACCTCAATTCAAAGGCATCAGTTCTTTGGAGCTCAGCCTTCTTTATGGTCCAACTCTCACATCCATACATGACTACTGGAAAAACCATAGCTTTGACTAGACGGACCTTTGTGGACAAAGCATTGTCTTTGCTTTTAAACACACTGCCTAGATTGGTCATAGCTTTCTTTCCAAGGAGCAACCGTCTTTTAATTTCATGGCTGTAGTCACTATCTGGAGTGATTTAACCCAGAAGAAAAAGTTTAACAGTTAGAACTTTCTAGCTATAGGGAAGTAAATACTAATTTAAATTTTATACATATTCTGTGGCAAAGTATGATAAGATTATCAATAAAAGGCTCTCAAGTAGAAGCATGTTACAACTTGACAAAATTCTGTGAGAGGTAAGGATGGAAACAGGATTTTGAAGGAAAAACAAATCATGTTAAAATTTAGGTAAAATTTCTAATAAAATTTTATAACATATTTACAGGATGTGGGAAACTACATCTCTTGCAACTATTAAACTTATTACAACAACAATACAGAATGTAGGGGCAGTAAAAGTTTTGCCAAATATGGGGGGTAACTCTAACAGAAGGAAAAGAAGGCGTCTGAGGATAAGATGGTTGAATGGCATCACCGATGCAATGGACATGAACTTGGGCAAATTCTGGGAGGTCGTGAAGGACAAGGAGGCCTGGCGTGCTCAGTCCATGGGGTCGCAAAGAGTCAGACACGACTGGACGATTGAACAACATCACCACTCTAACAGATAATCCTACCCCCAAGGATCCTTGGAAGGGTTAAAAAGATGATAGCAGACGCTCAATAAGTAAAAGTGGCTCTACTTCCTTTATTGAAGTGAAGTTGCTCAGTCGTGTCCAACTTTTTGTGACCCCATGGACTGTAGCCTATTACGCTCCTCTGTCCATGGGATTTAACAGGCAAGAGTACTGGAATGGGTTGCCATTTCCTTCTCCAGAAAATCTTCCTGACCCAGGGATCGAACCTAGATCTCCCGCACTGTAGGCAGATGCTTTGCCGTCTGAGCCACTAGGGAAGTCAGTCCCTATGATTACTGAATTTAAATACTAAAATATTTCCTCTCTCAGTCATGGTGCTGGTGAAGGACTGGCGAACCAAATGGCAAAGCGTGAAACCGCTGCACACCCCGCACCCCCCGTAGGAGCTGGGCCGCGGGGATGAGACTGTTGGCGGGAGGTCTGGAATTTTTTTCTCCCCCAAAGCCTGAGGGTTCGGGTGTGTGTGGGCGCCCCAACTTCAGACCCCCCCTGCACCAAAGACCACATCTCAAACCTCACAGAGAGGCAGGTAGAGGGAGGTCACCACCTGGGCAGGTGCTCTGGAGCCCCGCCCCCCCGTTTCAGCCCCGCCTCCCCGGTTTCCGCCGCGCCCCATCCCTGCCCCGCCTCCCCGGCTTCAGCCCCGCCTCCCCGGTTGCAGCCCCGCCCCTCCGCTCTCAGTACCGCCCAGTGAAGAGCGGGGAGACGGTGGGGCGGGGCGACGCTCTCCCCAGAAAGGCCCAGGATTGGTGAACGGCACGGCGGTGGGGGCGGGGCGACGCCGGTTCTTCCGGAAGGGATCCGTGATTGGTAGGCGGGGCGGGGCGGGACGGGGCGGGGCGGGCCCGTCCCGGGGGGCGTGGCCGGGACACGTGGTGCGGAACCGGCGCTGCAGCGGCGTGCAGGTGAGCGGCCTTCCCCGGGTGGAGAGGGCCCTGAGGACGGGAGCGGGAGACGAGGCCAGGAATGTGGGGCCGCGGGCCGCCTCCGGAGGAGCAAGGGAGGCCGGGCGCGGTTGGGGAGCCGCTGATGCCGGCCCGCCCGGTGGCCGTCCCAGATGGCAGGAGAGGGTGTTGGGTCAAAATGCAGCCCGTTCCGCTCGGAGGTTGGGGCTCTGGGGTTGCAGGGGGCGCGCCGGCCTGTCGACCCTCCCGCGGCGAGGCCCGCAGAGAACGAAAGCCTAGCTCTTCCCGCGGAGCTCTTGGCGGAGGCCGAATGTTGGTGCTGCGCCCGCGGGGCAGAAGCCCGGGGTCGGGGGTCTCTAGCCCCCCGCCCGCACTTGAGGCCGGGAGGTTGATCTGAGGCAGCGTCCGCCTTCCCACCGGTCAGGTGCGGTGATGCTTGGTCCCCGGTCGGCCTGCACTGAGTCCTTGAGACCCTGGGCCTCGAGGGCAGGGCCTTCGACCCGCCCCCGCCGCACGCACGGGATCCTGGTGCTGACTCAGCGATCTGGTGGAGGTTTCTTCATGCCTTTGTCGTCCCTGGTGTTGGCTGGGAGGAGTGGCCGAGAGTCATTTTGTAGACCTGTATGTTTGCGATTGGACAAACTAGAGGGTTCCGCCCCTGTTTTAGTGATTTTTACGCAGACTTGAAGCCGCGATTCTGGTGTGTGTTTAGTCTCTTCCTGTGTCTTTCTTGAGTTAATGCGGGACAGGATGGGGCACTCATAACTGGAGGAATCTTTTGTAGGTGTGACTGGATGGTCCCGGGTGCTACCCTGTCACTCCTTCCGCTCACTCTAATTCACTGCCGAGGCTGTTACTCCCTAGGACCTTAGATTTCAGGAATGCAGTGTGCCTAGCACCCTTGGATTTGGTAATACTTGCTTTTATTCCCTCCAGCACAGCACTTTTACCCTCGTCAGTGGGGTTCACCGGGGCATATAAAAGTGGTCCCATTTAATGGATTTGGTGCTGGCAATAGTGAAACAGGAAAAACCCGAACTGTGAGTGGGAGGGAGAAATGGACTCGGCCCACCTCTCTGGGTAAGCAGTTCAGAACAGCAGTAGCTTTTCACCGCCCTGGTGAGGTGGCAGGCCCTACTGAACAATCTGGTCTCTGTTTACTCTCCTTTGGTTTAAAAAAAAAAAAATGCAGCTTTGATAGTTCCATCTTTGACTTTAGCTGGAAGGCCATTGCTTAATCGGGCCACAAAGAACATGGTATTAATGAGAATTTATCACAATGAGCGTGGGATCTGTGCTATTTAATGACCAGAAACTCAAATGAAAAGTACCTGACTTAGCGTATTTTCCTGCTAAATAGAATTTCTTTTGTGATTGAAAACTTTGACTTATGTGCAATGCCTCTGCATTTACGACACTGTCATTGAGATAAAGGAGAAGGCAATGACACCCCACTCCAGTACTCCTGCCTGGAAAATCCCATGGACGGAGGAGCCTGGTAGGCTGCAGTCCTTGGGGTCGCTAGGAGTCGGACACAACTGAGCGACTTCACTTTCACTTTTCACTTTCATGTATTGGAGAAGGAAATGGCAACCTACTCCAGTATTCTTGCCTGGAGAATCCCAGGGACCCTGGAGCCTGGTGAGCTGCCATCTATGGGGTCACACAGAGTCGGACACAACTGAAGCAAGTTAGCAGCAGCGGCATTAAGATAAGACCCTCAGCTGAAACAACCTGAGTTGGCTGGGAAGTCTGTGTGCTCTGTCACTGATGTTGGAAGAGGATTTTGCTTACTGAACTCTCACTGCACATCCACAGTCTGCTGCCAGGCTTCATGACTCTGAATTAAGTCCCTCGTCTGTTTAGAGCTCCTCATGGCTCTGATGGTAAAGAATCTGCCTACAGTGCAGTAGACCAGGGTTCAATTTCTGGGCCAGGAAGATCCCCTAGAGAAGGGCCACCTACTCCAGTATTCTTGCCTGGAGAATCCCATGGACAGAGGAGCCTGGTGGGCTACAGTCCATGGAGTCGCAAAGAGTCAGACAGGACTGAGCAGCTGATACTTTCACTTCTTTCTGTTTAGATGTGACTTCAAAGTCCTAAACCGAGAAAAAGATACTCTTTAACTGCAGTGTGTCCATACACTGGTACGTGACTGGTGTCTTGCTCCAGAGATCAGTTAGCAGGGTCTTGTGACTCTGAGCCGCAGTTCTAAGATACTTCCCTTCCCTGCGGTGCTGAGTTTGCTCCCCATCCCTGAGCTCTTCTCAGTCACTGCTGAGGCTTGAATCTTGCCACGTGATGGAAGCTGAGTTGTCACTTGAAAGAAGCGGGGGGAACCCCTTCTGAAAGCCCCAGTTCTAGGATTTTCTTTATCTCGTGTGAGTTCCAGTTTTTAAAGCTGCCGACTCAAATGGTACCTTCTCCCCTGTGTCGGTAAGGTGGAGCAGGATGAGTTTGGTCTCCAGCAGGAGAAGCTGGACATTGGAAAATGCACCCGGGGAGGTGGACGCTTGTGTTCCCTCATCAGGGAACAGGTTTGTGTGTCCTCATCCCAGTGGACTTTACACGCTGTCCTGGCCATTTCTGGACCTGTGTTGTCAGTTTCCTTAATCTAAACCCACATTCCTCTCCTTGGATCTTGGGTGCTGTGCTGTTGGTTTGCGGTGTAGGAACACATGTGACATTTTTGCTGAGAGCCTTGGAGTGACTATTTCCTCTGTGGTAATAGTAAGTGGGAAGTTCTCTGTGTGCTTTGAGAGTAAAATTAAATTTTTTAAAAAAGTGTTAAGAACAGTGGTACATCAGTACTCCTGGAAAGTACCTGCTTTTAATTATATCAGATTGTCTTCAACTCAGGCCCTTGCTTCAGTTACCTGCCATTCTGTCACACAATTCCTGGGTACGTTTCTTTCTGGAAAAAAAAAAAGAAAGAAAGAAAGAAAGAATGGCGATCAGCCTGAGCCTCTGATTGCTTTCCCAAGCCGTTGTCTCTACTGAGGTCACTTCCTGGAGCCCTCGTGACGGCCGTGCCCTGTGCTGTCAGGGGCGGGGTGCAATTTATGATCCTGAACAAGTGCCTCCCGGGCCTGAGGATCAGTCGGGCCCTGTCTGGAGGCAGCACTAACAGGTTCTTCTTCTTTCCAGGAGTCTCCAGGGTCTGTGGTCTGGTTGAAAGATGTCGGCCCTCACCGCCCTGTTTAAGTACGTAGACGAAAATCAGGATCGGTATGTTAAGGTAAGGGAACGTTTAGTGACTGTTCACATTCAGTTTAATCCCGTAGGACCCAGAGAAACTTCCAAGGAGCTAATACGATTGATGGCTGTTCTAATCAAGTATTAAAAATGCTGTCTAGGCAGAGAAAGACAGATGCTAGTGTGATCTCACTTATATGTGGAATCTGAAAAAGGTGAACTCAGAGAAGTGGAGAGTCGAACCCTGGCTGCCAGGGACCGAGGGGTGGGGAGATGGGGGTTTGGCCTGAGGGTACCAGCCTGTTACGAGATGAATAAGTTCTGGGGGTCCAGGGCACTGCGTGGTGAATATACTTACCAGTACTCTGTTGTGTGTTTGAATAGATGTTAAGTCTTGCCCACCCCCCGACCCCAAGCAAAAAAAAGGTAACTTATGTATTGTCGAGAGGTCTTTTCCTCTGCTTTCTAATTACAGTATGTAAGTTACTCTTTCGGCTTTTCATAGAAACTCTTAATACACGTTTCTAGAAACAGCAAAGCTAATTCAGGATTTTTGTCTATTCTTGTGGTAGATATAAAGAACTATCTTACACTGCATGTTTCAAATGATTCAGTAATCTTATATGTTAATCTGTTTCTTGATGTTAACGTAAAGAGCCATACTTTAAAATCACCTTTGGTAGACATATTTCAGGTGAAATCGTTCCAGTTCTCATTTAAAAAATTCAATTTTAGAGAACATGGCCATTCTCAGGATAATAAATAAGGCAACTTGGACTGTGAAGATATTGGGTATTTTCTGTATCTTTCAGTTTCAATTTTGTCAGAATCAGATATAAACGTATTTGTGAAACACATTTCATAAAAAAAACTTACACATCTTGCAACCACATCATGCTTGATGGTTAATGAGTCTCCTGTCATTTTGTATAGTTCTTGGTATGGGGTCAGTGCAAAACGTCCTTATATCTTAAACAGAAAGCAGACGTCACAGATCTTTTCCCCCATGTCTGGGCAGCGAGATCCAGATGGAGCGGACAGCTCTGTGGGCCTGAAAATGGCCCACCCGTGAGCTCCTTCGTCCCTCCTGGAGCAGCTTTTCCAAATCCCTTTTGCTTGTTCCCCACCCACAGAAGCTTGCGGAATGGGTGGCCATCCAGAGCGTGTCAGCGTGGCCTGAGAAGAGAGACGAGATCCGCAGGATGATGGAGGTGGCGGCCGCCGACATCAAGCAGCTGGGCGGCTCTGTGGAGCTGGTGGACATCGGGAACCAGAAGGTGGGCGGGATGGGGGCTTTCCTGGGAGGCTCCGTGGAGCTTGTGGGCATCAGGACCTAGAAGGTGGGCCATGGGGCCAGACGTTAGCTTTATTGAGGGGTTGGCAGGTCCTCACAAGTTCTGAAGGCTTTGCTGCAGATAAATCACTGGTCTTTATCGTGTCTTTTAACTTATGTATTTGTTTATTTTCGATTGCACTGGGCCTTGGTTGCTGCGCAGGCTCTTCTCTCATTGTTGCACAGGCTTCTCACCGCAGTGGCTTCTCGGGCTGCAGAGCACGGGCTTTAGGGCATACAGGCTTCAGTGGTTTAGGCTCCCAGACTCTGGGCACAGGCTCGGTAGTTGTGGCACACAGGCTTGGTTGCTCCACGGCATGTGGGATCTTGCAGGACCAGGGATTAAACTCCTGCATTAGCAGGCAGGTTCTTTTACCACTGAGCCACCAGGGAAGCCCAACTCGCTGGTCTTTCAAACAAGCACAGGTGGCCTGATTTGGATGCTAAACTGGGTGGCTTCTTGAGTCTGAGTGCACCAAGATTCACAGTACCCATCGTGTTCCTCCAGGGAGGGGAACTGTTGAGGGTTAGCCAAGAGGAAGCAAACAGAATGGCCCTTCCTACATGAGCTGAGGTTCCTCCCCCGAAGCCAGGCGGCCTTCAGACCAAGGTACACTCTGCCCACTAGATGTAAAACTAATGAAGACGCCTACTCACTCACCCCCACTGTGTCCCCAGTGTCACGCCTGATAAAACAGCGCTTTTTTCATGGCTCGGTGTCTGGGAAAGAGCGACTTTATGTGTGGGGCACAGGCCTCAGTTGCATTCTGATGCAGGAATCGGACAGATTCCAACTTGAATGAGTGATCTCGCCGTGCAGTACCTTATTCTGCTGTTTTCGTTTCAGATGATGTCAGCCCTGTGTTAATTACGTTTCGTGCCATGCATTGTCAGCACTTGTAATACTCCTCTATGTTGCAGGGCTGACTGGGTTTGGTTTATCTTGGTTCTCTTGTCTGATGATTTACGTGTCGGTTGACATCACAGTTCTGGGATTTTAGGAGTGGGCGTTCAGCCCAGTCTGCTCTTCTCGTAAATGGAAGGACCCAGAGGCTTGGACAGGCTCTGTCTCCCTGGGAAGCAGTAGTAGGTCCATGGCAAAGGAGGTTACAGTCTGGGCCTTCCAATTCCAGTCCAGTTTGCGTGTGAGACTTCTGCTTACCACAGACCAAATAGTTAATTTAAGGTTACTTAGGATTTATGTTGCAAATTCCTGGCACTTTCCCGATCCTCACTGTGAGAGGACAGACCAGTATTCCTGGAATTGTTTTCTGTTAGGAGCATACTTGTCTTGCTTCCTCTCCCTTTTTCCTAATACGCTAAAAAAAAAAATCTAGGTGGCAAATAATTTTTAAGAGTTGTTACTTTAAAATAGGTGAAACTATTCCAACTGAGCACTCACACCTTAGCAATGTATTGTTCCTGGAGAAGGGAATGGCAGCCTACTCCAGTGTCCTTGCCTGGAGAATCCCATGGACAGAGGAGCCTGGTAGGCTATGGTCCGTGGGGTTGCAAAGAGTCGGACACAACTGAGCATTTTTAAAGATCATCTTTTAAAAATTGAGCAAGCTGCCTGCAGTTATAAACATGATTGTCTCTGTGCTCTGGATTATAGGAACATAAATTCTTGTTAATTATTGACTCAGTGGAATGATCTGATACTGAGCTCTGCAATAGAGGGTGATTGATGAGAACAGATACACTTGCCCGGGGCATGCTGATAGCACCTGCTGTAAACACCACTCTCTTTTTTTTTTTTTTTTAACTGGTGTGGAGTTGCTTTCCAATGTTTTGTTGGTTTCTCCTGTACAGCAAAGTGAATCAGCTATGCGTACACATATATCCCTTCCGGTCACCGCAGAGCACTGAGTTCCCTGCACTCTACAGTGGGTTCTCATGCGTTACCTTGTCTGTGTGTGGGAGATGGGTTAGCACCGCACTCCTTGACCAAGGACCATCCTTCATGGCCTCCCCTCCTCCCCCAGCTCCCTGATGGCTCCGAGATCCCACTTCCGCCCATTTTACTTGGCAAGCTGGGCTCTGACCCGCAGAAGAAGACGGTGTGCATCTACGGCCACTTGGACGTGCAGCCGGCGGCCCTGGAGGACGGCTGGGACAGCGAGCCCTTCACCCTGGTGGAGCGAGACGGTAGGCCGCTCCTGGGAGGAGGGGGGCCTGTACCACACTGCCTTTGGGAAGTGCAGCCCAGCCTCTCAGTTGCCATCTTTCCAGAACCAGCTGTTTTCACAGAACCTAGAAATCGGGTTTTGGAAGCTTCACACCTGTGCTCCGTCCGTGAAACCCCGGAAGCCTTCCTTTCCCAGGAGAGCCCGGTCTCCGTGGCCTTGGGCACGCTGGGCTTGCCGTGCCTGCCACCGCTTTCCCAGGAAGCCTGGCCTGAGCCAGCGTGGCCCCCAAGCTGGGACCTGAATCCAGCCCGACTCTAGGGGAAGCGTCAGCATTTCCCCGCCCCCCACCCCCGCTCCACCTTCATCTCTGAACATTGACTTTTCCGTGTGGGCTGTGGCTTTGGCCCTGTGGAGCAGCCCCCTCGTGTGTACCTTGTCCCCTTGGGCTGAGTCCAGGCTGTCTTTAATTGAAACCTTTCCTCGGGACATGTTGCGTTCCTACTGAAGCCTCTCCGGCGGCGCAGGGGCAGTCAGGTCATCACGGCTCACGTGGTCCCTGCGGTGCACTTGCCGTCTTGTCCCCAGTCGAGGGCCTGGACCCCCCCCCGCACTCCGCCCTTCCCTCCTCTCATCCCCTCCCAGCCACTCCCAGTGGTACCCTGCTCCCCACCCTGCCCCAGGCACCCAGAGGTCACTCTCATCTCACCCTGCGCATCTGCCTTCCCCCGCCCAGCCCCGCCTGTGACCATCACCCAGTGAACGTGCTGATTGCTATTCCAGGCAAACTGTATGGGAGGGGAGCCACCGATGACAAGGGGCCGGTGGCCGGCTGGATCAACGCCCTGGAAGCCTTCCAGAAAACCAAGCAGGTATGCGGCCCGCGCCCCGCCACCCCCTTCACCTGTTCCACCTGGTGGTGCCCAGTGGGGCTTTCTGTTCTCAGAACAGCGTAAAGATCAACGATCACACTCCCCGCCCCCCTCCCGGAGCGGGATCAGCGCAGTGGGGCCACGTTCCGCTTCATAGCCTGTTTTCTAGTTTTAGGAAACACTGAAGATGCAGTGGTTTATGGATGTTCTAAGGTCACCCCGTTGGTGACTCAGCAGGGACCCAGCCAGCAGGGGAGGCGAGAGCTCCGGGCACGGACCGCGCCTGGGGTGGGGGTTCTCGCCAGCAGGGGACCCAGGCTGTGATGGGACCCAGGCTGTGATAGTGGGCAGACCCCTTACTTCCTGTTATTCTCTTAATCTAGTACTCTTGCCTGGAGAAATCCCATGGATGGAGGAGTCTGGTGGGCTGCAGTCCATGGGGTCGCCAAGAGTCGGACACAATTGGGCGACTTCACTTTCACTTTTCACTTTCATGCATTGGAGAAGGAAATGGCAACCTACTCCAGTGTTCTTGCCTGGAGAATCCCTGGGATGGGGGAGCCTGCTGGGCTGCCGTCTATGGGGTCGCACAGAGTCGGACATGACTGAAGTGATTTAGCAGCAGCAGCAGCAGTTGTGATCATAACATATAGACAGTTTCTGCATCTTGCTCTTATCTTGCGATGAGATAAGACAAGCATTTTTGTCAGGACGTGGAGGGGTAGATCTGAAAAGGGTCCAAGTGTGCTGTGCTCAGGGGCCCTGGGGTCTGTGGTGGTGGAGAGGAGGGCACCTGTTCGAAGACCCAGCCCCCAGCGCACCTCTGTTCCCCTGGAGAGGTGGAGGGGAGGGGCGTGCGGTGAGCGGCATTTCCGGGGGTGGCTCTGAACTGGGACCCCACGGACGTGAGTGCACGTGGGCCGGCTAGCCATGTCCTTTGGCCTCAGATCCCTCAGGCGCAGCTCCATGGTCTCACCTGTGGAAGGGGGCCACCCGCCTCAGGGCACAGCGCTGGGGAGACCCAGAAACCCCCAAGCAGGAGGCGGCTGCCTCTCAAAGTCGCTGTCGGCTCTGGAGGAGGCGGGCCCGCGGTCGGTGGAGGGCCTGGCCCTGCAGGAGGAAGGCACCCGCTCACTCCTTCCAGGGGTGCACGGCGTGGCCATCACGGTGCGAACGGAGGCTCCTGCCGGGTGTGTGTCCCGGCCTCTGTCTTCAAGCAGCTCAGCTTTGCCAGAGACGCTTGATCTGTGCTGGGTAATCACAGAAACCCTGCAAGTGGGCCATGCGATCGGGCTGCGGGCCCCTGGAAGCAGTCCTTCCAGGTGACCGCCTAGGGCCAGGCCGTGTCCCGGCAGCCCAGCGCTGGGGCGGAGGGTCTCTGCCAGCGCCCACTGCCCGCCCCGTGGTCAGCGCGGGGAAAGTCAGTCGGGTATTTGAAATGGACGATCTCACAACACTTGGTGGCTTCCTGTCCGTTGTTCTAAGAAATAAAATCCGTGCGCGCTGATTGCCTCCTTCACCGCCCCCTCCCAGGAAGTCCCCGTCAACGTCCGCTTCTGCCTGGAGGGCATGGAGGAGTCGGGCTCCGAGGGCCTGGACGCGCTGATCTTCGCCCAGAAGGACTCGTTCTTCAAGGATGTGGATTACGTGTGCATCTCCGACAACTACTGGCTGGGCAAGAACAAACCCTGCATCACCTACGGGCTGCGCGGCATCTGTTACTTCTTCATCGAGGTGCGCGGGCCGCGCCTCCCCCGGGAGGGGGCTCTGGGCCTTGTGATTTAGGGAGTGCCTGACCAGGCCTGCGGGGCAGCAAACTTGGACTTCGGAGCATGCCTCTGCGGGGTGAGGGCGAGCTCCTGGGAGCAGCCCACAGAGTGGCCGTGTGTCCGCAGGTGGAATGCAGCGACAAGGACCTGCACTCGGGCGTGTACGGCGGCTCGGTGCACGAGGCCATGACCGACCTCATCATGCTGATGGGTGAGCGCGGGTGGGCCCCTGCAGCGACTCGGGGGTCTTCTCTCCCTCCCTCTCTGGCTGCTCCCTCTAACAGGCCCACGTGGTTCACGTCTGCCCCCCCTTCCCTCCCCACACCCTTTGCCTGGTCACCAGACCCCACCTCGGGTCCCTAGAATCACGGCCATCTTTGCCCTGGCCGCAGTGGTGTCTCACCTTCCTGCAGGGGGTTGCTCCGGTCCAGTTGGCTGTCACTGGCCATGGCGGGTCTCCTGTAAGGCTCTCTCACGGCCCCACGTGGCACCCGGCCCACCCACCGTGTGCTGAGTCCTGTTTTCCTCCCGGGTGGGCAGCATGTGCTGTACATGAAGCCGACTTTCCTGGGCCTGGAGTCAGCTCTGTATCACTGGGTTTTCCCTCCTAGGCGTGGGAGTAGGCGGCTTCTTAGGGAACATGCATTAGAAAGGAAACACGGGCCTGACGGTGGGTGGGCCACAGGAGCCAGTTTGCTCTGTGTGTCCTGCCCTGTGACCGTGGGTGCTTCCCCTGCCCTCCCTGTGGTGATCTCTGTACCTTAAACATGAGGCGGCCCCACGCCCTCCCGGTTGTCACGGTAACGGATGACAGGCAGCCCAGGTGCTTCAGCTGGGCCTGGGGGCTGCTGCCGGCTCCCACTCACCCCCGCTTGCCCACCGCCCAGGCTGCCTGATGGACAAGAAGGGGAAGATCCTCATCCCAGGCATCAGTGAGGCCGTGGCCCCCGTGACCGAGGAGGAGCTGGAGCTCTATGACAAGATCGACTTTGACCTGGAGGAGTACGCCCGGGACGTGGGCGCTGGGACCCTCCTGCACGGCTGCAAGGTGCCCCCCACCTGCCAGGCTCGCAGTGCGTGTGGCCCTGGGGGAGGCAGCTGCAGGCTGGACAGACCCGGGCATACCCTGGGCATGTGAGCGCCAGATGCTGCCGACATCAGCAGGCAACATGTGCCGGGCAGGGAGCTCTGTGAGGTGTCAGACCGCTGCGCCACCCCGGGGACCAGGCCGCCTGCAGTGGGGGGAGCTTCTCCTGGTTTGCATATGCTGGGAAACAGCCCATCTGCCCAGGGGTGTCTCACTGTTCCCCGGAGAGCTGGGTGCCAAGGTGGAGGCTGATTGCACAGAACATTTACTTACCTGTTGGGAGAATCAGGTCTGGATATAAATTCCAGCTCTAAGTACCTGCAGCACAGGCCCTGTGGAAGCAAGAGGAGCTCGCCAGGCGCCTTGGGGGCCAGCTCACCCAGCGGCCCTGCTGGGTCGGTGCTGCCTCCCTCTGGGCGTGCGGTCCCCCAGCCGCCTGGTCTCCCCTGCGAGCAGCTGGTGCTGACCCCTGACCCACAGTGCTGACTGCTGTTGGCAGTGCTGTCCCCTGACAGGCTGGTGCTGACCCCCAAGCCACAGTGGGGAATCCCCCAACCCGCAGTGGGGACGCCTGGCCGGCCAGTGCTGACCCCTGACCATCTCTCTGCAGAAGGACATCCTGATGCACAGATGGCGTTACCCGTCCCTGTCTCTCCACGGCATCGAAGGTGCCTTCTCCGGGTCAGGGGCCAAGACCGTGATTCCACGCAAGGTGGTCGGCAAGTTCTCCATCCGACTCGTCCCGAACATGACTCCGGAAGTGGTCAGCGAGCAGGCATGTGCATGCGGGGGTGCACGGAGGGCTGCTGTGCCCGAGGAGATGGTCACAGAGGGCCCCAGGCCCCCCCACAGAGAAGGGTGCTCGCCTCCCCCACACAGCCCCGCCCTTGGTGCTCCCCAGCTCAGCCATCACTAGAATAAGCAGGTCAGATCCTAATCAGAGATAAAGGCCAAATAAAACAGCATCCCCTGTGCACAACCTTTGTCCCTGCTGAGGTGTGCTAAAATCTGACCTGTGACCTCATTCTAAGGCTTTGAAGCAAAGGCTGACTTTGGGCTGAATGTGTTGTGGTGAGAGTCCAGGGTCTGGTCTGTGGTGAGCAACAGAGGGGGCTGGGGGGTCCAGAGGGAAGAGGACTTGGGGAGGAGATGAGACCCAGTGTTCACCTGTAGACTCACTGTAGACCCAGTGTAGACCCTCATAGACCCAGTGTAGACCCTCATAGACCCCGTGGAGACCCCTCATAGACCCCATGTAGACCCTCATAGACCCCATGGAGACCCGCCCCCCAGAGACTTGTCTCGGAATGAACCCCCAGCCTTGGACCAGAGTCCAGGCTTGTGAGACGTCGTCCCTCCTGTCTGTGGTTCAGGTTACAAGCTACTTGACCAAGAAGTTTGCTGAGCTTCACAGTCCCAACAAGTTCAAGGTGTACATGGGCCACGGCGGGAAGCCCTGGGTGTCCGACTTCAACCACCCTCACTACCTGGCTGGGAGGAGGGCCCTGAAGACAGGTGGGACGCGCCCCTGGGGGCGGGCGCTGCGATTCCCTGTGCGGGCTGGGCCATGCTGCCTCCCACCCTGGGAGCGGAGCCACTTGCAGAGGGCCTGGGCTCAGGGTTGCTGGGCAGTGGATGTGTGGTGGGCCCCTAAAGCTCGGTTTCTTTTGTTCTGCCCTCCTCAGTATTTGGTGTCGAGCCGGACTTGACCAGGGAAGGCGGCAGCATCCCGGTGACACTGACCTTCCAAGAGGCCACGGGCAAGAACGTCATGCTGCTGCCCGTGGGCTCGGCGGATGATGGAGCGCACTCCCAGAACGAGAAGCTCAACCGGTGAGCGCGGAAGAGGGGCTGACTGCAGGGCGCGGGCTGCTGAGAGCAGAGACAGACCCTGCCCGAGGGCTGGGGGCGAGGCCAGAGCCCTGGGTGTTAGACGCAAGGTGGAGACCTCGGCCTAGACATGGGGGGCCTGTGGTCTCGGAGAGGCGCTGCACTGAGTCCTGGTGGGAGCCCGCGCATCAGGAGGCCAGGATCAGGGCTGGTCCCAATGGGCTGCTGGGCTGGGCTTGAGAACCAACCGGTGGAGCATTTCGGGCCAGCAAGCCAGGGCACCGGGCATCCGCTCCCGGAAGGAATGCGTGCGTGGGCCCAGGGCTCGGGCGTGTCACTGACCCCCTTTCCTCTCGGCCAGGCGCAACTACATCGAGGGGACCAAGATGCTGGCTGCATACCTGTACGAAGTCTCCCAGCTGAAGGACTGAGCGCCACCCTGCCATCCCCACGCACTCCCCTGCCTCTCGGGACCGCCCACCACTCCTCCCCTCTGTCAGGTTCTGCAGACTTCCAGCGCGGATGTGAGAGCCCCCGCCCCATCTCAGGATGGAGTAGCCTCCACTGGTCGCGATAAGCGGTCAGGCCCAGGGCCTGTCAGCGACCCTGGATGAGCTGACTGCTCCTCGGTGGTCAGCGTGCCATGGTCTCCAGAAGATAGCACACGTTGCCCCATAGAAGGTGCTGGATGGCGTCCACCAGGGCTGAAGAGGGGACTCAGGGTCTCCTGGCCCTGCCTCTGTCTGCAAGTCATGGTCATGCCGGCTCAGAGCATTCTGTCCCAGCGCCTGGGGCCTCGAGGGCAGGTGTCCTGATCTGAGCTGTCTCGGGCACATCCTGTCCTGTTCTCAAGACCTTACCCGTCACGATGTTCCATCTCTGTATTAAAATCCTTCAAAATCTAAACCTGAGCTGGAGGGTTATTTGGTCTCAGTCTGTGTTGTCAGAATTAACAGTAAAAGGAGCCTCCAGAGGAATGACTGCCTGCGGAGCTCACTCCACGCAGCCCCGTGGTGTCTGTGTGGAACTGGCCGCAGGGGAGGAGACATGGCGGGGCGGGGGCCCATCAGGCCTCAGCTCCATTTAGCAGAACCTGTTAGCCCACATCCTAAGAGGAGGGCCCCAAAGTGGACACGTGTGTGCCGAGCTCTTTTTTTGTTGTTAATTTTTATTTTCCTGAGTTCCCTGAGATGGCCTCCCAGAAGAGGCCGGTTCAGTGGGCAAGTCAAGAGGGACAGTCATTGAGCAGGAGCTGAAGATCCCGGGGTTGGACCGCGTCCCCTCAAAGTCCGTATGTTAGAGGGTGGCCCAGTGTGACAGGTGTCCTTATGCGGGGGGGTGGGGGGGCGTTTGGACAGGGGTGCACCCAGGGAGAGAACAAGGTGATAGTGAAGGCAGAGGCCGCGTGATGTGTCTGCAAATCAAGGGACTCACTGGGCAGGTGCCTGCGGCTCCCGGAAGCCGAGGCAGGCCAGGCACAGACTCCCCACCGCCAGCCCACCCCAGGGGCGGAACCAGCCCCGCCAGAGGTGACAGGGAGTGTTCTCGGTGCGTCCCTCCGGTCTGCCAGCCTCGGGAGGGTGCCCCTGCTCTGTCTCCAAGGTGACGCCCTCTGCGTGTCCCAGCAAAGCCCTGGGTTGTCACAGATGACCTGCACCAGCCGCAATGGCCTCAGTAACGTCAGATGACTTCCCGGCCACTACCTCATCCCCTGTCTGCACACACGACGCATTGCTTCTTCCTCCACTGCCAGACTGATTTCTGAGTGTGGACAGGCCCACTATTTCAGCCTTGTGCTCCCTCTGGGAGAGTGGGGAGGATGCCGTCCAACTTGTTTTTTCGGGGCGGGGGGATATATGACGTGACCAGCTGGGGGCCTCGGTGAGACGTCTTCTCTCACGTTCCTCTGAGGTCCCGAGGAATGGCTGAGGTCCACTGAACTGCCACCCAATGCACCCCAACTAGGAAGAATGGTGAGTAGACCCCTCTCAGGGACCAGGGGGCTACGGTGCGTACACCCCACCAGTGAGCCAGGTGAAGCAGCTGATCCCCGCCTGCACTTAGATGTGTCCTCAGGCCCTTGTCTCAGCCTGGGCAACGCGCCATCTGAAAGTACTTTATCGGTATTTTTTGAGTGACTATACTAAATTGCTTCAACTCTTTGTGACCCTATGGACTGTAGCCCACCAGGCTCCTCTGTCCATGGGATTCTCCAGGCAAGAGTACTGGAGTGGGTTGCCATGCCCTCCTCCAGGCGATCTTCCCAAACCAGGGATCGAACCTGAGCCCCTTACGTCTCCTGCATCGGTAGGCAGGTTCTTTACCACCAGTGCCACCTGGGAAGCCCTTGGGCGGTCGTGCATTCCAATAGATGGTTAAACATTTTTTTCCCATCATTATTTTCAAGCATTTCATTCAGTGCCTGGAATCAGCTCCCCTCGAAGAAGGCTGGGACCGAGGTGTGGACACCAGGCCCAGGCGGGTGGAGAGAACTAGACTTTCAACAGTGAACTGCTCCATGCTCCTGTTTTCTTCCCACAGAAGAGCAAAGTTACTCAGGTGGTGTCATCATGCAACGTTCTGGCCTGCAGCTGAGTATAATAAAAGTTTTCAGAGAAGAATCAGGATAAAACAGTAACTCACTGTGGATGACAAAAGACTTGCAGTAGCCATGGTTGCAAATACGGTAAGAGCTCGTTTTAAAAAAATTACTCAGTGGACAAGGAAATTTGGTTATTTCTAAGGAATACGGCTCTCAAAGATAAAAATTGGTATTATGGTGGATTATATGGACAGTACGGACATTAAGAAACTCCTTGGAATTTGTATGCAGTTTTTAGAACACATCTATTGGTATGCAGTTTTTGGAACACATCTATTAGTTACATATATCAATACAAATATAACCTAAAGAAGATTAAAATCACCTTTATTTCACAATGCTTCTCATGTAATTTAACATATCAAATAAGTCTAATTAATTTTATATCACTATTTTTATAAGAAGAGAGCACAGATCTTTGATATTTTCTGGGGGCCCTCTGGGAAAAAAATTCCCAAAGTTGGTTTGAAGTCAAAAAGATTTCTTTTAAAACCTGACTTTGGGAACTTCCTTGGTGGTGGAGTGGTTAAGACTTTGCCTTCCAGTGCAGGGGGCAAAGGTTCAGTCCCTGGTTGGGGATCCCACATGCCTAGTGGCCAGAAAACCAGAACATAAGCAGCAGTAATATTGTAACAAATTCAATCATGTGGTCCACATTAAAAAAAAAAAAAAAGCAACCCTGACTTGGGGAAGTTCTCAAATATGTCAACAGGTTTAAGATACTTTATTCAATGTGATCTCATGTAACCATGAAATGATACTTAGTTATCTCTTTAACCAAAGTAACAAAAGATTTCAAAGGCATGTACAGAAAGTTACATAGCTATAAAAAGACCTAAGTTCTTTTAATATTGACAAGACTCCTTTTTCTGAAGTAATCAAAGACCTGATTAAGACAGCATGAAGTATAGAAATTATTTTGGTAAGTACAGAATCTTTGTTTTCTAGGCATATTATTCAACAGGTAAAGTAAAATCTTTTGTGATAATCCAAGAAAATCTTGTCCCCTTAACGCAGAATGCTGCTACTGCTGCTGCTAAGTCACTTCAGTCTGTCCAACTCTGTGCAACCCCATTGATGGCCTCCCACCAGGTTCCCCCGTCCCTGGGATTCTCCAGGCAAGAACACTGGATTGGGTTGCCATTTCCTTCTGCAATGCATGAAACTAAAAAGTGAAAGTGAAGTCACCCAGTGACTTCTGGACTGCAGCCCTGATATCAGGCTCTTCCATCCATGGAATTTTCCACGCAAGAGTACTGGAGTGGGGTGCCATTGCCTTCTCCGTAACACAGAATATTGAAGTCTAATTTTGTATAGCACACTGTTGACATTAAAGATTTTTTAAAAAAATGTTTTAATAAATTTAATTTTAACCGGCTTGACCACACAATGTATTAATAAGATTTTCTCTTTCTCACTCTGTTCTGTAAATTAATACCTATTTTTTGTTCTTTATTCTCCTTAAAAAAAGAATTGAAGCAACAATTAAATAATCTCTAAACAAGGACAAAATTATTCTCCTTTTCCCTTATCAAAAATGCATACTTATACCTTAAACCTTTTTTTTTTTAACCAAAAGTCACATCTTGCTTTCCTTGCATACTTTGTATCGAGTTTTTTTCTTTATTGTTTTTATTTCTAGTAGTTTCATTTACATCTAAGACTAGATTTCTTAACTCTTAGTAATTAATATCTTGTGGACGTTGGGAGGTAAGCAATTGTGAACTGTTTGTCACATACAGCTTTCTGTAGTAGATGAGCAAATTTACAAATATATCAAGTCATCATTTCTAGGGGCATATGCTCCCTCCTGGTGGTCTGTGGTAAGTGGCTTCAGTCATGCCTGGACTCTTTGCGACCTCATGGACTGTAGTCAGCCAGGCTCCTCTGTCCATGGAATTCTCCAGACAAGAATACTGGAGTGGACTGCCATACCCTCCTCCAAGGGCCCTTCCTGACCCAGGGATCGAACCCACATCTCTTGCATCTCCTGCATTGGCAGGAGGATTCTTTACCACTAATGCCACCTGGGGTGAAAAAGAAAGCTGGATGACCATCTTGGACAGGTGACATTACCTAGCAACCTTTTCAACTTTTGTCATCTCAAAGCAGCTTACTCTAGAATGCTACAGACTATTAACCCTCTCCTCCTAGCTCCCTCCTAGTGCAACTTGTTTTCAACGTGACAGAACATACTTGCTAACAGACTCAAATAGCTTTAGTTTCTCTTCAATAAGCCCAAAGTAGATCATTTAAACTTATGTTTAGAAATCTCAGTGTTTTATCTTATTGAGAAATGATCTCAATATTTACTGATTAACCATCATTTAACTGAATGTAAGTTAAAGGTTTGTGTTACCCAAAAGATTTTGGAAGCTATGTTTGAGCAGATGTATTTCATAAAACCTAATTCTTTCTTGAGTTGACTGGTGCTGGGAGCCAGACTCCGGGGAATGTGATGGGAGAGAGGAGGTGGTGTGAGTCCAGCCTCGGTCTTCTCAGACACGGCGGGGCCCCCAGCACAGGGCTCCTGCCTGAAGGGCCGAATATCACCGTCCTGGTGACAGAGCCCAGACTCGCTGTTAAATGTCTTCTCTGAGTGTCTCAGGGCAGATGGAGAAACACTGGAGCGGGGGAATGGAGCCTGAGGACATCCCTGCCCCAGCTCCGCTCTGGAGACTGTAGGTAACTCTAAACACCTGGACTCGAGGGGCTTCTGTCCCCAGAGACCCCCCGCTGGCCCCATAACCCCCAAGTGTCTGCCTCTCAATGACTTTCAAGCAACTTCGACCCGCCCCCCACCCCATTCAGAAGCGCTCTGATTGCACATCAGGGCCTCTCTGCACAGGCTAAGCGCTGAGAAGAACCTCACTCAGCTTGCGGTGGCACGTAAAGATGGGGGCACTGTCCCCCACTGACCCCCAAAGAACGGGCTTCAGAGCACATGGAGGGAATGGGGGCCTCGGGAAAGGAGAGGAGAGTGGTGGGAGAGGCACAGATGGGTTCCCCACGGGCTGCGGGACGGGGAGGGAGAGAGACCCGGTCCAGGGCCGGGAGCTGCTCTGGTGAGGGTGCCCGGAGTCTCGGTACTAACAGATTTCAGCTCTGCAGTTTCTCGGGTATCTAGGGCCAAGGACCTCTGCGGCAGTGCTGTGCTGGGGCGGTCACACAAAGCCTAGCACCCCTGATCACCTTGACCTTGCAGTTACCAGTCCAGTCCTAATAATGATGAAAATGGGTTACCCGCTCAGTCATGCCCGACTCTTTGTGACCCCATGGACTGGGATTGTAGCCTGCCGGGCTCCTCTGTCCATGAGGTTGCCAGGCAAGATTGGGTTCCCATGCCCTCCTCCAGGGAATCTTCCCAACCCAGGTTCGGAACCCAGATCTCTTGCATTGCAGGTAGATTTTTTTTTTTTTTTTTTTTTTTTTTTACTATCTGAGCCACCAGGGAAGCCCATATAAAATAAAACCAGTTAGCAACCCTGAAAATGGAACCAGTCACTGCAGTAACTCAGCAGAGGATGTCAGTGCAGACTGGCCGCCGTCAAAGAGAATGAATGAGCTGGACAAGTGGGACTGAGGCATTCACCTGGCAAGTGGGGCAAAGGGATGACAGGATAGAAAACAGAAGGGTGAAGACAGCTGGAGGGCAGATGAGATATGAGAGACTCCAGCCGTAGTAGGAGTCCCAGAAAAAGAGCCAAGAAAACCGTGGAGAAGCAACGTGGGCATGTAGGGTAGCGGTCCCGAAGGAAAAGAATCCAATGCAGCTTTCTGACAGAAGAGAAGCCATTTTTGCCCGAGTCATTTTGGGATCTAAGCTTGGCCACCTCATGAGAAGAGTTGACTCCTTGGAAAAGACTTCTGATGCTGGGAGGGATTGGGGGCAGGAGGATAAGGGGACGACAGAGGATGAGATGGCCGGATGGCATCACGGACTCGATGGACGTGAGTCTGAGTGAACTCCAGGAGATGGTGTTGAACAGGGAGGCCTGGCGTGCTGCGATTCATGCGGTCGCAAAGAGTCGGACATGACTGAGCGACTGAACTGAACTGAAGCTTGGCCACCATGCTCTCGTAATTCATAATCTTGTGGGAACAAATGATCATTATCAGACGAGAGACATAACAACAGCAAAGATCAGGAATCAGTTGTAAAGACTCCCAGGTCTGCTTCAGTGGTAAAGATTAGCCCGAAGGTAAAGATTAGCTCCACCTCCAGACCAACTGGAATCTGAGGGATGATAATATTGACCTTTTCTGACCTTTATGACTTCAATCATCTATCAACTACCTTGGTCCCAGTTCTCTGCTGAATTCTGCTCTGTTTCAGCCCCTTCATGAAGATTCACAGACCCTTAGCTTAAAACTCCCCAAATATCTCTGTTCTGGGCGACACTACTTTGAGAAAGATCCCTTAAGTGTACTCCTTATTTGTTGCAAGGGATAAACCCTTCCTCCACCTGTTCTTTGACTGGTGTGTTATTTTTGACTTGATACCTACCAAGAGGTGAGCCCAGTGCTGGTGTCCCAGCCGCCTGCATGCAGCATGAGGCATCGTCTCTGGGTCTGCGAATGAGGCTCAGCTGAGCTCTCCTGAATATTCACTGGAAGGACTGATACTGAAGCTGAAACTCCAATAATTTGGCCACCTGATGTGAAGAACTGACTCATTGGAAAAGATCCTGATGCTGGGAAAGATTGAAGGCAGGAGGAGAAGGAGACGACAGAGGATGAGATGGTTGGATGGCATCACCGACGTGATGGACATGGGTTTGAGCAAACTGCGGGATATGGTGAAGGGACAGGGAAGCCTGGCATGCTGGAGTCCACCGGGTCGCAAAGAGCCAGACACGACTGAGTGACTGAACACCAACAACAAGCTCTCCTCGGGGGTGAGGCTCACCCATCCAGGCCCAAGAGAAGGAGGAGAAACTGGTGGTTCCTGGGGCTTCCTGGGGAGGCCGGCTCCTTGAAACTGCTCCTTGGCCCAGGGCCGTGCCCAGGCTGCCCCCTGAAAGCCCCGCCCTCACGGGCTTGCTGAACTGGCTCATCTCTGCAGGAGTCCTTGGCTCAGTTCAGAGCCTGCAGGGGAATGAACAGAATCCAGCAAAGCCGGCTTTTTTGGTTTGGAATTTTTATTTTTTAATCCTCTCATGATGAGATTAAACTAGGCTTATTTTTTCTATATCATAAAATTCATCAAAGCTAACACAGGTAGAGCAACAGCTGTAAGACATCACAGGGGACTCTGAAAGCCTTGGTAAGTAGCATTCTGGGCATCCAGGTGGACCCTGGCACTAAAATTGCTTACGGACAGAAAAGGGCTTGTCTGATGGGCTGTCGTGTGTACACAGGGAACCCACTCTCGGTCCCTGGCTGTGTGGGGTGGGAGGCAAGAATGCTTTCATTTTCTATTCTTCATGCCTCTCAACACGAGAAGCTAAGGACAACCCAGCCTCCTCGTGAAATGCCTGCTGTTTTTCTGGCAGGAGATAGAGAAGCATCATTGGTTGAGGCAGCCCAGGGGCATTCCAAGGCCACTGTCTGCTAAGCACACAGTTCATCTAACTTTTTCTCCTGTTGTTGACTGGAGGCCCGCGAGAGCAGAGAGACCCCCCAGGCCTGTGTCCATGGTGGGGCGAGGCTTTGAGGAAGTGAAGCTCGGTTGATGGGTGAAGGATGGTCACTGCAGAGGTGTGGCTGGTACTTCAAGAAGTCAGAAGTCCTTACGTTTAAATGCATGCAGCCCAGGGCACCGGGAACTCCCGGTCCCATCTCAGAACACCCAGCTGGAGTTCCCAGGAGCCTCCAGAGCAGCCCAGGGCCGGCCCCATCCAGAGGACACTATGACCTGGGCATCTGGCTCCGTTCCTGGACCCCCGCCTGCAACTTTTCCTCTCCAGGGACTCCTTCCTGCCAAGGCCAGGCCAGGGGTGCCCTCTCTCAAGCCCAGGGTTTTGTGAATGACTCGTTCAGGTCAAGCATGACTATGACATGAGGCTCAGGAGGAGAGATCCACCGGGGTCCTAAAGGCAGGATGAGCGCCCAGAGCCGGCCTCCGCGGGCCTGATGGCGAATGGAGAAAGAAAGCAAACGGAAATGGAAAAGGCAGACGACAGGAAAATATGCCCGGGTGAGGGGTAGGGCGGCGGCAGTGCAGGCCCTGCGCGCAGGACCCAGTCTGGGGAACAAGCCAGTCCTCGGCGCCCCTCCCTCTGCAAGTGCTCTGGGCGTCACCGCCGAGGCTTTCCGTCCTCTCCCGTGGCTTCCTTTTCCTTTTCAGATTTTCCTTTCACATTTCACTGGAGAGGAGCAATAAATAATTTTTTTTGTAATGGAAATTGGATGAAAAATAAAAATAACTGTTAATCAGTTCGTTTAGATGGCTCAGCTGTAAAAGCTGGCCTCCTGCGCGTCCTCGCCGTCCCGCCGCGGCTGGCCCCGCAGCCCCCGGCTCCAGGCTCTGCCCGCCCCCGACGCGGGACCCCGAGCCGCCGGGACACTCGCTCCGGTCGGGTGAGCTGGGAGCAGAGGAGGCGAGTCCGCGGCTCAGCGGCGCCGTCTGCTGGGCCAAGCACGCCGTCCGCCCGCGGAGAAGCGCAGCTCGCCGCGACACCCATTGGACCCTCTCCGTGGCTTCCTCTGTACACATTTCTCATACTCAGTAATGCATTTCTGTTGTGGCATGGGTGCTTATATTTATGATTATTATCTTGATGACAACTGTATTGCAATATGACTCATTTTCCTCGCATTCTGCCCATTCACAGTGTGCAGTCAGTGGTCTTCCGTCAATTCAGGATTGATCAGTCACTGTCACAGTCAACTTTAGAGCATTCTCATCACTGGAGAAGGTCCCCCAGCTCATGAGCAGGAATAGCCCATTCCCCCCATCCCACCCCCACCCCCAGTCCTCCCAGCCCTAGGCCACTACCAACCTACTCCTGTCTCCCTATTTACCTCTTCTGGACATTTCATGGAATTGGACAAATACAAAGTGTAGCCTTTTGTTTCTTCTGGTTCACGCATATTGTAGCACATGTCAAAACCTCATTTGTCTTCATGGCTGAGTAATAGTCCATGGAGTGTCTCTAGCACATTTTGTCTGTACAGTCATTCATTGCTGGTCATTTGGGTTTTTCTCTCCACCTTTGGCCAATACAAACAATGCTGCCGCAAACATGCACACGTTTTCAGGTGGACGTGTGTTTTCATCCGTCTTGGGCGTACGCCTGGAAGTGGAACTGCTGGGTCGTACAGTGGCTCTGCTGAACCACTGAAGGAACAGCCAGACTGGTTCCCAACGCACTTGCGCCATCTTACATCCCCACCAGCCATGCATGAGGCTTCCGGTTTCTCTATACCCTCGCCAGCCCTTGTGGTCATCTGACCTGTTGGTTTTAGCCATCCTGAGTGGTGTGAATTGTTGCCTCATTGTGGTTAGATCTGAGTTCCCTGGTGGCAATGATGTCGAGCATCTTTCCACAAGCTAGTCGGCCGTGTGTGTATTCTCTTTGGAGAAGTATCTATTCAAATATTTTGCCCATTTAAAAAATTAGGTTAATTTGTCTTTTATTATTGAGTTGTAGTATTGGAGAAGGAAATGGCAACCCACTCCAGTGTTCTTGCCTGGAGAATCCCAGGAATGGGGGAGCCTGGTGGGCTGCTGTCTATGGGGTTGCACAGAGTCAGACACGACTGACACGACTCAGAAGCAGCAGCAGCAGCAGTTCTTTATCTTCTAGACTCAAGTCCTCACCTTCACTCTGTGGGGGCCTAGAATCAGAGGCCAAGGGGAGAAGCAGCCCGAACCTAAGATGTTTCTGAAAAATAAAATCTATTTCAAAATGGTACAGAACCAATCCAGAAGGAAGAGGAGGAAGATAATTAGCTTAGTTTTCAACCTGGAAGCTCTACTCAGTTCTGGACCTGTTTTTTTTTTTTTTTTCTCTGCTCTGCCCCCAGCCTGAAATCTTCTGTAGGGGTAGAAGGAAGACCAGAAAGGGCTCACAGGTAGGGTGGGAGGAGGTAATGGGGTCTCAGACAAAGGAAGGAAGAGACCCAGCTGCAAAACCATGGGTCAGGGGCTCCCAGGCAGAGACTGTGGCCAGCAGTGTCTACATGCTTGCCAGTCCTGCCGTGTTATTTATCAGATCAAATCTTGTAAAGCTTCTTCTTAGAGTATTCTTACCTCAGGAGTGGATGGCATGAAGCCCTACAACACTGCACAGGATTTTAGTCAGTCCTTACAAAATATTCTTTCTAGTAAAGTGAAAGATTACCAAAGATTTCTTTGGTGATTACCCAAAGAAATTTTTTTGCTGTTTCATTTTCAAATTAATATCATTAACTCACACCTTTCTCTCCTATAAACACTGCCCTTGACACTGCCCTTGACACCTGGGATGTAGGAAACTGACACCTGGGATGTAGGAAACTGATCTAACCTTACAGGAAGTGACCCCATGTGTGTGCTGTCACTTCAGACAACTGAAGAGTCAGACAACTGTCCGACTCTTGGCAACCCTGCGGACTGCAGCCTGCCAGTCTCCTCTGTCCATGGGATTCTCCAGGTGAGAATACTGGAGTGGGTTGCCATGCCCTCCTCCAGGGGATCTTCCGGGTCCAGGGATCAAATCCCCTGGGTGTCTCTTATGTCTTCCTCATTGGCAGGCAGGTTCTTTACCACTAGCGCCACCTGCAGGAAGCCCCACAACCCATAGCAAAGATTGTATCAGGGAACGAACAGAACGTTGCCTAAAGACAAGTTTGTTAACTTGGTTTGTCTTATTAAAATTCTCTAGCATTGCAAAGGAAGCGTTTGTGAAAAGATGTAGCAAAAATACATCTCCTGTTCTACTCCCTTGTGTTATTTCAGTTCAAAAGACGGAGAGCAGCTGTGTCGAATAACATTAACTTTATTGAAGTATTTGAGAGAGGGAAAGTCCTAAACCTGGTCCTTAATTTAAATGGTCCTACGCTGTCGCCCACTTGCAGACGGAGTCTCTCCCTGCTTTCCTGCTGCTGCTGGTCGGAGGCATGTTCTCCGCGTCCACCCTGCCCCCTGGGCCACTGGAGAAAGTCTTCCAGTACATTGACCTCCATCAAGATGAATTTGTGCAGGTAAGAGGCCTGACATGCACCAAACTCTCAGTGCACTTTGGGAAGCTGGGAGAATTTGCTGGGAGATGTGGATTTTTTTTTTTCTTTTTTCCTGACAACTTGCTGTTCAGTCACTAGGTCGTGTCCGATTCTTTGTGACCCCATGAACTGTATAGCCTGCCAGGATTCCCTGTTCTCCACTATCTCTGGGAGTTTGCTCAAGTTCATGTCCATTGAGTCAGTGATGCTATCTAACCATCTCGTTCTTTTCCTGACAACTTAATTCCATTTAAAATGCATACGGCTCCTCATTGAATTAAAATAGTCAATGTGGGTTAGATTTAGGTAAGAGATCCCTCCTGGCCATTCCTCCTAAAAGGGGGCATTCCCAGCACGTCTGCTCTAGGTATGTCCATTCAGGGATGACCAGCAAGCTCTGGTGAGTCCATGTTTACCCTGGACCATCATCAGGTGGCCCATCCTCCCCTCCCCTTCAGAGGGTCCCTGGCCAAGGTCCTCTCCACCCACAAACCTGCCAGAAATGTCCCCGTTACATCACCAGCTGCTACAGCAGCTGTACGTCCAGACAGAGTCCTGCCAAGCTCGTGGCAGGGCTGTCTGCGTGGTAGCCCACGTGCACTCTGTACTTTACTGCCTCCTTTACGATTCTCTGCTTCATCCTGACACGTGGCCATCTGCACGTGGTATGGGCATGTGTGTGGGGGGGGAGACATAGTGAGCAGGGACCAAGAGGGAGAGGGAGGCCTGGGGAGCAGAAAGTCATGGGAGTTAGGGGGCACTGTACCCACCGTCCCACCTGGCACACCCCTCTCCTTCTGCTGCCTCTCCTACCCCCAACCCCCCACCCCAGCACACCCCACCCGCCTCCACCACCAGGAATACTCTGAGCTCCCAACATTGTGTCTGGCACGTAATGCATGGTCAGTGTCTGCTCACTGGCCCAATCAGCCCACGTCAGGAATATTATTGTGCAAACAGACTGAACCCTCCGTGTTCATACTAAAGCACTAGAATCTCCAGACTGCTGGCCCTGAGCTGGGCCTTCATGGACTCTTTCCTTGTGGGGGCGTTGATGTATGGCAGAACCAATACAGTATTGTGAAGTAATTGCTGCTAAGTCACTTCAGTCGTGTCCAACTCTGTGCAACCCCATAGACGGCAGCCCACCAGGCTCCCCCGTCCCTGGGATTCTCCAGGCAAGAACACTGGAGTGGGTTGCCATTTCCTTCTCCAGTGCGTGAAAGTGAAAAGTGAAAGTGAAGTTGCTCAGTCATGTCCAACTTAGCGACCCCATGGACTGCAGCCCACCAGGCTCCTCCGTCCATGGGATTTTCCAGGCAAGAGTACTGGAGTGGGGTGCCATTGCCTTCTCCAGTGAAGTAATTAACCTCCAATTAAAAGAAATAAATTTATATTAAAAATAAAAAAGAAAGAAAATGCCTGTTGGGTTTTCACAACTTTACTGGGGTGTTGTCCAGTATAGGCTGGAATTCATAGTGGGGAGATAAGAGAGAGGTGAGTTAGTGGCCCACAAGGGGCGTTTGTGGGAAGCCGAGTCCTCGAGCGGGTGGCCAGAGGCTTTCAGTTCATCACCTGCCGGGTGGTGGGGACGGCCCTTCCGTGGGGGCTGAGGCCTGGGGGCCCAGGTCCAGGCTTTAGAGGCAGGCTCCCCCATCCGTCCTTCCCCCGGGCTCCTGTTCTCACCTCCAGCTGGGTCTCCAGGTCAGAAGAGGGGCCTCGGGGTCCTGCGAGGCATGCCCCCGGGGAGCAGACATAATGACCCCCCCCAGGCTAACCACCTGTCGCCTTTGCTCCCAGACGCTGAAGGAGTGGGTGGCCGTCGAGAGCGACTCGGTGCAGCTGGCGCCCCGCCTGCGACGAGAGCTGCTCCGCATGGCGGGCCTGGCCGCAGACCGGCTGCGGGGCCTGGGAGCCCGCGTGGCCTCGGTGGACGCGGGCTTTCAGCAGGTGCTGGTGCTCCCTCCTCCCCGCCTCCCGCCTCCGCCAGCCTCCCTTCCTGGGCCGGGCCGGGGCTTCGCTGGGCTCCTCAGTCCCCCCGCCCGCCCCGTCGTCTCCAGTCTGTGAGGCTGTGGCACTCACTTCCTGTCCTGCCAGACCAAGGGGGAGACCGGGCAGGGGCAGGGGGCGTGTGAAAGCCCCTCACCTGTGCTGTTCACGGCCTTCTCGTGCTTTGCGTTTCTCCCAAGGGCCCTCTCCCTTAAGCGCAAATGCCTCCTTAAAGGACCCGACCTCTCAGAATGAAGGTTCACTGCTGCCCCTCGGGGGCAGGTCCCTGGAGGAGGGCATGGCGACCCGCTCCAGACAAGGACTTGTGTGAAGAATCCCATGGACAGGGGAGCCTGGCGGGCTGCAGTCCGTGAGGTCACAAAGAGTCGGACGCGACTGACACAGAGACGTACACTCACACACACAGTCTCACACACACACACACTCTCACACACACACACTCTCTCACACACACACACTCTCACACACACACACAGTCATGCACACACACACACACACTCACACACACATACTCTCTCACACACACACACTCTCTCACACATACACAGTCATGCACACACACTCCAACACACACGCACACACACACTCCAATACACACATACTCACACACTGTCTCATACCCTCTCACACACACATACACACACACTCACACACACACTCTCTCACACACACACATACTCTCACAAACTCACACACACACACACACACACACTCAAACACACACGCACACGAGGGCATATGGACCTTTACTCGAAAACCTCCCAATGTCCGCTGCTTCAGTGCTGACGTGTGTGTGCAAAGACTAGTCTTCGGGACTGTGTCTGCCTGCCTGGAGCTGGTGGAGTCTGAGTTCAGACTGAAGAGTGTGCTCAGTCACTCTGTCGTGTCTGACTCTGTGACCCCATGGACTGAAGCCCGCCAGGCTCCTCTGTCCATGGGATTCTCCAGGCGAGAATACTGGAGTGGGTGCCATTTCCTCCTCTGGGGGATCTTCCCGACCCAGGGGTCACACCTGTGTCTCCTGCATCTGCGAGACTGCAGGCTGATTCTCTTACAGCTGAGCCACTGGGAGAGCTCTCGTATGGAAGAACGTGTTCAGCTGAGTTTACTCTTTGTCAGTGTGTGTCTGAGGAAGGACTTTACTTCTCACGATGTTTTCATTACAAGTGTCTTGTGGTACCCCCTTAAGAGTCAGATGAAGGTGATGTGGCTCTCCAAGGACCAGGGGGTAGAAACAGACTCCTAGTGCCATGTCTTTGAATTTTCTGGAAGAACTAAATAGTTATGTTTTTTAAACATTATCCCTTTTCCTTCTGCAGCTGCCTGATGGTCAGACCCTCCCAATACCTCCCATCCTCCTGGCTGAACTGGGCAGTGACCCCAAGAAGCCCACCGTGTGCTTCTATGGCCACTTGGATGTGCAGCCTGCCAGACAGGAGGACGGGTGGCTCACGGACCCATACACGCTGACGGAGGTGGACGGTCAGTGGCAAAGGATCGCTCCCAGAGCTTAAGGCTTTGAGATGCAGCTCTGCCTCAGGTTCCAGGTTTTACCTGTGGTTGTGAGGATTGGACAGAATGCAGCACTCATGGTTCGCCAGTTGGTTCAATGAAGCTGATTTTCTTTCATTTATGAAAGAAACTATGAGCTTTTGTGCCCCTAGGTGAATTAAGCCCCCAGGATGGGAGTTCTTGGGTTTCACATACTTTCTTTTTAAAAAACATCAAATGTAATTATGCTTTATAAAGACAAGAAGAAGAAAGATTAATGGAGACACCTGTGCACCCTTTTTCTTGCCCCTGCTAATTGTAAAATCTCAGAGTGAAATGCTGTGTTACCTGATATTTTGCAACAAATCCTTGGGTCTTTTTCAATGAATTTGGATAAAAATAGCTAATGACTATTAAGGCCAAAGGGCTCTGTATATTTTCAATTAGTTTCCATTTGTTGACTAGCATACTATTTGTATATAAGAAGTAATACTTTGTGAGTTCAGAGCAAGACTGCTGCCTAGAAAAAGAGAGAACCTGATTCAAACAATTATCTGCAAACCTACTTTTGTTTTTGATTCACTCAACCTGGCAGAGGCATCCATGCTTTTCTGAAAATTCTTCCCCTGCTTTTAAAGGAAAACTTTATGGCCGAGGAACAACAGACAACAAAGGACCTGTTTTAGCATGGATCAACGCAGTGAGCGCATTCAAGGCCCTGGACGAGGTAGGTGCTGGCTGCACTTGGGAGTGAGGATGGTGACGACAGTGAGGGTGATGGAGGTGATGGTGACGGTGGTGATAGTGATGGAGATGATG
>NW_024070206.1:57644761-57664043 GCF_014754425.2 Oryx dammah
TGGTGATAGTGATGGAGATGATGGTGATGTTGATGACGACAGTAAGAATGATGGTGATGGTGATGGAGATGATGGTGATATTAATGACGACAGTAATGATGGGTGATGAAGATGATGGTGATGGTGGTGATGGTGATGGAGATGATGGTGATGGTGGTGATGATGGTGGTGATGGTGATTACAATGGCTATGGCGATGGTGGACTGTCCTATCTGGGGGGGTACCGGGGTGGCGGTCCATCTCTGGGCACTGTGTCTACAGGAGAAACACAAGGCAAGTACAGCCCAGCCATGCCCGAGGCTGAGATCCTTGATGTTGCTTCTCCCAAATCCTGTCCTTTGAGCAGGCCCTGGCTTTGCTTCTGTTTTTTACTGGAAGTGATTTCATCAGATGCCAGAGACTCTGTCTCATGAGAAGAAGCAGAAGAGAAGGTTTAAGTGCTCTCCACTTGACTGCTTTATCTCACTGAGGAAGACAAGCTTAATGAATCAGGACATTTTTCTGGCCTGTTGACCTGTTGTTCATGCTCTCCTCTAAATAAGCCCTTGGTTTCTTCCTCTTCAATTCTCTACTTCCTTAGTCTCTTTCTCTTCCCTTCCTTCCTCACCAGTTTCCTCCTCTCTTTTTCTGTTCTTCTTCTTTAAGATGAGGAAAACAATATTTTCGGTTTCTATGCATGTGTGCTAAGTTACTTCAGTTGTGTCTGACTCTTGGGACTGTAGCCCTCCAGGCTCCTCTGTGCATGGGATTCTCCAGCAAGAATACTGAAGTGGGTTGCCGTGCCCTCCTCCAGGGGATCTTCCTGACCCAGGGATAGGACCCAAGTCTTTTATGTCTCCTGCACTGGCAGGAATGTTCTTTACCACTAGCGCCGCCTGGGAAGCCCTGCACACATAATATGTAATCCTCCATTCACCCTGCCTGTATGAAGGTAAAAAGCTACTTTGGTTTTTAAATTTCAGTTCTGAAACTTACATAATCACAAACAAAACGTATGACGTCCTCATGGCCCTTAGACAAATCAGTTCATCTCTCCAAGCTTCACTTTCCTCATCTGTGATCTAAGATTGATCGTTTCTACCTCCTGTTGAGTGTATTAAGTGAAGTTACATGTATAAAGTTTCTCTGGTACCAGGCCCTTTTTGAGCACTGGCTTCTTGCTTCCCTCCCATCCCCGTCCTGTCTTGTTCCGCGCACTTACATGTACATAACCTCTCTGGCTCATCTTACCAAGAGGCAGGGCGAGTATTAATACCCGCCTCACATAGAGAAGCGGCTGTCACTCGAGAGGTGACATGGCTAGTCCTCGGTCCCGTGGGTGTCAAGGGACAGAGCAGAGAGCCCTGGTTGCTGGTCTCACATCCTTCTCTGACACTTAATAGCTACTGGCTTGTATTTTATTAATCACATTTTGCCAGAAAATTCCAAGGCTTTTCAACTGCTCCTTAGCAATTGTTTTCTAGTTAAATGTTAATAAAGAGCTTTCAAATATTAAAATTTCAGAACTTTAGCTTGACTTCCTAAGACACCTAGAAATATATTCAGGGAATGCACTGAGCGAATCTTTATCCCCAAATCCCCTTAACCAACTGAGTGACCCAAGGTCGCTTACTTTCTCATAGGTAATCCCCCACTCATCCTGCCTTTGTTCATCTGGGGCGAGTCAGTCTCACTCATTAGAACTAATTAGTATGTTTGTGCTGCCTCATCTGCACTGAATCACTTTTCAACCCCTACCGCCCCCATTTCGCCTTGAGTTCCAGGAAAAGTCATTGACCTCTCCTCTCCACGTGGCTCTCAAAGATATGAAGTTATACATTATAAAGATACAAAAAGATCAAAACCAAATGGGGGAAAGGCACATTGTAAAAATTTTAAAGGCGTCCTAATATTAACTAGAGAAAACCTCAAGTTCCATTTTGCTGCAAGATCAAAGCCTTTGAATAAGTTAAAAGGCAGATTGAGCTCACAGCTGAAAAATAACAGATACTTGAAATAAAAATTATCCCGAGGCTTAAACATTAGACAGCCTTTCAAAGGAAAGAGCTCTCATTTATCATGCTCAGAATTATGAGGACAGAAAAGAGACTTGGAATGGAGTAACCTTCCTGGAAAAAGTCCTCTTGGGGAGAGGAAGGGTAGGGCCCCTCTGCAGGGTTGAGCAGAACCCTGTGCCGTGGACACGGCCTTTTCTTTAGGAACGCCCTTCCCAGATCTGTGGTCCCCAACACGAGTTTCCTGCCTCGTTGGCCATTACCTTGGCTCACTCACAACCTGAATTAAAACTGCTTCATTGTGAACAGGCTTGTGGGAATGTGTGTAACAGTGCAGTGAATTTATGCTACGCACAAACACATCCTGGGTTTTCAAAAGGTGAAGGGCAAGGGGTCCACTCTTTCCTGCGGCATGATTTGCCCCATCGTTAATGCAGGATCTCCCGGTGAACATCAAATTCCTCATCGAAGGGATGGAGGAGGCCGGGTCTCCAGCCCTGGAGGAACTTGTCCGGAAAGAAAAGTCTGGGTTCTTCTCGAGTGTGGACTGCATCGTGATTTCGGACAACCTGTGGATTAGCCAGAGGAAGCCGGCACTCATCTACGGGACGCGGGGGAACAGCTACTTCACCGTGGAGGTACCTGCCGACCATGGCCGTGAGGGAGGTGGGGGTGTCCACACCGGGATCCTGGTGGGAGGACGGAGCAGACGCTGACCTGGGTGCTTGACCCGGTGTGGGAGGATCACGGGGTCTTGGGATTGGGGGAGTCCATGAAGCCCCCCAATAGTGAATGTCTGTGCTTTATGCATGTTTCTGGAGTGAAGAAGCAGAGGGGTTTGTGGCCAGGGGGATGCAGGAGAGATGCTGGGGCCAGAAGGAGGGATGAGTGCATGGGGTCCCGGATGAGCACTACCAACCCGAATGCTTTGTTAGCATTGCTGCCGGAGGAGGCGGAGGGCTTAAGTGAGTAAGTGAAGGATTCATCTGACAGTGCCGTGAGATGGTAGGGCAGGGCAGGGCCAGGCAGGCAGGAAGGCTGAGAGGGAAGGAGCTGAAAACGATTTAAAAAAACAACAAAAAAACCCAGACTCATTAGAAATTGGGAGCTGGTTGGACACTGTGTGAAGGGGATGGAGTCACAGGTCCGCAGCCCTCCTGAAAGTGGCAGCTGTGGGAGGTATCTGTAGAAGATATTCCCTTCCAGACCTCCTCCAGTTCAGCAGCCGGAAGCAAGCCGAAGTGTTGAGTACCAAAGAGACAGAGGTCTTGTGGGTGCGTCCAAGGTCAGACCTCGAGGGAAGAGCGCTGAGCCCAAGGAGCCCGTGAAGGAGCCATTTGGGTCTCACTGCACGTGCAGAGGAAGGAGGCTCCAGGCTCATGTCGGGGTGAGCAGACGGAAAAGCGATTATTAGAAGAGACAAGGAGACCGGTCCTGCGGGCACGAGAGAACAAGCAGAAGGAAGTTTCTTGGAGAATTTCTCTGGAAGGAGGGCTGAGTAAGAGACGTGGTGAAACAAGAGGGAGACAGCTCCGTGAACTTCGCCGTGGGCTGGGGGGCTGGCGGCCTGTAACCCAGCGCTGCTGGAGGCGAGGCTGGGGGCCGACACCAGTTTCAGGGGAGCCAGTGGGACATGAAGCCCCCCGTCGTGTGCGAGAGATGCTGCGGGGGTGTCAGCTGACCTTCCTTACTCCTGAGGGCTGCCTGGGCAGGTCTGGCGCCAGGGGAGGGCTGTCATCGAGCAGCCATGGCGGGAGCAGCTGCTTTCCCTTTGCCTGTCTTGCAGGTGAAATGCCGGGATCAAGATTTCCACTCGGGGACTTTTGGTGGGATCCTCAACGAACCCATGGCGGATCTGATCGCTCTTCTTGGTAACATCCTCTTTCAGTGTTTAAGCCGCAAGGAATCTGCTGACGTAGTTCTGTTGGACTCAGCCCTCTTTTGCTTGGTTTCAGACCAGCCCTGAATAAGGTTGGAGCAGAGGAAAACCTGGGGCTTCCCTAATGGCTCAGCTGATAAAGAATCTGCCTGCAATGCAGGAGACCTGGGTTCAATCCCTGGGTTGGGAGGGTCCCCTGGAGAAGGGAAAGGCTACCTACTCCAGTATTCTGGCCTGGAGAATTCAATGGACTGTATAGTCTAGGGGGTAGCAAAGAGTCGGACATGACTGATCAACTTTCACATTCAGAGGAAAACCTAAAACTCCTGAGGCTTATTCAGTTCAGTTCAGTCGCTCAGTCATGTCTGACTCTTTGCGACCCCATGAATCGCAGCACGCCAGGCCTCCCTGTTGATCGCCAACTCCCGGAGTTCCCTCAGACTCACGTCTCATCCTCTGTCGTCCCCTTCTCCTCCTGCCCCCAATCCCTCCCAGCATCAGAGTCTTTTCCAATGAGTCAACTCTTCGCATGAGGTGGCCAAAGTACTGGAGTTTCAGCTTTAGCATCATTCCTTCCAAAGAAATCCCAGGGTTGATCTCCTTCAGAATGGACTGGTTGGATCTCCTTGCAGTCCAAGGGACTCTCAAGAGTCTTCTCCAACACCACACTTTAAAAGCATCAATTCTTCGGCGCTCAGCCTTCTTCACAGTCCAACTCTCACATCCATACATGATCACAGGAAAAACCATACCCTTGACTAAACTGACCTTAGTTGGCAAAGTAATGTCTCTGCTTTTGAATATACTACCTAGATTGGTCATAACTTTTCTTCCAAGGAGTAAGCCTCTTTTAATTTCGTGGCTAGAATCATCATCTGCAGTGATTTTGGAGCCCCCCAAAATAAAGTCTGACACTGTTTCCACTGTTTCCCCATCTATTTCCCATGAAGTGATGGGACCGGATGCCATGATCTTCCTTTCCTGAATGTTGAGCTTTAGGCCAACTTTTTTGCTCTCCTCTTTCACTTTCATCAAGAGGCTTTTTAGCTCCTCTTCACTTTCTGCCATAAGGGTGGTGTCATCTGCATATCTGAGGTTATTAATATTTCTCCCGGCAATCTTGATTCCAGCTTGTGTTTCTTCCAGTCCAGCGTTTCTCATGATGTACTCTGCATATGTTAAATAAGCAGGGTGACAATATACAGCCTTGACGTACTCCTTTGCCTATTTGGAACCAGTCTGTTGTTCCATGTCCAGTTCTAACTGTTGCTTCCTGACCTGCATACAGATTTCTCAAGAGGCAGGTTAGGTGGTCTGGTATTCCCATCACTTTCAGAATTTTCCACAGTTTATTGTGATCCACACAGTCAAAGGCTTTGGCATAGTCAAGAAAGCAGAAATAGATGTTTTTCTGGAACTCTCTTGCTTTTTCCATGATCCAGTGGATGTTGGCAATTTGATCTCTGGTTCCTCTGCCTTTCCTAAAACCAGCTTGAACATCAGGAAGTTCACGGTTCACATATTGCTGAAGCCTAGCTTGGAGAATTTTGAGCATTACTTTACTAGCATGTGAGATGAGTGCAATTGTGTGGTAGTTTGAGCATTCTTTTGCATTGCCTTTCTTAGGGACTGGAATGAAAACTGACCTTTTCCAGTCCTGTGGCCACTGCTGAGTTTTCCAAATTTGCTGGCATATTGAGTGCAGCACTTTCAAATCTTTCAGGATTTGAAACAGCTCAACTGGAATTCCATCACCTCCACTAGCTTTGTTCGTAGCGATGCTTTCCAAGGCCCACTGACATCACATTCCAAGATGTCTGGCTCTAGATTAGTGATCACATCATCATGATTATCTGGGTCGTGAAGATCTTTTTTGTACAGTTCTTCTGTGTATTCTTGCCACCTCTTCTTAATATCTTCAGCTTCTGTTAGATCCATACCATTTCTGTCCTTTATCTAGCCCATCTTTGCATGAAATGTTCCCTTGGTATCTCTAATTTTCTTGAAGAAATCTCTTATTGTTTTCCTCTATTTCTTTGCATTGATCACTGAAGAAGGCTTTCTTATCTCTTCTTGCTATTCTCTGGAACTCTGCATTCAGATGCTTATATCTTTCCTTTTCTCCTTTGCTTTTCGCCTCTCTTCTTTTCACAGCTACTTGTAAGGTCTCCCCAGACAGCCAGTTGGCTTTTTTGCATTTCTTTTCCATGGGGATGGTCTTGATCCCTATCTCCTGTACAATGTCACGAACCTCATTCCATAGTTCATCAGGCACTCTATCTATCAGATCTAGGCCCTTAAATCTATTTCTCACTTCCACTGTATAATCATAAGGGATTTGATTTAGGTCATACCTGAATGGTCTAGTGGTTTCCCCTACTTTCTTCAATTTGAGTCTGAATTTGGTAGTAAGGAGTTGATGATCTGAGCCACAGTCAGCTCCTGGTCT
Organism: Oryx dammah; assembly: GCF_014754425.2. Classification (NCBI taxonomy): domain Eukaryota; kingdom Metazoa; phylum Chordata; class Mammalia; order Artiodactyla; family Bovidae; genus Oryx; species Oryx dammah. The sequence goes on from NW_024070206.1 coordinate 57,651,084, forward strand.
TGTTTTTGTTGACTGTATAGAGCTTCTCCATCTTTGGCTGCAGAGAATATAATCAATCTGATTTTGGTGTTGACCATCTGGTGATGTCCATGTGTAGAGTCTTCTCTTGTGTTGTTGGAAGAGGGTGTTTGCTATGACCAGTGCATTTTCTTGGCAAAACTCTATTAGTCTTTGCCCTGCTTCATTCCGCATATTAAGTCCATGTTATTTATTTCCATGGATTGAAACCCTGTCTCAATCTATCCCCTTTTCATTTACTGGGTGTCACAACACATCTGGCCATCCTCGGGGACAGTGGTGGACAGACCCTTCTGGAAAAGCATCCTGAGCTGGTGCCCAGTCTACCCACACCTCTTGGCTTCTGTCCTGTGGGTCCCCAGGACCCCACGTGGCTCAGGGACACCAGTGAGTCTGTTGCAGCATTTGGGAACCCTTCCAGGGCCCAAGAGTGGCCCTTGGCTAACACTTGGAAATGAGTTGTCTGAGGAGACACACGTGCTGACAAAGCAAGAGCCCTCACTGGGAAGGGCCCCGGGTGGACAGCGGCAGGGGAAGGGGCCCAGGAGGACTGCCCTGCCATGCGGCTCGTCGTCCTGGGTTTTATGGTGATGGGATTCGTTTCTGGGTGCTCTCTGGCCAATCACTCTGACTCAGGGTCCTTCCTGGTGACACAGGCATCACTCAGCCAAGGTGGATGCCAGCGAGGAGGATCCTGGGGGGGGGGGTTGGTAGGATGAGTGGCACCTCCTTTTGACCTTTCCTGTAATTCTTCTGGTTGGTGGTGGCTTGCTAATTCCGCATTCCTTACCAGTACCTCCTGTCATAAAACAACCCATGCAGATGGTTACTATGGTGCCTGGCCAGGGTGGGCGGCTTCAGTCAGTGTTTCCCCTAACAAGTTTGCTCACTGCCCCCCACCCCTCATCCCTAACTTCTCCAGTGCTGGGCCTGGTGGATGCAGGTGAATGTAATTGTGTGTGTGTCTGTGTCTGTGTCCAGGGAGCCAGCTCACCCACCTGACTCACCTGTAGCTCTCACCTACACCTGGACAGCCCAGCAGTCAGGTGGATCATGGAGCTGAAGGAAGCTACCTCTGCAGGGTGGCTTGCACAGTCCTGGTAGGGACTCTGCACGTGCTGTAATAACTTGTTGTTGTTCAGTCGCTCAGTCATGTCCAGCTGTTTGTGATCCCATGGGCTGCAGCATGCCAGGCTTCCCAGTCCTTCACTATCTTCCAGAGTTTTCTCAAACTCATGTCCCTTGAGTCAGTAATGCCATCCAACCATCTCATCCTCTGTTGTCCCCTTCTACCCTGACCTTTAATCTTTCCCAGCATCAGGGTCTTTTCAAATGAGTCAGTTCTTTGCATCAGGTAGCAAAAGTATTGGAGCTTCAACTTCAGCATCAGTCCTTCCAGCAAATATTCAGGGTTGATTTCCTTTAGGATTGACTGGTTTGATCTCCTTTCAGTCCAAGGGGCTCTCAAGAGTCTTTTCCAACATCACAGTTCAAAAGCATCAATTCAAGTCATAATTTGCTTCTTTTTTTAAAGAGAGGTTCTCAGGTTAGACAAGCTTCAGGCCCCACAACATCTGGATCCCTCTCACCTGGATAAAGATTGACTTTGTGCAAATTTCACAACAAGCCCCTTTGGGCAAATTGCCAGAAAGCATTCCAGTATTCTTGCCTGGAGAGTCCCATGGACAGAGGAGACTGGAGGGCTACAGTCCTTGGGGTCACAAAGAGTTGGACAGGACTGAAGCCACCTAGCATGCATGCACCCTGGGGATCAATCAGCAAAGACCCCTCCTTTTCGCACCTTGACACAGGGCTACCTCAGCCCTGCACGCTCACATCTCGGTGGGCTGGGGCCTCCCCCAGGGAACCACCAGCCGTCCGGCAGACCTGCTGGGCGGTCGCCCCCAGTCTTTAGTGTCACTTTATCCTCGTGCATCCTGCCCCTTCATTACCCAGTGAAATAGTGAGATCCATCTATTGTCTGTGGTCTCTCTTCTGTCTGCCTATTCATCTATCATGTATTTTTTAAGGCCTTCTAGTTTTCCTGCAATATAACTCTTGGCCAGTATTTTCCATGCTTGATGGCTTCAGACAGAAGTGTTTAAATTGTTTCCAGAAGAATTCAGATAGCATACAACTTAATATTTTTGTTTTGCAGGGTAGGGGGAGATAAAATAATCTCTGTTTTACCAGACTCATCCTCTGCTGCCTCCCTGCACAGAATGTGTGGCATCCCTACATCTTTGGGACTGCATTTAGAAGTCCCCCCGACCAGCCCCAGGCACTATTGCCTCACCACATCCTGGTAGACTGTGCTTTCACCCAGACATGGAATTCCATTCAGCCCTGCCAGGGCATAGTCTCTGCTAGGAAAAGTCGCACCAGGGTCATGAACAGGATGAAAAGCACATGTTTTCACTTTGTTTGTGAAACAAATCAGATACTCACTCCCCCCAGCTGGCATGGGGAAGGCCACTTCCATCCTGAGAAAACAGATTTATAGGACTGGGCCCCGGGGCATTTCTGCTGGAGGAAGTGGTGAGCTGCTCAGATCACAGCCTCGGGTCTCAGATGTCTGTTTGAGTCACCTCTGGCCCACTCAGGGGTGAGGTCTGGCCACACCAGCTAAATGGGCACCATGACCCAGACCCTGGGCATCTTGGCCTCTGCTGCCCTTGGCGTTTCAGATACACGTGTCCATTCTCACTGCTGACTGTGCCGCCCGCCTCGGCTGGCCCCACAGCCTGGCCCAGGTGGTCCCACTGCCGGTTCCCTACCTGTGTCTTTCCGGCTGGGTTGCCAGCAGGTCTGTCTGCCATTCACCTCTGTCCTTGAAGATGAGCCGGGCAGCAGAAGTTTAGGTTCTGTGATGCTAAAGACTCAGTGACTGTGTCACTGGTGGGGCTTTTAAGTTTTGTGTTGTTTTCAGTGGGGTGACAGAAATTCAGTTCAGTTCAGTCGCTCAGCTGGTGTCCGACTCATAGACTGCAGCATGCCAGGCCTCCCTGTCCATCACCAACTCCCGGAGCTTACTCAAACTCATGTCCATTGAGTCGGTGATGCCATCCAACCATCTCATCCTCTGCTGTCCCCTTCTCCTCCCACCTTCAATCTTTCCCAGCATCAGGGTCTTTTCCAGTGGGTCAGTTCTTCTCATCAGGTGGCCAAAGCACTGGAGTTTCAGCTTCAGCATCAGTCCTTCCAGTGAATGTTCAGGTCTGATCTCCTTTAGGATGGACTGGTTGGATCTCCTTGCAGTCCAAGAGACTCTCAAGAGTCTTCTCCAACACCACAGCTCAAAAGCATCAATTCTTCAGTTCTCAGGTTCTTTATTGTCTAACTCTCACATCCATACATGACTACTGGAAAAACCATAGCTTTTGACTAGATGGACGTTTGTAGGCAAAGTAATGTCTCTGCTTTTTAATATGCTGCCTAGGTTGGTCATAGCTTTTCTTCCAAGGAGCAAGGGGTGACAGAGGCAGATTGTAAGTCAGTTACAGCCAGCCTCAGTCTGTCGGTGCCCAATTTATTTTTGACTTGAATTTTACTAATGAGTTTGCATCGTTTCTTTGATATATGATCCTCCTTATTGGGCTAAATGAGGGGAATTCATAACTCAGGACACTAGGGGGGTGGATAAGCGCACAGCATCTGCAAGTACATCCCTGAAGAGCAGTTATGGTTGTATTTGTTTATAATGAATGTATATTATAAAATATGGTCTTTAATTTCTTCTTTATAATGAATATTTGTTCTTTAATGGTACCTGCATTACAGTTTTTACCTTATGAGCTATGGGGCTTTGGTGAAGCAGATTAACAGGCCAGAAACAATCACGTCCATCCCAAGGCTCCTCTCCAGGGCTAGAACCCCGCACATCTGCAACTGCCCCCTGCCTCCGCCCCTGTGTGTCTCTCATAGGCAGCCTGGTGGACGCGTCTGGCCGCATCCTGGTCCCTGGGATCTATGAGCACCTGGCTCCTGTTACAGAAGAGGAGAAGAGGGTGTATGAGGACATCGACCTGGACATGGAGGAGTACCGGAACAGCAGCCAGGTTAAGAGGTTCCTGTTTGACACCAAGGTAGGTCACTCCTCGATGGGTAATCTGAAAGAGGAATGCTGAGAACCTGTGCTTTCCCAGCGCCTGGTTTGCCATGCGCTGCTGTTCTGCACATCTAAGAGCTGGGAGCACGTGCTCATGAGGGCAGGTTTCCCTTTCAGGGTCCCGTCCCAGGGTCAAGATCAGCCAGCCCTTTTCCTGGGGTCCGTCTGGCATGGGCCTTGGGTGACCTGACTCACGGCCCTGTGTTTTCAGTCGGTTTATGAGACTCAACCCCATGCCAGCCTCAGCCAGTGAGTTGAGCTTCCTGTCTATTTAGAGATTGAGATAGGCTGAGATTATTTCAGTTCCAAGATCCCTAATTGTTCTTTTTTAAAATTTATTTTTCAAAAGACAAAACTAGAGCTTTAGGGTTTAATCCGTAAATTCTCCATCACTGCCTCAGTGTAGTAAATAAGCCCAGAGCCAAAAGCATTGGCTACTGGCAAATCTGGGCTTCCTAGATGGAGCTAGTGGTAAAGAACCTGCCTGCTGCTGCAGGAGAGATAAGAGACACAGATTCTGTCTCTGGGTCTGGAAGATCCCCTGGAGGAGGGCATGGCAACCCATTCCAGTATTCTGGCCTGGAGAATCCCACACACAGAGTAGCTGTAGGGTCACAGAGTCGGACACGATTGAAGTGGCTGACCACGCACACACTGGCCAATGTAGATTTCTTTGCTTTTCCTTCTGCTTCTCTTCCTCTTTTTAAGAAATAAAAACCCGCTCGCCCCTCCAGTGATGGGCCACTCTGGCTGGTTCCTGAGGAGGGGCCTCCAGGGGAGGGAGGGACCCTGAACGGAAGTGAGGAGTTTATTATCACGAAGTATGTCTGTTTGCTCAGACTGGCTCCCTGGGGGCCACCGGCTCAACGTCTGCAGATTTCTTTGACGGCTTCTGTGAAAGAAAACAAAATGCATCTAGTGCACAAGTTCCCGCTGGAATGGCGGGGACAGGAATTTATAATTGAACCCTAGTTTTAACTGCAAGCTTCAGAGCTGGCGTGATGAGGGGCTGTGACCGGCGGAAGCGGCTTGGGCAGGTCTTGGGTCCTTGGGGAAGTCCACCGGTACCGTCGTCCAGACCCGTCTCAGTAAGGAGGTGATGATTAGCTTGTCATGAGCGGTGTCACAGACGTACAGAAACTGGTGACACAAGCAATACCACTCAGCTGGGTTTTGATGAAACATTCTTCTCTGTAATAAATAATTTTATCTCATAGGAGGAACTTCTAATGCACCTATGGAGGTACCCATCTCTTTCTATCCATGGGATTGAGGGTGCGTTTCATGAGCCTGGAGCCAAAACAGTCATTCCTGGCCGAGTCGTAGGAAAATTCTCCATCCGTCTAGTCCCTCACATGGATATGTCTGTGGTGGAGACCCAGGTAACCGCGTGCCTGGTTCTGCACTGTGTCCGAGTGCTGCACACCACAGTGTAGGGGGCAGTTCAGTTGTTAGGACTGAAGTATCATTCTTTTTCCCAATAGAAAAGGGACTGAAACAAATGTCAAGAAACTGATAGAAATTTTAGTTTGGTGAAAATCTCTCTGCTCAATTATATGCAATTACAGTAGTCAGATCAGTGACCATTTGGAGTTGGAGTGATGGGAAATTTCAAGATTAAATGGTAGACATGAAGGCAAGATTGGTTTTCCATCCAGATGGAGCAGCTAACTGCCTGCGGCTGGATTGAGCCGGAAAAACCCGCAGCCGCAGTCATCAGTTTGTCTGAAATCCACTCTCTGAAAGCAGCCATTTTAATGACAACGCTATCTGGCGGGAGTTCAGTGTCTAAATTATCCACCAAGTGTCAGTTTGCTCAAGTTTAATGGAAAGTAGACTCTGAATAAATGCGCTCAGGAAACACCTCATCCCATCCGTTTCTGTCCCCATGTCTGTCCCTTTTATTGTGGATTGCATCCACACTCCCTCCCTCCCCCCTTCCCTCCTCCTCCTCCCTCTTCCCTCCTCCCCCCCTCCCTCTCTTTGTGGACTTACTGTCCCTCTTTCTACAACATATAGATTCCAGGAGGGCAGGGCCATCCTGCTTTTGCTCACAGCTGTGACCACCTGGGTGCTGACCCAGCACCCAGAACGGTTCCTGCCACATGACAGGTGTCCACTGACATCTGCTGAAGCCAAGAGTGGACGGATTTTTTGTTCTGTTTTGTTTTTGCCGCATCACACGGTCTGTGGGATCCCAGTTCCCTGACCAGAGATTGAACCCGGGCGCGCAGCAGTGAGAGCATGGAGACCCAACCCCTGGACCCCCAGGAGTTCCCTGGAAGGACTATTTCAGAGTCTGAAGTTACTCTCGGAGGATTTCCCTAGTAGAAGCTAACAGAGCCGAGGGAAGAGAAGGACACTGATGGCAAGGCTCCTTCACAGCTTAGCTCAGAACTGCTCTCACTTCTGGGAAATTTCCAAATTCATGATGTTCCCCAAATAGTCATGAAGGTACTGATAAGTCCAAAGAGGGCAATCAGTCATCAGATGAAGTTATACTTGTATTATGTTTCATAACTAACAAAATTCCAAACAACCAGATGCTAATAGACATTGTGCAGAGGATAGGTTGGGCAGGGGGCTTGGAGAGTCTAGGGGAGGAAGGGGAGTGAGACCCAGTGTTGCTCCCATTGGATGAAGCCCCCCGCTCACCCCCAAGTCCTGGAGAGTCTGCTCACTCCAGGCCGGCCCTCTGGAAGAACTCAGGCAAAGCCCAAAATACTCAAATTTGTTGGGTTGAGGTTTAATTCATTTCCTGATGAGAGATGACTGTGCATTCATGGTATGAGAGAATTACTTAAAGGTTTCTCTTATACCTGAAAATGTTACCTTTCAGGTGAAGCAGCATCTTGAATACATATTCTCCAAAAGAAACAGCTCCAACCAGATGACTGTTTCCATGGCACTGGGACTACATCCGTGGATCGCAAATATCAGTGACCATCAGTATCTTGCAGCAAAAAGAGCCATCAGAACAGGTTGGGCTTAAGATACTCTGAGTTGCCAGTTTACCGTGGGGGGTTGGTGCCTGGTGGAGCAGTGGACGAGGCAGGTGAGAGTAAAGCCTCAGTGCCACTGTCCTTCTCCTATGGGCTGTATTAGCATGCACAGTGCTCTGTATCTTGAGGCTTCCCTATTACCTTCCCCATTTTACAAAGAAGGCCCAAAGAGATAAGGTAATTTGCTGAAGGGCACCCAGCTATTAGTGGAAAAGCCAGCATTTAAGCTCACTAGGAGACTTGAATTTTGGGGAAAATGATGGACTTGAAAACCTTCAGTGCTCATAGAAATGATGGGAGTGTGGAAACAGTTAGCTACTCAGTCATGTCTGACTGTTTGCAACCCCATGGACTACAGCCCACCAGGCTCCTTTGTCCATGGGATTTTCCACGCAAAAATACTGGAGTGGGTTGCCATTTCCTTTTCCAAGAGATCTTCCTGACCCAGGAAAAGATGACTAATATTTAAAAACATCCTTTTAAAGGCACAGCTGAAGCTGCATGAAAGTAAAGGAAATCCTCTGGGATTAAACATGAAGCAGCTAAGATTTAGTGGAATGAGCAAGCTGACACCAGGCTGCCCTGTGGGAATTTGCTCTTCCTGGTCACAGGGCGCTTTGGGTATTAAGGGTCTTAGGGCATCAGGAAGCAGAAAACGAGACCTTCTACATAAGGCAGGGCATTCTCCAGGAGCCAGGCTCACCCTAGAGGGGTGTGTATATGTGTAAGCTTGACCCTCCTTGCTTGAGTTTTGGGTGAACACAGGGTCCCCCCGTCTGGCTGGAGCAAACAGCCCCAAGGCAGGAACATGAGCTTCCACTGAAGCAGCTTCCTGGATATGAGCTCCTTGTACAAAATCACAAAACACAAGAGAAACTCAATTCTAGCCCATCTGTATCTAAAACCAGTGGTCCTTCTCCAGAAATGGGGAGTAGCTTTATTTGTAATTTCCTCCGTGGTTCCTCTTTTGACTTTCATATTCACAGGATCCCATGAGTGGTGAGCAGGGGACATGTGTCTAGGCCCTGGCTGCCGGGGGAGAAGGAGTAGCCAGCCTTTTTTCAACAGGAGTGGGATATTGCCAACAATTACAAAATGAGGGGCTCTCCTAAAGGCAGGGCGGCCTTGGGGGTCTGTCCAAATGTGAGACAGGAAGACACTGACACTTGCTTATATACAGAGGGGCCTGGGGGCACGCCCTTAATGATGGCGACCTGGAACTCGGGGTCCAGACCTCCTTGGTGCCCTCACTCTCTACCAGGATGGTCAGTCCAGGGACACAGACATTAACCATCACAGGACAAGTCCAAGACTTAGAGCTACATAATCGTCCCCACTGCCGAGTGAAGAAAAAAGGAGGAAGGGTTAGGAAGATAAAGGAGCTGCCACTGAAGAGAGGCATGTGATTGAAATGTCAAGGCCTGACCTACTCTCGCAGGGAAGCTTACGCAGCTTAGGGCCTGTCTATGTTCTGGACCAGGGACTGAACGCTCTTCTTGCACCAGGGACTGAATGTGTGTCTCCTGCATTGGCAGGCAGATTGTCTTTACCACTGAGCTACCGGGGAAGCCCCGAAAAATATATATATTTTAAGTACATAACTGTAAAGAAGACAACTGTGGTTTTCTTCTTGACTCTTTTGATGATTTTAGAATATATATTATGTGGAATCAAGAAGCTTTTTATCCCAAATATCAAATTTTTAATGATTTTTTTTTTTAAAGAAAAGACAAAGTAAGCAGTACATTTGAGGAGATTACTTGGGGTGGTCTTGCCATTGTTTTATTCAAATGCCCGCCTTTCCTGAATTTCAGTGTTTGGGACAGAGCCAGATATGATCCGGGATGGGTCAACCATACCCATCGCCAAGATCCTCCAGGACTCCACCCAGAAGAGTGTGATAATGCTGCCACTGGGCGCTGTGGATGACGGAGAACACTCTCAGAATGAGAAGATCAACAGGTGAGTGGAGCCCGTGGGCGCTGGTGCCTCCCTGCACAAGCCCGGGGCCTCCACACCGCTGACCCCAGACAGGCTGCCTCCTCTAGTTGGAATGAGCATCATCAAGGCTTCCTGTTTAAAGTGTAGACCCCCTTTTCCTCTGTCATTTGAGCAGGAGTAACAGTGTCTCTCATTTCTTTTGTTAGGTGGAACTATATAGAGGGATCCAAATTATTTGCTGCCTTTTTCCTAGAGATGGCAAAGCTGCATTCATCATGGTAGGAACCTTCCAGCCTCAGTCTGAATTGCTAACAGATTCCCCTCTCACATGACCCTGGGCAAGAACAGAATCTAAATATCCAGAGAGTTTTGCTCTTGAAAATAATGTTTCCCCTCCCGTTTTAGAGTGTCCCTGGACTTTTGGACCACTAATAAAATATCTCTGAGGCACAGACTTTGGACATGGTTTAATGTCGCTGCTGCACGCCTTTCTGAAGTCACAGCCACCTTGGGCAAGTTGCTTCCCCACGTCTTGCTGCAACCCTCTCCGGCTTGGGCTTGCGGTGCCCTTCAGGGTGAGGACAAGCCTCTGACTATGTTCTCTGCTTGCAGTTCCATTGGTGTGATCCCGGTTTGTGTTCCAGGCCTCTAAGTGCTCAAGAGACACAATCATTCCACCCACTGACTGTCCATCCTATGTCACCCTTGCTCTTATAATACATCTCCTTTTTCTTGTTGATAAATGAGTTGGTCTCCTGCATTGACTACTATGATTCCCCTGTGGGTTCCCTGCTAGAGGAGTTACTAAAACGTGTCCATGTGCTAAGCTGCTTCAGTTGTGTCCAGCTCCTTGCGACCCCACGGACTGTAGCCCATCAGGCTCCTCATCCATGTGATTTTCCCAGGCAAGAATACTGGTGAAAGTGAGTTACTCAGTCATGTCCGACTCTTTGTGACCCCACGGACTTTATAGTCCACGGAATTCTCCAGGCCAGGATACTGGAGTGGGTAGCCATTCCCTCTCCAGGGGATCTTCCCAACCCAGGGATTGAACCCAGGTCTCCCGAATTGCAGGCAGATTCTTTACCAGCTGAGCGACCAGGGAAGCCCCAAAATAAGTCTTAGGTGGGTTGTAAATAACACACCACCCTACCTTCCCCTAGAGCGGGGAGAGGTGATTGCCATTTCCTCCTCCAGGGGATCTCCCAGACCCAGGAATCAAACCCACATATCTTATGCCTCCTACACTGGCAGGAGGTTCTTTACCACTAGCGCCACCTGGGAAGCTCAACTGCAGCGTGGTACCACCTTAACCTCCTGTTCCCCTTTTCCTTCTTCAAAACTGCTGAGATGGCAATGATCAGTGGGATCATGCCCCCTGGGATTCCTTGGGTGAAGATGAGTGTGTTTGAAATTCTGAGCCTCTTTACCTGATGCCAGCTTGCTGCCCCTCTTGCATCTTGGTCTTCCTTCCTGCCCCTCCAGTAAAGGCCTGCCTTCTCTTCAGCATCTGTGCACATGTGAATTTGCCAGAATTCATCCTGATAGGATTTCTCTCACCCAGCTGGAACTTTACTCAATGACTACATCTAAATTGCTCAAAGCTCTTAATAGCATCAGTTTTAGATAGAGAACTAATCAACCCTGACATCAGTAACACAGTCTAAATTTAAAGCCATCAGCCAATGCATTAATCATTAATCATTTCAGTTAACCATCTTGTTTGGCTTGATTGGATTTGATGGTGTAAACAAACAAAAAAAATTGCAATTCTTCTACAGTCGAGGATATGTAAACAAGCCGATTTAATCTTTACAAATTGATTATTTAAATCACATTAATGGAGAAGGATTTAAGGGTTTATAAAAAAATGTTACTCTTATAATTCTAAATAAAAAACAAGCATAACACATCCTACTGTTTCATGGGTTCTTGAAATGTCAGTTTTAAAACTTGCTGCCCCTCATCTAACATGGCTGGACCCAAGGGCCAGTAATTCAGCCTGTCCTGATCTGCGTCACAGATGTGGGACCCAGCTGAGGCCCTAGCCTCATGAGGGTGCTCAGGCAGGGGCATTCTTCTTCTGATGCTGCTGCTGCTAAGCTGCTAAGTCACTTCAGTCGTGTCCGACTCTGTGTGACCCCATAGACAGCAGCCCACCAGGCTCCCCCATCCCTGTGATTCTCCAGGCAAGAACAATGGAGTGGGTTGCCATTTCCTTCTCCAATGCATGAAAGTGAAAAGTGAAAGGGAACTCGCTCAGTTGTGTCCAACTCTTCATGACCCCATGGACCACAGCCTACCAGGCTCCTCCGTCCATGGGATTTTCCAGGCAAGAGTACTGGAGTGGGGTGCCATCACCTAGAGGACATTTTAATGCTAGTTGTTGGGACTTCCCTGGGGGTCCAGTGGGTAGGACGCCCGCTCTCAACACAGGGAACATGGATTGACCCCTGGTCAGGGAACTAGATCCCACATGCCATGATGAAGGCCTAGCACAGCCAAATAAACACAAATTAAAAAAAAAATTAATCTAGCTGTTAAGCACTGACAGGTGTTTGATATTCTTTCCTATTAAGCTTGGTTTATGCTCACCAGTTTACAATGAATCTTCTAATATCTTGGATTTTGTGGGACCTACCTGGTGTATTTCACAGAGTTCCCAACAACTAAATATACATGAAGTTTATGATGCCAATTTGTATTTTGTAAAAATATTAAACAATTTAAAAATGTATCACAGCTACACTGGGTCTCCGCTGCTGCGCTCAGGCCCACTGTCTCTGAGGCGGTGGGAGCTGCTCTCCGGGTGGTGCGTGGGCTCCTCACGGCCGTGGCATCTCTCGCTGTGGAGCGGGGGGCCCAGGCATGTGGGCTTCGGTGGCTGTGGCTCTCTGGTTTGGCTTCCTCAGGGCATGTGGAATCTCCCTGGACCAGGGGTCAAACTTGTGTCCCCTGTGTTGGCAGCCAGAGTCTTGGATCACCAGAGAAGTCCACCCGTTTGTGTTTTTAAAGGGGTATTCATGTTAGAGAACTGACAAGGGTGGCTAAGATACGTTGTAGCCACTTCTGAGCAAAGTAACATCAGTTTTACCAAAGCACTAAATTATAAATTATAAGATTATTATTCCTTCACTGATCTACCTTCCTGCTGCACTGCTGAGCCCTGCAACCTCTAGTTAATTATTCAGCTCTCGGGTGATGAGGGGTCTCCGCAACGCTCTTAGCTCCACCTGGGTTTTCCACCTGGCCCTGAGCCATGTGACAACCTGGGTTCTGCTGTGATTTTGGAGCCAGAAAGGAAGTATTTTTCAGGTTGGTTCCACTGAGAGAGCAGAGACAAACCGACTCAGTTATTGGGCAGGAGAACAATGAAAGGAAATTTAAAAAAGCAAACATTTACACTTCTCTCCCATCTCTGTCTTCCATTTCCAACTCATCTCTATACTTCATGGGTCCAGCACAGTGCACTGCATACAGTAGGTGCTCAGTATTGCTTGCTGACATTGTCCTCCGGTTCTGCATTGCATTTTTGGGTTGTCCCTGGCCTGGATGTCTATCTTTATGCTCTCTGCCTCACATTGTTCCTAGGTGAAACCGACTTGAGGGCCTAGATCTGATACATAGAGTGCCTGATGAACTATGGAATGAGGTTCATGACATTGTACAGGAGACAGGGATCAAGACTATCCCCATGGAAAAGAAATGCAAAAAAGCAAAATGGCTGCCCGGGGAGGCCTTACAAATAGCTGTGAAAAGAAGAGAGGCAGAAAGCAAAGCAGAAAAGGAAAGATATAAGCATCTGAATGCAGAGTTCCAAAGAATAGCAAGAAGAGATAAGAAAGCCTTCTTCAGTGATCAATGCAAAGAAATAGAGGAAAAGAACAGAAT
>NW_024070206.1:57664053-57670156 GCF_014754425.2 Oryx dammah
AGAAAGTGAAGAGGAGCTAAAAAGCCTCTTGATGAAAGTGAAAGAGAGCAAAAAAGTTGGCTTAAAGCTCAACATTCAGAAAACGAAGATCATGGCATCTGGTCCCATCACTTCATGGGAAATAGATGGGGAAACAGTGGAAACAGTGTCAGACTTTATTTTTGGGGGCTCCAAAATCACTGCAGATGGTGATTGCAGCCATGAAATTAAATGAGGCTTACTCCTTCGAAGGAAAGTTATGAGCAACCTAGATAGCATATTCAAAAGCAGAGACATTACTTTGCCAACTAAGGTCAGTTTAGTCAAGGGTATGGTTTTTCCTGTGATCATGAATGGATGTGAGAGTTGGACTGTGAAGAAGGCTGAGTGCCGAAGAATTGATGCTTTTGAACTGTGGTGTTGAGAAGACTCTTGAGAGTCCCTTGGACTGCAAGATCCAACCAGTCCATTCTGAAGATCAACCCTGGGATTTCTTTGGAAGGAATGATGCTAAAGCTGAAGCTCCAGTACTTTGGCCACCTCATGCAAAGAGTTGACTCATTGGAAAAGATTCTGATGCTGGGAGGGGCAGTAGGAGAAGGGGACGACCGAGGATGAGATGGCTGATGGCATCATGGACTCGATGGACATTGAGTGAATTCTGGGAGATGGTGATGGACAGGGAGGCCTGGCGTGCTGTGATTCATGGGGTTGCAAAGAGTCGGACACGACTGAACAACTGAACTGAACTTAAAGAGTTAATGATTTGAGGTCTTGACTCTGTTAACATGAAATACTTGTTTCTGTGATAATGTAGTCTATAGTTAAATCTAGCATAATCATTTACCTGTTCATAATACCACTGCCATTCATGACAAGCACTGAAACTTAAGTCCTAATACTTGTGCATATATTTCTGTTCTTCCACTGACCAACCCTGTAATATCTGCACCTTAGACATAGGCCACTTTAAGAAAGGTAACCTCCCTCTTAATGGATTGAATCAGTTTTCCTCTTTAGGAAGAAAGCCTGGGGGGTGCTGAGGGCTGCGTTGGGTATATTCTCTTCTTTGCAGGGCTGTCCAAGGGCTCAATCAGTGAAGTACAGACATAAATACAGGAGATTTTCTGAAGCAAAGTAATGTAGTCCTGTTCCTTCCAGCGTCATGTGGAGAACGGATGTAGGTGTAATGCCTGTAATTTCCTTAACAGTTATTATAAGTAAATAAATGCTTCTCAGTTTTTTTCGATTAGGTAGATTGAACAAGGAAAAAAATTGTCATTATGTGGAAAAGTTTTACTTAAAAATATTCTAGTGTAATTTCTTATTGAGAATGAAGACGTCAGAGAAAGTATGCCTTTGAGTAACAGAAAATATGAAGTTTTACATCATCTCACATCCACACTGAAATTCACCAAAACGCACTCAAGGAGAACTTACATTTAAATTTCTAGTGTGGTTAAGTGTTCACGGGAGATTCCCTGGTGGCTCAGATGGTAAAGCGTCTGCCTGCAATGTGGGAGACCCGAGTTCAATCCCTGGGTCAGGAAGATTCCCTGGAGAAGGAAATGGCAACCCACTCCAGTACTCATGCCTGGAAAATTCCATGGATGGAGAAGCCTGGTGGGCTACAGTCCATGGGGTCACAAAGAGTCGGACACAACTGAGCAACTTCACTAAGTGTTCACAGCACACTTGCACTGTTATTGTATGGCATGTGAATGTAATAGCAGAAGGCGTTAACTTAAAGGAAATTAGAACTTTAAATGACGCTGTTAAAAGTAAATTAGTCATCAAGAATGGTTAATCACCAAAAATGACCAATACTTCTTTTTGGTTGCATTTTTATTTATTTCTCTGGCTGTATCGCGTCCTAGCGGCCATAGGGGATCTTTTCAGCAGTGTCTGGATTCTCTAGCTGTGGCATGCGCGCTCTCTTGTCGTGGGTGTGGCGTGTTGGCTTAGTTGCTCTGCAGATTGTGGAATCTTAGCTCGCAGACCCAGGATGAAACCCACATCCCCTTCTTATCCACTGGACCACCAGGGAAGTCATCAATGCTTCCTTTCAAATTTAAATAAATAATAACTAGATAAAGGCAGTTATCTAAATTTTATTTAAAACCACACCTGAGGAGCCAGAAGGCTAACCCCAGGGTTATGATATCAGTGCAGGGTGAGGGGAGGAGTTTCAGCCCCACGTTCCACACAGTCTGCCTGAGTCTCTCGGTGACCTTGGGGCTGTGTATGTGTGAGGCAGGTTTTGATTTTACTGCTATCATGACAGAGAGAGTATGAGTACAGCCAAAATAACTGCCTGTTAAAATAGTAACAACCTCTGCAGGAGAACATGTGAATTGAGAGTCTCCACGTTACTCAAATATCTAGGATACAACCAAAATTACTGGACACTTAAAGGAAAACACAACTCATAATCAAGAGAAAAGAGCAAGTTAATGAAGGTTAACCTGAAGATGATTCCAGTGTTGTAGTAAGACGAAATGTCAAAGCAGCTAGTGGAAAATATGCCTTTAATAAGTCAACAAATAAGAAATCTCAGTAGAGAAATAGAAATTTTTATTTTTAGAAGTAGAATAGACAGAACCAACTAGAAATTTCAGAACTAGAAGATACAATATCTGAATTAAGGAAACAAAATCACTAGCTACTTCTCACAGATGACAGGAGATGACAGAAGAATCAGTGAATAGAAGACAGACTGATGAAAATGATCCAAGCTCATGTTCTCAGTGGGGAAAAAAAAGGATGAAGACAAGAGGACCGAGTCTCAGTGAGTCACACATAATATCAACAGGCGTCATGTATGTCTGGGGTTTCCCTGGTGGCTCAGATGGTAAAGAATCTGCCTGCAATGCAGGAGACCCCAGTTCAATCCTGGGAAGGGTTGATCCTTTAACTGGAATTCAAGAGAAAAAGAGAGAATGGGAAAAAGTACTTGGAGAAATAATTGTTTCATATTTTCCAAACTTGCTGAAATACATAAATTTACAGGTATTAAAAGCTCAGAAAACTCCAAACAGGATAACTATGAAGAAAACCATGTCAAGGCACAGCATAATCAAGACTGCTGAAAACCAAAAATACGGAGAAAAATTTGAAAGTAGCCTGAGAAAAATGACAAATTACGTATAGGGAAATATAAAAGGGAGAAAAGATCTGAATGACCTCTGCCCATCAGGAAAAAATGGAGGCCAGGAATCATGGAAGGACATCGCTTTAACAAATCTCTCTTCAAGGTGCGCCAAAGGGCTTTCTCACATATGCATTGTTGTCTGGTCGCTGAGTGGTGTCCAGCTCTTTTGTGACCCCATGGCCTGCAGCCAGTTAGGTTCCTCTGTCTATGGAATTTCCCAGGCAAGCGTAATGCAGTGGGTTGCCATTTCCTTCTCCAGGGTATCTTCCTGACCCCTTAGCAGGCAGATTCACTGAGCCAAGGAAGCCCTTACTATATATATATATATATAATATACAGACACATACAAGGACATACATATATATATAATTTAACAAGACACAGAAAATCAATTTTTCCCTATATTCTTAGATTCTCTAGCACACTGCATGACATACAGTAGGTGCTTTATAAACTATGGCTATCACTGTTATTCTGGAGGAGGGCATGGCAATCCACTCCAGTATTCTTGACCGGAGAATCCCATGGACAGAGGAGCCTGGAGGGTTACAGTCCATGGGGTTGCAGAGTCAGACACGACTGCAGCGACTTAGCATGCATAGCATCACTGTTATTAGTATCTAATGGAACAGTCTGTTTTACTGACAGTAACAGTATTACTGTGGCTTGGAAATTTGAGAACATCTCCATTTACATTTAACAGAATTTAAAAGGAAGGGAACTTTACCCTAAATGACTCATTTTATACATGAGGAAAACGAAGTCAACTTGACTTCCTGAAGGTCACTATACAATGTAAAGGTCCCGCCTGTCTCAGTAAAATAACGGATGATGGGGAACTGAAAAATAAACTCAGGTTTGCTTACACTGCTCCAAGAAGGAAGAGGAATGTCAAATTCCCAAGGTAAGAAAAGAAAGGTAGCAAGATAAATCAGAACTCAAAATCAACAGAATGTCTATTCCACATGGAAAACAATGCTAACTACTCTAACTGTTGAGAAATTCATCACCTTGTCATCCAAAAGATGCATGGTGGACTGGAAAAGGCTGACTGTAGAGTTTACAGGAGAGGTCCACCTTTCCTAGCTGTGTGATCTTGGGAATAGTTGACTCTTCTAAACGGCAATTTCCTGTTGTGGGTGACAGACATGAGGCTTCATGTAGACTATAACAAGAATTTGACCAGATAATGTCTACGAAAATATAAGACAGTATTTAAAAACGATTATCACCTGAATGTTCTGATTCGGAATCACTGATCTGGAACTGCCCTTGAGAACTGATTTGGTTGAGAAGTTAAAATGTTAGTCCCTCAGTTGTGTCTCCCTCTTTGGGGCTGTAGCCCGCCAGGCTCCTCTGTCCATGGGCTTCTCCAGGCAAGAATACTGGAGTGGGTTGCCATTCCCTTCTCCAGGGGATCTTCCCCACCCAGAGATCGAACTTGCATCTCCCATACTGCAAGCAGATTCTTTACCATCTATCTGATCCACCAGGTTGAGATAAGCCTATCATTGTAATACTATTCTGGAAAAACTCCACTTACTTAAAAATCATACAAAGCTGATTATTTAGGAAATTCCCCTCCCTACATCTTCGAGATAAAGTCAAAACTCCTTAGCAAGCTCTGTCTTTACACTGACCCTAAGCGGGGTGGCACAGCGGCCCGCTCCTCTCTGCAGACTTTTCAAGCTGCGGTCCTCTCTCCGGACTTCTGCGTCTCCTGAGAAAAGCTGTAAGCTTCAGGTCTCCCGAAGTCCCCCGGAAAGGGGCAGGAGGGGTCGGTGGCTACTAGGCTCCGTCGTGCCTGGCTTCCTAACCCTTCTTGCGCTGTGCCCTTCACGTTTATAAAAACGGTTCGGCGGGGACGTCTTCAACGCCCGAGGTGTCTTCGGTTTCTCTTGCCAAACCGGCCAACAACCACCTTTGGCGTCTCTGCCTCCCTGTTAGTATCGGAATTCGGCCCGTGGCTCCGAGGATCCCTTTTTTTGAGGCGCTTGTCAGGTCCTCCTGAGTCCCTGGAGCCGCGCACGCGCCCGGCGCGGCAGAGAGACCCTGTCCCCACAAGACCAGCGCAAGGCTCCGCTCGGCCCACTCGGGCCCAGGACGGCGGCCTCCCCGGGGATCCGCGAAGGCGGGCGAGCGGGGGTGGACTGGTGGGCACGGGGTCGGGAGGGCGGCGGACCGTCCGGCAGGAATCCGCTTGGGGAGCCCCGCAAACCTCGCCTTGCCCTCCGGGTCGGACGCCGCCAGCCGTCCACCCAGAGTGACCCGCATCTTCCCTGGTTTGCAGCTGACCTCTCCGATTTTTCTGTTTTCCTCACTTGGGGAGGGGGCGGGACTTCCTGTTCCACAGCCCAGTGACTACCGGCAGGAGGCACCAGACTGAACACAGGAGGTATACAGGCCCTCCGGCCCGTCGGGACAGGGAGGGAGAACTCGATGTAGCCTTCACTAGACCCGGTTCCAAGATCCGGGGTTCTGGCCAAGACGCCCGGCGCCCCTTCCCCGAACGAGTCGTCCTGGGAGCCGCCGGAAGTGGGGAGCGCCGAAGCCGGAAGTCCCGCCCCTTCCTCCCAGAGGGAAGACGGTGAGCCGGAGGAGTCAGTCAGAGGGGCGAGCGGGAGCGGCCCCGCCGGCAAACAGGTGAGCTACCCCCCGGCCGGGGCGGGGGGCGTGGGGGCGGGGGCCGTCCGGCGTCAGCGCGGGGCCCGGGGGCGGGGGCCCGCGGGCTGGGGCGCGGGCGGATGGGCGCTGAGCGCCCCGCCGCGGCCCTTCGCTCTGCCTCCGCCCCCCTCCCCCCGCCTCCGCCCCTCCCGGCTCGTCGGTCCCTCCCGGCGCCGCCCCGACGCCCCCGACACACGCCCGCAGCCCGCGCTGGGCTCTCCCCGCCGGGCTGGCTGTCAGCGCCGAGGCCGCGATCGCGCGCCCCCCGCCCGCGATCGGCGCTTCCCCCCGCCGGGCTGCTCAGCAGGG
>NW_024070206.1:57670556-57708056 GCF_014754425.2 Oryx dammah
CGGCCGCTCGGGTTCAAGCCGCCCGGCCCGGGACACAGACCGCCCGGGCTGCCGGCCGCCGCGGGTCCCGCCCGGTGCAGCCGGCGGGCGCGCCCTCCGTCCTCTCCGGCCGCTCGCCGGGGACCCGGCCGGGCGCCGCGGGCCGCAAAAGCGGCTGACCCCTGTCGGCTGCGCCGCGGTGTGAACGGCCCGGGTTGTTTTCCAGGGGAACTCTGCAACAGGACGCCTGGGCGGGGTGGCCACCCACGCGCACACGTGCAGGACTCCTTCATAGAGGATTGTAGCCCTGGCGCCGATCGAGGGAGAACTTTACAGTTTGAGCCCCTGGAACTGGTCACCGCCTGCACCTGCCCTGCGGTGAAGTGTTTGTTAGTCCAGTGGGAGGACCGGACGTATATTGAACAGAGCATCCTTAGGAGCTCGTTTGACAGATACTCTGTATGCTTCATTTAGCACAGCAGTCTTGTAGAGTAGGAATTATTCCCTTTTCACCAACGGAGACCCAGAGTAGATAACTTGGCCAACGTTAACATCGGGGATTCCACTCTCAAATGTTTGTTACTCATTCTTTTTCAAGTTTGTGTTCAAGTCCTCAGACACTAACTTGTGGCCTAGTCTGTGCAACCCCATGGACTGTAGCCCACCAGGCTCCTCTCTGTCCATGGGATTTTCCAGGCAAGAATACTTTCCCTCCTTCAGGGGATTTTCCCTACCCAGGGTTGGAACCCTGGTCCCCTGCGTGCACTGGCGGGCGTATTCTTTACCACGGAGCCACCAGGGAAGCCTTTTCAAGTTTGCTCCGTGTGAAATGACGGCCTCCTAGTGTCGCCGGTGGTGAACAGTAGGGCAGGACTCTAGTAGCTCGTGTCTTCTGATGTGACATGTGAGACAGCTGTGATGATTGCGGACAGCGCAGTTGCTACTGGTACCCCCCGCCCCCCTTTAAAAAAATTTATTTTCGAATAATTTCAAATTTGCACAAAAACTGCAAGATTGGACAGAGTTCCATTGTTGTTCAGCAAAGCACAGCCTCTGATTTGACTTAAACACTTCCTGCTTCCTGTCAGACACCCTTCTAAGGTGAAGGAGAGGTGAACGTGTTGCCCGAGATTATTTCAGGGCGGGTCGTGGAGACAGTTACACAGACAGATACAGTGCCTGCTGCTCAGTGCTGAAGTGGAGCGCGGGCCTACAGGGGGAGTGGTCACTGCGGGGGAGGAGCTCTTGAGAGCCTGCAGGGTGCAGCCTTGAGTGAGATCTCCAGGGTTAATGGGGGTTCCCTTGATTGATGGGACGTTTTCCCCAGCATTCATTCTAATTAGGTTTTATTAGAGGAGAGCTCTCTAGCCGTTATAAAACAGATTCTTCTAATCTGATTCTCCTCCCTCCCTCTCTCACAGCCCCTCAAAGAAGAGATCTGTTTTCTCAGGTATCACAGGGTGTGAGAAGAATCCCGGTTTATAAATCAATGAATAGGAGGATAAATTAAAGCCTTGTCGTAATGGAAATACCTAAGACCGATACATTTTGTTATTTTATTTTGAGTTTCTCAAGAATGTTTATTACACGAATATTTTAAGGAAAGAGGGTGGCACTTAGCTTGAAATGAAGGGGTATGTTTTAAATATAAATCTTAAAAGGTATCATAATTTACTGTGTGTGTTAGTCACAGTCGTGTCCAACTCTTGTGACCCCATGGACTGTGGTCTGCCAGGCCCCTCTATCCATGGGATTCTCCAGGCAAGAATTCTGGAGTGAGTTGCCATTCCCTTCTCCAGGGGATCTTCCTGACCCAGGGATTGAACCCAGGTCTCTGCCTGCACTGCAGGCAGATTCTTTACCATCTGAGCTACTTGGGAAGCCCAATGTAATTTATCAGTATATCAATTTTTGGTGGTAATATGATATGATATATAAATAATATATTATTTATCATTTTAACCATTTTAAGTGTACAGTTCAGTGACATTAAGTATGTTTACATTGTGTAGCCATCATTACCATTTGCCTCCAGACCATTCTTATCTTCTCAAACTGAAACTTAAAGTGTACTTTTTAAAAATGAAATACCGTACAAAAGATTCTTCCAATCAACAGTTTTTCATTTTCCTAAATAATTTCTTTCTTTCAGGAAAGAATTATTGCATAATGTCTCACTTGTACAACATTTCCTTAGACCTTTGGTAATTACAACCCTCCTTGAGTTTGTTATACTGTTCAGTGGAAGAGCAAGATATAATAATAGGCATTATGATTTTGGTTTTGAGTTTCATAGAGTTTATTGAAACAAAAAACATATATATTGCTAACATAAAGTCACAATAATTTTAAATATACAAAAGGAGAAATACTGTTCTTGGTCTCTGAAGGAATAGTGGGGTTATCATGCCAAGGTCCAGGGTCACTTGGGATCAGGCTGATAGAAGCTTGGATCAGGACAGAGCCAAGCACGTGTCAGTGTCTGATATAAACTGCAGATGTAGGAAGAATAAAGACAGAGCTTATATTTACGTTGGTATAGCTTAGGCCAAAGGTCTAGGAAACAAAACTTACTCTCTTTCATGCTTGCTAAATGCTTCCTCCGATCTGATCATGCTCATTATGATAGGTCACAGAGCACCCTTCTTCTGAACTGTAAGGTGGTGTCTAAGAGTCCCACGCCAGAGTCTTTGAGTGCCTTCGTCAGCTTGTGCTGCTCTAACAAAACTCCGTAGCCTGGTAGCCAAGCCAGCAGACGTTTGTTTGTCACAGTTCTAGAGGTTGAGAAGTCCAAGATCAAGGTGCTGATTCCTGCTGAGGGCTCTTCCTGGCTTGCACATGGCCACCTTCTTGCTCTGTTCTCATGTGGTGGAGAGCGAGAGAACGCTGGTCTTTCTTCCTCTTAAGAGGACACCAGTCCCATCTTGGGATCCTCGCCTTCATGACCTTACTAAGCCTACCTCCCAAAGGCCCTATCTCTAAATACTGTCACATTGGGCATTAGGGCTTCAAATTATGAATATGGGGTAGGGGTTGGGGGGCGGAAGTTACGACTCAGTCTGTAGAGACGGTTTCTTGGAATTTTTGTTATTATGTGAAACTCCTCCAAAACAGACTTGATACAGAACAAGTAGAAAACTGTAAAATCAGAGTTTATATGACTTTCATTAAAGATTATGCAGCTTTATTTAAAATTATGAAAAATATGACTCAGAGACCAGTTGATGAAGAACTTTTGTTTCTTTTCGACGAAAGAGAAATATGTGAGATGCCGTGGATCTTTTTTTCACTTTTGGGCCTCATAGAGTTGTCACCTTTTAGAGGGCATAAGGGCTGTGGAAGTGATCTATTTCGTTCCCTCATTGTCTGATGAGGAGGCTGAACCCCACAGAAGCTAAGTGACAGATCCGTCTCAGAAATTAGTGGCAGAACAAGGATTAGAATCAGGCCTCCTGGCTTACAGGCCAATCTTTCTGCTCTTTGAAGCATCAGTATTTCTCAAATTTAAGGTGCATCGGAGTCACCTGGGGGGCTTGTGAAAACATGGACGTTGGACATCACCCGGGGCTCTGCTTCAGCAGGTCTGCACAGGGCCTGGGAATTCTTACTTCTGACAGGTCCTGGATGATGTTGAAGCTCTTAGCTTCGAGACCACACTTTGGGAACCTGGTCTCACGTGAGTTGCCTTTGATCTCTTATAAGAGGAGCGCAAGTAAAGCACAGGTTTTACCAGCCTCACCTTTCCCCTCGTTCTCATTACGAACAGTAGTGCACCAGTGTCGTATGATTGGATGAAAATAGAAAGGACTAGACACGGGGTATTTTTCCAGTCATTTTGGCATTTTCAGGGGTAATTTTTGGAGATGACTCTAGTGGTCAGAGACACTATTGAAAGGACCTAATATGATTGGATGAAAATAGAAAGGACTAGACATGGAGTATTTCTCAGAGTCATTTTGGCATTTTCAGGGGTAATTTTTGAAGGTGATTCTAGTGGTCAGAGACACTTGCTATTGAAAGGGGTACACTTCAGCTGTGAGAGCCCCCAATCTTACCAACATTCACACCGAAAACGGTGTCCAGACTGACTGCTGGATTGTCTGGGAGTAAAAAGTTACTTCCAGTGTCATTTTTCTATGCTTTTCTGTTTATGTACTAAAATGTTCTTTTCTTATATATCAAAATCTTGTCAAGCCCAAACACAGTTTGTGCCTATAATAGATGTTAAAAAAATGTAAGTTGAATTGAATTCAAAAAGAGTAAAGGGGAAATAAAATAAGGTAGGTCATTTATCTGGAAAGTTACTCTGCTCTCTAGATTATCCTATTCATGGACTTTTATTGAATAATTGTCATTTATTCTGCTTTAAGCCTTATTTGTAATTGCTGCGGTTTCTTAGCAAAGTTATTGGGAGAGGTAGTGTATTTTTATGTTAGAGTTAATGAGTGGTCCCCGTACATTTTTACCTCTCATCTTAAATAATTTTTAAACGCTTTTTACTTTGAAATAATTTTGGAATTACAAAACAATTTCGAAAACAGTCCAGAGAGTTTTATAACCTTCCAGCCAGGTCCCTGATGTTAACATCTTATGTAACCAGAGCGTAGTTAGCAAAACCAGGCTGTTGATACAATTGAAGACCGTATTTGAGTTTCAGCTCTGATGTCCTTTTCTTGGTCCAGCATCCAGTCCAGGACCTCCTTGGTACACAGTTACCCTGTCTCCTGCAAGGAGATTCAAGCAGTCCATCCTAAAGGAAATCAGTCTTGAATATTCCTGAAAGGATTGATGCTGAAGGCGAAACTCCAGTACTTTTGGCTACCTGATGTGAAGAACTGACTCATTGGAAAAGACCCTGATGCTGGGAAAGATTGAAGGTGGGAGGAGAAGGGGACGCGACAGAGGCTGAGATGGTTGGATGGCCTCACTGACTCAATGGACATGAGTTTGAGTAAGCTTCTGGAGTTGGTGATGGACAGGGAGGCCTGGCATGCTGCAGTGCTTGGGGTCACAAAGAATCGGACACAACTGAGTGACGGAATTGAACTGATCATATCTTTGCAGTCTCTTCCAATCTGTGACAGTTCCTTTTAGGTTTATATTCTTTGGCCTTGATACTTCTGAAGAGTGGTGGTGATGTTGGTGTTCAGTCAGTAAGTTGTATCTGACTCTTTGTGATCTCATGGACTGCAGCATGCCAGGCCTCCTTGTCTATCTCCAATTCCTGGAGTTTGCTCAAACTCATCTCCTTTGAGTCAGTGATGCCATCCAACCATCTCATCTTCTGTCGTCCCCTTCTCTTCCTGTCTTCAAATTTCCCAGCATCAGGGTCTTTTCCAATGAGTCGGCTCTTCGCATCGGTCAGCCAAAGTATTGGAGCTTCAGCTTCAGCATCAGTCCTTCCAGTGAATATTCAGGACTGATTTCCTTTAGGATTGACTGGTTGGATCTCCTTGCAGTCCAAGGGACTCTCAAGAGTCTTCTCCAACACCACAGTTTGAAAACAACAATTCTTTGGCACTTCTGAAGAGTCCTGATCAGTTCTTTTGTAGACTGTTAGTGAGTTTGAATTTGTGTCATCTTCTTTCAGGATTAAATTGAGGGTTAGGTGTTTTGGGCAAGAATACCCCAGTGGTGAAGCTTGCCCTCAGTGCGTCACACTGGAGTGCACGTGATGTCGGTATATCTTATCAGTGGTGAATGTTACCTTTGACCTCTTGGTTGAGGTGGTGTCTGACATCTTTCTGTGCTCTATGGTTAAACATTTTCTCTTCATAATTACTGACCCTGCTAATGACTGATTTTGGTGCATAAGTTTTAAATAAATGAACATCTAATGTCAGAATCCTTTGAGGCTGACGTGAACTGTGGGAGATTTCTTGGGAGGCTTCACTGCATTTGTTAGACAGCAGGAAGGACAAGAGTGTCACTGTTGGGAGACCAGTTATTGGCTCAGCGACTTGTCTGTGGTTGCAGTCAGTGTCCGTCTTGAACTGGCAGTGGTGGGAGCTGTTGGTCGGAATTGTGTTGCTATGGTTCTGTCTCAGGTGTGTTTTCCAGTGCACAGCCTTCCAGGATCGGCTGCATTTCCTGGAATCCTCGTGGGAGATGGATGGTCATCACAGGGCCTCACCACCCCTCATCTCCCCCTGCCCACCCCTGGCCCGCCCCGGGGTGCTGGGGCATGTGTTCTCCTGGCTGATGAAACTGTTGGCTGTATTACACATCTCTCCCTGTAACTTGGCTTTGCTTTCGAAATGTGTGTGCCTTTAATGTCCCAGCCCGAGTCAGCTGGAAGATACATACCTGGATTGTCTCCTCCCCAGGCCTGAACGCTGCTAGGAGGCAGGGAACAGACCTCTTTCTCTTTAACCAGTAACTTGCTTGGTACCTGGTATAAAGAGACACTCAATAAATATGTTACGCTGTGAAAGTGCTGCCCTCACACTGCCAACAAATTTGGAAAACTCAGCAGTGGCCACAGGACTGGAAAAAGTCAGTTTTCATTCCAATCCCAAAGAAAGGCAATGCAAAAGAATGCTCAAACTATCACACAATTGCACTCATCTCACACGCTAGTAAAGTAATGCTCAAAATTCTCCAAGCCAGGCTTCAGCAATATGTGAACTATGAACTTCCTGATGTTCAAGCTGGTTTTAGGAAAGGCAGAGAAACCAGAGATCAAATTGCCAACATCTGCGGGATCATGGAAAAAGCAAGAGAGTTCCAGAAAAACATCTATTTCTGCTTTATTGACTATGCCAAAGTCTTTGACTGTGTGGATCACAATAAACTGTGGAAAATTCTGAAAGAGATGGGAATACCAGACCACCTAACCTGCCTCTTGAGAAATCTGTATGCAGGTCAGGAAGCAACAGTTAGAACTGGACATGGAACAACAGCCTGGTTCCAAGTAGGAAAAGGAGTACGTCAAGGCTGTATATTGTCACCCTGCT
The DNA here is from genome assembly GCF_014754425.2 of Oryx dammah. Classification (NCBI taxonomy): domain Eukaryota; kingdom Metazoa; phylum Chordata; class Mammalia; order Artiodactyla; family Bovidae; genus Oryx; species Oryx dammah. The sequence goes on from NW_024070206.1 coordinate 57,677,492, forward strand.
TATTTAACTTATACACAGAGTATATCATGAGAAACGCTGGGCTGGAAGAAGCACAAGCTGGAATCAAGAGTGCCAGGAGAAATATCAATAACCTCAGATATGCAGATGACATCACCCTTATGGCAGAAAGTGAAGAGGAACTAAAAAGCCTCTTGATGAAAGTAAAAGAGGAGAGTGAAGAAGTTGGCTTAAAGCTCAACATTCAGAAAACTAAGATCATAGCATCTAGTCCCATCACTTCATGGGAAATAGATGGGGAAACAGCGGAAACAGTGTCAGACTTTATTTTTTTGGGCTCCAAAATCACTGCAGATGGTGATTGCAGCCATGAAATTAAAAGAGGCTTACTCCTTGGAAGAAAAGTTATGACCAACCTAGATAGCATATTCAAAAGCAGAGACATTACTTTGCCAACAAAGATCCATCTAGTCAAGGCTATGGTTTTTCCAGTAGTCATGTATGGATGTGAGAGCTGGACTGTGAAGAAGGCTGAGCGCTGAAGAATTGATGCTTTTGAAGTGTGGTGTTGGAAAAGACTCTTGAGAGTCCCTTGGACTGCAAGGAGATCCAACCAGCCCATTCTAAAGGAGATCAGTCCTGGATGTTCATTGGAAGGACTGATGCTGAAGCTGAAACTCCAGTACTTTGGCCACCTGATGCGAAGAGTTGACTCATTGGAAAAGACTCTGATGCTGGGAGGGATTGGGGGCAGGAGGAGAAGGGGACGACCGAGGATGAGATGGTTGGATGGCATCACCAACTCGATGGACATGAGTTCGGGTGAACTCTGGGAGTTGGTGATGGACAGGGAGGCCTGGCGTGCTGCGATTCATGGGGTCGCAAAGAGCTGGACACGACTGAGCGACTGAATTGATGTTATGTGTGCATTTTGTAACTGTTTTTCTGAATGTTCCCAGAGTACTGTGAACGTTTCCCCACGTCAGTGCAGCTCTGTAATATGCACAGAATTTCAGTGTGGACGTACCACAGCAGGTTCGTTAACCAGTGCCTGTCACTGGGTATTGGGTTGCTCCTGATTCTTTGTGTTGTAAAGATGTCCGTGGTACATATCCTTAATATATCCTTGAACACGTATTTTGTCCAGTGATTTTTTTAAGGTGAATTCTGTAGAGTCATTGGTAGCTCAGAGAAGATACACGTTTGAAAATTTCTGATTATCAATTGTAAAATAACCCTCTAGAAAGGTTGTAAAGGTTTATATGCCATCCAGTACTATTGAGAATGCATATTTTCCCACACTTTCCCCATTTCCCCAATGCTTAAGTCTCTCTTGCTCTTTTTTTTTTTTAAGAATAAGACAACATTGAATTTTTTGGGGTATTTTTTTAAACTTACTTTTTAATTGATGGTTTTTTACAGAAGTGTGTTGGTTTCTGCCAAACATCAAAATGAATCAGCCATAGGTATGCCTATGTTCTCTCCCTGCCATCTCCCTTTTGGGGTATTTTTAAAGACTCTGTCTGAAATGTGGTGGCTAGGGATCATATTCTGACTAATTTGCTAAACCTTCCAAGTTTTCCTGTTGACAATGTCTAGTTTTTTGTTTGCCTCAATGAGAGATCAGTATAAACCTCAATAAAGTAGTGATTCACACCTACCACTAGTTCACTTGGGGCACATTTGGTGTCTAGTAATGGTTGGCTGTGACTGTGGCCCTTACCAAACAGGGGCCTTCTTATCCATGGGATGCATTTCTAATTCATATCATTCACCAAAATCAGTTAGAGGCTTACAAGTAGAGGGCACAACTGTGAAACTTTTAGAAGACAGTGTAGGGGAATAGTCCTGTCACTCTGTTAGAGGGAAGAGATTCTTAAGCAAATCGTAGTAGGTGCAGACCATAGAGGGAAAGACTGATATTTGACAACATTCAAATCAACAACTTTTGCTTATTGAAAGAAACCATCAATAAGGTGAACAGAAAAGTCACAAGTGAGAATAGCTCTTTTCAGTACATTACTGTATGTGGTGCTCAGTTGTGTCTGACTCTTTTGTGACCCCATGGGCTGTAGCCCCCCAGGCTCCTCTGTCCATGGAATTTTCCAGGCAAGAATACTGAAGTGGTTGCCACTTCCTTCTCCAGGGAATCTTCCTGACCCAGAGATCAAACTTGAGTCTCCGGTGTCTCCTGCATTGCAGGCAAATTCTTTACCACTGAGCCACCAGGGAAGCCCAGTATCAGTAATTAGAGAAATGCAAATTAGGGCCATGGGGTTGCAAAGAGTTGGACACAACTGAGCCACTGACATACACATGCCTTTATTATTCTAGCGTGTGACAGTCTTGAAAGCAGGAAAAGTAATTGCGTTTTGTTTTAATTCTAAGGACTGTATATTCCATTTCATTAGGAAGTGGTCGTATCATGCTGTAGGATTTAGGAAACCATTACTTCTTTGCTTAGGTTGCTAAGAAGGGCACTTTTGAGAAATCTGCCTTCCCCTATTTTTTTTTCTTTCTTTCTTACCTTTGATAACTTTTTTTGGAGTGTCGTATGTATACCATATTATGAGGACTGTTTTTTAAATAAACATTACTTATGCTGTAAACCTTAATTTAAGCCATCATGATGTGACATGATGAAATGAGCAAGTATAGGGACAATAAAAAGATGGTTCTAGAAGCCTGAAGTCAAATTGCATGTCCTGTGGAACCAAATAGCTCCACTATTTTTGTTTGATATTCAGAGTGCTGAAATTGTCTAAAACACGGGAAGTGTCAAGCGTTTGTAATGATGTAATGCCATCCTTTCTAGCAGAGCCAGTCCCTCACTAAGGAGCCAACAGCCCGTGAGAGTCCTTCCATAGTGGGATGTCTGCATTTCAGACTCACGTGGTGCTTGTCGCAGGTCCCTGACGGGCACGTGTGGAGCGCAGGCCTCTTCAGATGGAGTTTAGGGGGTTCAGCTCTTCTTGTTTCAGCTGTATTTTGCTAAAGTGAGACAATCTCAGCCCTGATTCTCAGTGCTTTGCAGTGTATTTGATGTTCACACTTTTCTTTTGTTTTCCCTTATATGCTGTACATTCCCCCTTTTGTTAAAAAGCAAAGTAGTTTTAGATAAAAACAAGCAAACTAATAAGAAACCTCCTTGGGAAAAGACGTTGCTTAACACAGTTGGAGTAACACCAGTATGATCATCCAGTGTAACCAAAGCCTAGCCTACTTTTCAGTTACTAAATATAATGAAAACTGAGTTTTAGACCTGCAACAAGCAACAAACCACTCCTTCCAAGTGTTCAGTTCAGTTGTGAATTACTGTGGATTAGGGATCAGAGTTTGATATATTGTTATTGGATCAGTTATTACAGAATGAAGAATCACAGCTTTATAGGACTGTATAAAATTATAAAACTGTTAGAATTTAAACTAAGGTGTAATGTATGTCTAAAAATAGTCTAGAAAATTCAGATCATTCAAGGAGAGGTAGTGGAAATTATAGTCTTTCAGAAAATGAGATCGAGTGGCTTTCATTGAGAATCTTCAGGGTCCATAATCTGGCTTCCCATGGGGTAGTGTTTAAAACCCTAGGATTTCCAGGTTGAGACAGACTGAGGCAGTGTTTGCTGAAAGTCACTTTCGGAATAATGTGTGGCCAGTTATTAGGTAGGCAAATGAGACTGGAATCGTGTGGGGGCCCTGTTTAGGGCAGTACATTTTTCTCTGTCCTAACTCACCTTTTTTGCTCTCCTCTCCACCTCAGCTCTCTGTGGTAAATGTGTGTTAAGTATACAGGTTTTCTTGAGGTTAGGAGGGACTTTTAGCCAGTGGGCCCAAATCTGCCTCATCAGAGTCATCCAGGGAGTTCTTTAAAACCACAGGTTTTGTCAGCACCCCAGATATTAGAATCTCTCACGTGTAGGCCCAAGGGACTCATGTTTTGATGATTAGCTAAATTTTCCAATGATTGGTATTTTCTGTAAGTCTCTTTGTTTTACAAATATGGAACTAATGGCTCTAAGCATTCTCTTAAAGGGACAGCTGCATTTATCAAACCAGGTTTTGGGAAGTCTCCTAAAGACCAAGCAACAAATAAAGACCAAAACCCTTCATTAATGGTAGAATGGCCAGTAGTGTGATAATTTTTGGATTGGTGGCAGGGATGGCTAGCTGTCCACCTGACTCAGGCCTTCCCTTCCACACAGGCCAGGTGTGTGGCTCCAGGGGACATTGCAGATTTTCTTGCAGCGAAGCAGGAATTGAGTGGAAGTGGCAGATGCCGCTTGGGGGTCAAGGCTTTTAAAGAGGCAATGCCCTGCCTCTTTGCTGCTTCTGTCAGGGGGATGCAGAGAATGGGCGAGCTCTGAGTCAGAGCATCCGGATGGAAAGCGCCAGGATCTCGGAGTCACACATTCCTTCTCCACAGATTGGGTTGGCCAGGAGCAGCCTGCCTGCCGACCTGCTTACCTGGGGCACTGGCCTGGGGAGTTACAGGAGCGAGATGCGAACCTGTGTCTGAGCCACGTGCAAGTCCACTTCTTACGCGATTATGGTAGTAGGGCGTTAGCTTCTTGTTAGGGTGATTCTAGCTGCTGTGTGTGCTGTGCTTAGTCACTCAGTCGTGTCCAACTCTTTGCGACCCCATGGACTTCAGCCCTCCAGGTTCCTCTGTCCATGGGATTCTCCAGGCCAGAATACTGGAGTGGGTTGCCCTGCCCTCCTCCAAGGGAACCTTCCCAACCCAGGGATCAAACCCAGGTGTCCCGCATTGCAGGCGGATTCTTTACCGTCCAAGCCACCAGGGAAGCCGCGGTACTCAAATCTAAAGGAAAGCTCTGAATGTGTAGAAAATAAATATTTTGTAGTTTTCCTTCTCCACATATTGGGTTGGCCAGAAAGTTCATTTGGGGTTTTCCATGAGATCTTACAGAAAACTTAAAACGAACTCTTTGGCCTACCCAATATATACTTCTCTTATTTAATTCTCAGGATGTTTAATTCTCAGTATACAGAGTTAGGACATTTCGTTGGCCACAGTGTTTTCTGAGAGATGTCATCAGGGTGCCAGTACTCACGTGTGAAAACTAGGGAGTGAGGGCGCGTGTGAAGGCTTGCCAGTGGAGGGGCAGGGACTGACTTTCCAAACACCCTGATTTACTGACAAATTTAGAGTGGAGAACTCTTAACTATTTTAATTGATTTCTTAGAATATAATTAAAAAATTAGTAAATGAGTAAGATATATGTAAGCAGAGTTTTCCATACTTTAGTTGTTTTATTCTTTCATTGTTTTTGCTATATTTTATGTCATAGTATTTTACCTATTTTTTTTTCAAACTTAGCCTTGCCATAGGAAGTAACACAGGTGGAGTCATAGGCTGGTATCTCATTTTTTTCCTAAAACACTTGCTAAAAACACATACTTACTTGAAAAATCCTCCTTGTGCTATGTAACTTTATTGAAGGCCACTACTGTATTTCTATCATACTTGGTAATACTGTTCACATGGTGAGTACTCTTTAGTGTCCTCAGTGCTTAATCCACAAGGTTCTGATGGAAGCGAATGCAATCAGCTGGGAATTGGCAGGCCTGCGTGTCCGGTGGGGCTTTGGGACAGCGTTTTCCTATTCACACCATAGACTGCTATCGGTACTCTGTTTGCTACTGGAAGTAGTCATTAGAAAGTCAGTTCCAGAAACCTTGGTTCCAATTCAAGGGAAAATCCTATTTGTCTAGAACCATTCTCTGTACCAAAACGTGTGTCAGTCAGGGTTTTCTAGAGAAAGAGAACCAGTAGGATGTATGCATGCTGTGTGCTAAGCCACTTTCAGTCGTGCCCGACTCTTTGTGACCCCGTGGACTGTAGCCCACCAGGCCCCTCTGGCCATAGAGTTTCCCAGGCAGGAATCCTGGAGTGGGTTGCCTTACCCTTCTCCAGGGGATCTTCCTGACCCAGGGATCGAACCCAACTCTCTTACATCTCCTGCACTGGCAGGTGGGTTCTTTACCACTAGCACCACCTCAGAAGCCTGATAGGATGTATACAGATATATATCAGGATTTTTTTTTTTTTTTGGTAGGCATTGGTCAGTGTGAATATGGAGGCTTGGAAGTTCCACAATCTCTCTGTAGCATGGAGAAACAGGAAAGCTGGTGACAATTCAGTCTGAGTTTGATGGCTCAAAAACCATGAGCGTTGATGTTTGAGGAGAAGGTGGATGTCCTAACTCAAGGAGAAAAAGCAAATTTGCCCTCTGTCCACTTCTCCATCATTTTGTTCTATTCCAGCCCTCAACAGGTTGGGCACTGCCAACCCACACTGGTGAGAGGAGATCTTTATTCAGTCTACTGTTCAAATGCTCCTCTCTTCCAGAAACATCCTCCCGGATGTACCTGGAAAGAATATCTTACCAGCTCTCTGTGCAGCCCCGAGCCATACACACAGTTAACTAGCACAGTGCTTTTGGTCAGCCGACCTAGGATGCCCTTAATGGCACGTTTTCCTGCCACCAGAGGATCAGTCTGAGAACACGTGTCACATTTCGTTGTCATGTCTGTGTGTGTGTGTGTGTGTGTGTGTGTGCTCAGTCGTGTCTGAGCCCGTGGACTATAGCCTGCCAGGCTTTTCTGTCCGTGGAATTTTCCAGGCAAGAATACTCGAGTGGGTTGCCACGTGTCTCCTCAGCCTCCTGTAATCTGGAGCATTTCCATAGTCTGTCTTTGTCTGACACTGACATTTGTGAAGAATGCAGTCCTCCCCACTTTTTTTTTTCATCTTCAAATAAAGCATTCCTCGCTCTGGGTTGTCTGCTGTCTCGTCTCCGTTAGCTGCAGGTTCGCCGTTCTCAGCTGCAGTGAGCCCAGGCGTCCTGCCCTCCTCAGGGTGCTTGTCTGCAGGCAGCCCATGTCCACCTTCACGGCTGAGGTTACTTCTGATCACCCCTGCAAGATGTAGCTGGTGTAGCCACTGTGCAGTTACTCAATTTGTCATCTTCCCTTACAACAAATAAGCAGTGTAGGGAGATGGTTTAATGCCACTCAGATATTCTGCATATCAAAATTACCCCCCTGGACTTGGCATCCATCTTCCCTGATACAGTTTTTGTCAAATGATTTTCTGTCCCCTGTACTCCCTCCACGTTTACCGGCTGGTCCTCAGCATTGCTCTAAACAGAGCCGTGCCTTTGCCCTGTCAGTCCATCTGTTTGTCTGCTTGCCTGTCTGTCTCCCAGTCGTCAACATGGACTTCTTCATTCCTATGTTTAATGGTACTTAATTATTACGTACCTACCATGCCTCAGGCCTAGATCCCGCCAATCCTCAGGAGCCCAGGGTCTATTCAGTGGGGATGGAATGGGAGGCCAAGACGAGGGTGCCAGCTGTGCCTGCTGTTCCTGGGCTGCCTTCTCCTTTCTGAGTTTAGTGGGCAGTCCAATGGCCACAGGGAAATTTCTTGGTATCCCTGGGTGTTTGACTAAAGTTAGACCCCAAACATCTCTGGTTTTTGCAAGTCACCCCCTAATCTTCCTTTATTTGTGGTATTTTGATTCTCAATTTAGTCCAAGAACCACAATCATAAATGTATTTCTACCTGAGTGCTTGCTCTTCCTTTCTTGAGAGGAATCACCATTTTCCATTACTTAACCATGTGTAGGGACTTTTTTAAAGCTTCCCCCATAGTCTTCCTCCCAAAGTAATACATGTAGGAAAGCATATAGAAAAAATCCAGGAAGAAGAAGGAAAAATTACCTGTAATTTCACTATCCAGTTTGGGTGTGTGGGAAACTATTAATCTTATTAGATAACTAGCCTTGATTAGAACTATATCCATTTTTAAAATTTAATGCTGACATTTTCTCTTTTCTAAATATACTTTCTTAACACTCAGGTCTTTGGTACCTAATAATTTACATTCCAGCTATCTTGAGGCATGATAATTTTATATCATGTGTTAGCTTATTGACAGTTGGAATTAATGTTTTCCAGATTTCTTCCAAAATTAGTAGTTTTTGTCCTTTTTTCCCTGGCAGTTCTTTGATTAGTCATTGTATTAATTCATCTCTTCTCAGTGGACCTTGATGAATCTAAGCAAGAACAGTGTAGAATATGTTTTAGCTGTTTTTAGTTTTCGGAGAAGGCAGTGGCACCCCACTTCAGTACTCTTGCCTGGAAAATCCCATGGATGGAGGAGCCTGGAAGGCTGCAGTCCATGGGGTCGCTGAGAGTTGGACATGACTGAGCGACTTCACTTTCACTTTTCACTGTCATGCATTGGAGAAGGAAATGGCAACCCATTCCAGTGTTCTTGCCTGGAGAATCCCAGGGATGGGGGAGCCTGGTGGGCTGTCATTTATGGGGTCGCACAGAGTCGGATACGACTGAAGCGACTTAGCAGCAGCAGCAAAGTTAGTTTTCCTCCATATTTGTATTTTTGGAAGTAGCCTTTTCCTTCATATTTTTCCTGCTGGAATGAAAACCAGTTTCATTCTTTTTCTTCTAGTTGAGTGGTCACCAGTTTTTTACTGTCAGTGAGAGATTTTCTCATGGAATGTAGAAGTCTTACATGGAATGAGGAAACTAGGGCTCAGAAAAGTTAAATATTCGTCATGTGTCCTGCAGCGTGTTGGAATACCTGGGCCGCCTCACTTGTTCATTCGTTTTTTGTTTTTTTTTTACTGGCGTTTTACATTTTCAGTGTCAATCTATTGTGTTTCTGTATTTTTTTTCCTCCTAGTTGCCTTCCCTTCCTCAGCGTTCGTATGCTGTGTGCTTCATTCCTTTGCCTTTTGAATAAGATGAAAGGAAAATTTAAGGAAAGTATACTAACGTTTATTACAGAATGCTTTTCTTTATGGCTGCATTATAAATTCTTGAAAATAAAGGGTCTAATGGAAACACTTAATGAGGAAGTAGGGCTCCGTCGCGTGTACCCACTCCCCCCTTTTTGGTGAATAGACCGTTTAAACTAAATTAAGTAAAGGATATAAATTCTGTTGTTTCAGTTTTAATATTTCATGACTGATTTTATAGATGAAATTATATTTTACAATAAATAGGAAGAAGAATTTATACAGCCTGTTCTATTTGATGTGAAACAGCAAATCCCATTTCTCTGTAGCTGTAAAGAAAATTCATTATAATGTCTTTAGTTGTAAGAGATGGTTTCATTTTGATTAGTTACATTGATAATAAAACAACCTTTTCAAATGGCATGGGATACACATGATTCTATGTGTCTGCTTTTAATGGCATTGAATTTTTTCTTTTTCTTCTTTACTCATAGAATCTTCATTCCCTTTACTGTTTTTCTATTCCAATAAGAATTTCCTTTCTTAAAAAATCAAAACAATTAGAAATACTAGTGAAAGATTTATAAGAGATATATTAAATTTTAACTTTCTAGATAAAATCTTTCATGTAACAAAAGATACATTTGTCAGAGATGGTTGATATAAGATAGTCATAAAATTAACTTTATTACTAGATCAATTAACGTATTTGGAAACTAGTACTTGAAGTGTAGGAAGATTTTAAAAAAAGAAATAGCTGTCTGTTTAGAAGGCTGAGCTAATTTTATGGTTTATTTTTGTCCTGTGATTTGTTTTTTGTTGGTATTAATACATCTTCACGAGCAGTGTTGGAAAGGTGACTGTCTTTGCTAATGAAAGGTATGATGATCTACTTATTCTCCCTCTTAGTATGACTTTTTAGTGATTGTTTTATGCAATCAAAACTTAAGAAATATTCTGTTTTTTAACTTGCACACAGAATCAGATGTTTGAAACGGACTGTCCTTCCCTGGTGGCTCAGATGGTAAAGAATCTACCTGGAGTGCAGGATACCCAGGTTTAATCCCTGGGTCAGGAAGATGCCCTGGAGAAGGGAATGGCCACCCACTCCAGTATTCATGCCTGGAGAATCCCATGGACAGAGGAGCTGGAGGGCTACAATCCATGGGGTAGCCCATGGGGTCACAAAGAGTTGGACACAGTTGAGCGACTAACACTTTCACCCTGGAATAGAAACAATATTCTTTTCTGACTTGAGTGAGAACTTTTGTCTCCATCTGATAGTTTACCTTACGCTGACCTTTGGGCTCAGGAGCACATAGTTCGAGCCTGCTTGTCTTCAGAGTATCTTTGGACCTCCTGGGAAGGTTTTCTTTAGGATTAAGCTCGACATGTGTGTGAGATGCTTTGGAGGCGAAGCTTAATCAGGCACAGGTCATGTGATCAGAGACTCCAGCAACTCCTGAGCTTGGATACCACCTGCTAGTGAGAGGTGAGGGAGTTACCTGTCTCTGGGCCCAGAAGGATTGTGATGCGTCCAGCCTCGATGACTCATGGCTCTCCATGTGTTTACTGCATGGGCCACCTCAGCAGGTTGGGGGAATGTTAGACTGTGGGCCGCTATCATCCCGAGTCCAGCTGGCAAGGAGTTCCTGGTTACCGTTAGCTCTGAGGCAGGTCTGTGGTACAAATAATTCTAGGGGCCTATGAGAATGAGTTGACTCATTGGAAAAGACTCTGATGCTGGGAGGGATTGGGGGCAGGAGGAGAAGGGGATGACAGAGGATGAGATGGCTGGATGGCATCACTGAGTTGATGGACGTGAGTCTGAGTGAACTCCGGGAGTTGGTGATGGACAGGGAGGCCTGGCGTGCTGCGATTCATGGGGTCGCAAAGAGTCGGACACGACTGAGCGACTGAACTGAACTGAACTGAACTGATGAGAATGAAAACCTTCATCTAACACGAGCAGGTCTTTTGGAAACTTTCAGTTTTCCTTTATTCTATACAAATCTAAATTTAAAACTCTCTCTACCTCATCTCTTTAATAACTCTTGATTTTATTGTACTGCTTTTTCATTGTAATGATCAATGATCTGATTTTGGTAGTGGGAGAGGCGTGAATGTAAATGTCACTGTCTTAAGTTCTAAAATCTTACACATGTTTGACAGGAATTCTGGTCTTGATATGCATTTCAGAGTGTAATTCTCTTAACATTTGTTGACCTCCTCCTGTGTAGTAGCTTAATACTCTCATGTTAATACAGAAGATTCCTGTTAAAGGTTGGAGCATACAGAAAAGGAAATTATGTATAAAATATATATACAGGGTGGGGGGTGCACTTGAGCTGTATCTATTTCTGACAAGGTGGGAGAAAGAGAACAGGCATTATACTAGTTGTTGTTTAGTTGCTAAGCCGTGTCTGACTCTTGGGATGCCGAGGGGACTGTAGCCTGCCAGGCTCCTCTGTCCATGGGATTTCCCAGTAGTCTGGTGCCCTGCAGAGAATTATGTCAAAACCTTGGGGCTTAAAGTGACTGTCTGTGCGTCAGGGGTTTGGGGGTGGGCTCACCTGGGGGCTTCTGCTTCTGCAGTCAGTCATCTGAAGGCTCGCCTGGGGCTGGAGGAGCCTCTTCAGGATGGACAGCTCACTTGCTTGCTGTAGGCAGTTGCTCCGTCTGGCTCTGGGTAGGAGGCTTCAGTTCCTCTCCACCCCCCACCCCCAAGCATCCCTGGCTGCAGGGTGTACGCTCAGCAGGGCTCCCGCTCCCCCAGACAGAGGGGCAGCGGAGGGAGCAAGCTGCAGGCACGGGGCCTCCTAGGAGGTGAACACCCTCACTTCCACTCTGCTCTGTCCCTTCCCAGCAGGTCTGCAAGGCCAAGGGGAGGGGATTAGCTCCACCCTTTGAGGAGTGTCAGAGGATTTTGTGCACTCATTTTAAAGCACCACATGAGTTTATCTGATTGGGGAAAGGTACAAGTGTATGAACATAACTGAGGAAAGCCTTGCAGCCAGTTTTTGGACAGTGAGGAGGTGGGTGTTATTGGACGCAGGTGTTTGTGTTCTGGTCCAATTGTGAATAAACCACAACTATATTATACACCCATTTGTGGTAAATTGCCTCCAGTGTTATGTAGTAAATGGTTTTTAGGGTGTTAAGTTATACTCTTTTCTCATGGAAGATGTTATTCAACTTGTAAGCATTTTCATAGAAAGTGATATTTTTGTCAGCATCAGATAGTTTATTTTGTGGTCTCAGAAACTAATGAACGGCAACTAATGCTTCTGAGTTTCTCATTAACAGACAACACCTGGACGTGGTGGTACCGTATTAAGTTACTGATAGTCTAGTGGTAAGAGACATATTTTCAGTAAAAAGTCCAGTTGATAACGGTAGGTTAAGGAAGAGATCTGAGTAGTCCACTAACTTCCCTTTGTGGAGCAGGCTTGTGGGCTGCTTTACCTGCCCTGCTGTGTCCTTCCAGGCCTGAAGACAAAGAGGGAGAGACTCTGGGGAGTTTCCGTGTGTGCCTGCCTGCCACACGCATCCCCACTGTGGCTGTGCTTGTGGCCTGCTGCCGGCGCGTGGCAGCCTCATGGTGGCCTCTGGGTCGGTCCAGGAAGGACGAAGGGTGAGAGGGCCTGGGTGGGCACAGAGCGGGGCCTTCTCGTTGGGGGTGGCCTCACCGTGCTAGCAGGAGAGTGAGTGAGTGTGGGCGAGACGGCTCCGTCTTGCCTGCCGCACACTCAGCCCAGGAGACAAACGGATGGGGAGAGAACCGAGGTCAGGATGCAGTGAGTGAAAGTGGAACCAAAGGGGAGAAAGTGAAGGCGAAGACTTCATGCGTGCTGCCCACAATAACGCAAGCATATGAAGTGGTCCAATAACTGGTTATGTTTCTCTACTGCTTTCTGAAACATTTTTTAAAAAATGCAGAAAATAGTTCCTGTGAGAAATGGCCACCAGGTGTCATCATAAGGCTGCTATTGATTTGTTTTATTATTGTTCTTAAAAAGTGTATGAATGTTTTGATTTCTTTGCTGCATCTTTTTTTTTTTTTTTTTTAATTTTTAAACCTCAGCAGAGAGTATTTCAGTTAATAGTAGGGATTTTCTTTTGGGATAGTTTCTTAGTGAGCTAATAATTTTTAATATGTGAGATTGAAGATCACGATATTCAGTTCAATTCAGTCGCTCAGTTGTGTCCGACTCTTTGCAATCCCATTGACTGCAGCACACCAGGCTTCCCTGTCCATCACCAACTCCCGGAGTTTACTCATACTCATGTCCATTGGGTCGGTGATGTCATCCTCTGTGGTCCCCTTCCCTTCTCACCTTCAATCTTTCCCAGCATCAGGGTCTTTTCTAATGAGTCAGTTCTTTGCATCAGGTGGCCAAAGTATTGGAGTTTCAGCTTCAGCATCAGTCCTTCCAATGTATATTCAGGACTGATTTCCTTTAGGATGGACTGGTTGAATCTCCTTGCTCTCCAAGGGACTCTCAAAAGTCTTCTCTAACACCACAGTTCCAAAGCATCAATTTTTTGGCGCTCAGCTTTCTTTATAACTAACTCTCACATTCTTCATACATGATGACTGGAAAAACCATAGCTTTGACTATATGGGCCTTTGTTGGCAAAGTAATGTCTCTGCTTTTAAATATGCTGTCTAGGTTGGTCATAACTTTTCTTCCAAGGATCACTCTATTGAAGGTCACTATATACATATGTATATATATATGTACATATGTATACAGGTGGTGCTTCCCTGGTGGCTCAGATGGTAAAGTGTCTGCTTGCAATATAGGAGACCCAGGTTCGATTCCTGGGTTGGGAAGATCCCCTGGAGAAGGAAATGGCAATCCACTCTAGCACTCTTGCCTGGAAAATCCCATGGACGGAGGAGCCTGATAGGCTACAGTCCATGGGGTCACAAAGAGTCGGACTCGACTGAGCGACTTCACTTTCACTTTCATGTATATAGGCAAAATTGAAGATCACTTTATTTTTTTTAGTTAAGGAACAACCACTATGTGAGAATTTGAGTGAGAGTAGAAACTATAAATGGAATTGCATATTTGAAAATCTGGCAGAGTGAGAATGTGTGGTGTGTTGAAAAGTAATTGATCAATTTGTATAGGAACCATCTGCTTTGAGAAGATTTGGCTTAATAATACATCTCATTATTTTAGTCTAAATTCCTACTAAGTCTTCTGAATTTTGGAATCTTACTGTGGGAGAAAATGGGACGCTCATGGTCTTATCCAATGAGCACAGGGACTAGGACTTCTAGAGAAAACTGGGATCCTGCCTTGAGTGATGACAGTGAGGCCCCTACCTGCTCTGTGCTCTGCTTTGTTCACAGAGGGTTGAAGTGCTTTCTGATATATGGTCGACTTCAGTAAGTGTTGAGCAAATGGATTCAGCCTGCCTCCAGAAATGAGTCCTTGAACTTTCCCAGCTGGGTGAGTTTTGAGTTCTGCTATAATAAACTAATAATCTTTCTAATGAAGGTTTTTCTTTTTAAATTTATATATGTGTAAGCTTCCTCATTTCCATCGAGTCCCCTCTCGGTCACTCTAAGATACTTTGGACTCATGAGTACTGATGTCATTCCAGTTCAGGCCCTGTAACTCAAAACAGAATGTTCTCTCTCTGCCTGTAGACTTTCTCTCCCTATGATACATCGTGTAACTGAAAACTGAATCTTCCTGAAGCAGCGCTGTGTTTTGGTGACTCCCTGCCAACATTGCTGAATGAATTCCAGCTGCTAATTCGGAGGCTTCTGTGATGTGTGGATGGTCCTCTGCCTGGGTTTTCAGTTGCCCCGCAGTAGAAAGCCAGAGCGGTAGCTGTCTGCACTGCCGCCTGTCTTGCCTGCTCATCCAGTGTGTTCTGTGGCTTTGCTAATCCCTTCTTCCTCCTTAAAAGGTTTTAACTGTTCCTACCTGCCCTCTCAAGAAAAGGAAGAAAGACGTTTTGTTTCCTTGGGATTTAGCTCAAATGTTGCTGCTCTTTTAGCCAAATAGTCTGCCTGGCGGAAGCACTGCTTGCCTGTTTGTGCTGCTGTAGTTAGTTTACATCACACTTAGATCACACCCGTGATCCCGCGTGGCCTTGTGTCAGAGTCTCTTTCCACGTGTGTCATGTGGCTCCCAGTAGAATATGAGCCTGCTGAGGGGAAAGGATGTGTTTTGTATCATTAGAGTTCCTTTGACATTCTAGGCAGTTCAGTGTCTATTTGTTGAATGTTTGTTTCTTGTATAATGAGATGCTGAATTCTTTCATTAATTTAGAAAGCCATTTGGGAAATAGCAAATACTGAAACATTTTCTCCTTTAGTTCTAGAATTTTTGGAGCCATTATATAGAAGATAATAGAGCCTTATTATTTTATTTCTGCATATTAATATAGTCATTCTTTCATCTCCAAAAACGTATGAGTCATGCCCTCTATGGAACATCGACTCTGAATAGACGTACGTGTGTTTGGTGTTTGTGTCTTCTGTGCCTGTAAACCTGCCAGTGTCTGTCGTGAAGGTGGTATAGCTGTGAGCCACAGCAGTCTTGGAAGAGGAGGAAAGGAAAGGACTCATTGAAAGGAATTCATGTCATTTTAGGCTACACGTTAAAAAGGTCTTTAAAAATAACTCCTGTTGTGGACATTTTCAAGCATATGCGTGTGCAAACACATAGAAAATGGACGGGGTGTCCGTGTCGCTCAGCTTTGAGCATGTCGGTACATAGCCTTCACTAGGCCCCTTCCCCAGAATTGTGAAAGACATCTCAGACAATTTTCATTTCATTAATAAACACGTAGGAGACACTTCTTATTTCATAATGAGCTATTTGTTCATTCTAAAACCTTCTATGTACTTGGCATAGTTCTAGATTCTTGGGACATGTGAGTCGATAAAATAAAGCAGGCCTTCACCTTCTAGCTCTGGATGTAGAAAAAAAGCTAGACACATAAGTAGCCAGAACGAGAAAAAAAATTTATCAAAATTTAAAACTTCTGCTTATCAAAGGATAACATTTATGACATGGAAAGGGAGAAAATATTTGTAAAACGTATCTGGCAGAGGATTCACATATTTATATTTATTGATTTGCAGAACGTTTTATGTACTCTGTGGCTTCTCTTTTCACTTTCTTTTTGGTGGTTTTTGGAGATAATCTCATTTGGAATTGTTTGATTTTGATAAAGACTAATTTATTAATTTTTTATATTGTTTCTCATGGTTTTGGTGTCATTATATATATATTTTTGGAGAAGGTCATGGCAGCCTACTCCAGTACTGTTGCCTGGAAAATCCCATGGGCGGAGGAGCCTGGTGAGCAGCAGTCAATGGGGTCACAAAGACTTGGACACGACTGAGCGACTTGACTTTCACTTTTCATTTTCAGGCATTGGAGAAGGAAATGGCAACCCACTCCAGTGTTCTTGCCTGGAGAATCCCAGGGACAAGGGAGCCTGGCGGGCTGCCGGCTATGGGGTCGCGCAGAGTCGGACACGACTGAAGCGACTCAGCAGCAGCACCAGCAGCAGTCCTTACTTTTAGCAGAGACAGATAACAGCCTTCATTTGGTTTGTCATTGTTACACACAAAAAATGGACAAATAGTTAAAAATAGTTATCATTAGCTTTGAGGCCATAATACTTGATGGCATTTTATTAACATCAAATCAAATGGCTGAGAATTCCAATCATGGTGTAAAGTAAATGGAAAATGATATGTTTTAATAGAATTAAACAGCATAATGAAAAATGAAATCAATGCTATTGATTTTAAAGCATTTTATTCAATAAAATTTTTTCCCCCCCTAAAATTTACTTCATTAATTCTGTTCTATCACTGACATTTCCCTTTGCCATTAACCTTCAGACAACACAAAATGACTGTTAGACGGAGAAATCGGTGATTGACAGCTGGGATGGGAGTGGCGTTCACTGGAGGCAGAGCTGGAGTGTGCAAGGCTGTGTGTAATGAGTGTGTCCATGTTGGTAGATGTAGGATCTACTTAGAAGGACCACAGGAGGACTCTGCTCTGGAGGAGGGGGTGAAGCAGTTGTTACCTTTTTATACTGGGACTTGGGCCTCTGTTGGGAAGCCAGAGAGGGGAAGGCTGGCCCCCTGACTCATATAGATTTTGTTTAATCTATCTTATAGAATGGGAGTTCACTGGTAATTTGAAAAGAGGGCTTCTCTGCTTTTTTTTTCAGTAGTAAATTGAAATGGACCAGTAAAGAGAACTAAAACATGGGAGTGTTTTTGTAAGCCTGTTGAAAGTTACTTTTTCTGTCAAAGTTACTGCAGTAATGCTCTCTGAGTCGGCGGTGTGGTGACATGCTGTCGCCCAGTCTGATTTCATTCGTTTCATGAAGGACTTGGCACGTGATCAAGTCCATCTCAATGTAAAGGAGATGTAGAGGCTGATTTTGGGATATTTTTCATCTGGCGTGTCACTTTATGTTGAGTTTCGGGCTGACGTCTGTCTTTTCTGTATGTTCAAAGGTATAACACTGCGTTTATGTTCTTCACAGGCTGTGAGAGCCCAGTGACTGCTGCTGACACGGAAGCTCGCCAGCAGTTTATTAATGATGGATCCTGGGAAGAAGCCGGGGAGCGATGAGGGTGACCGTATAAATGAGGAGGCAGAACACCCGAGCCACAGTGCATCCCACGGCGTGGACCGTGGGCCTGTATCTGATGAGACAGCAGACTCCGCTGAGAATCCCACAAACAAAAGGGGTTTTGCAGAGTCCTCGGACTTGGACCACATTGTCGAGGAGGACAACGGAAATAAACGCGCTTCCAAGCGAATAAAACTAGCAGAGGCTGAGCCCTTGTGGCCGGGAGAGCCAGGCACCCGTGGGTCAGGGAGCCCTGAAGGCGCAGGCCCGGGAGTGGGTGTCCTGTTGCCGGGGACCGGGGCGGGGCCCCTCCTGAGTGCCTGTGATGGCGGCCCGGGTCTTCCCGGCCACCCGAGCCCGGGGGAAACGGCCGCTGAGAAGGAGCCTGCTCAGGAGACCACGGCGTTCCTCAATCTTGGAGG
Organism: Oryx dammah; assembly: GCF_014754425.2. Classification (NCBI taxonomy): domain Eukaryota; kingdom Metazoa; phylum Chordata; class Mammalia; order Artiodactyla; family Bovidae; genus Oryx; species Oryx dammah. The sequence goes on from NW_024070206.1 coordinate 57,695,292, forward strand.
GGAGGCGCCCTCGCCCCGCAAAGAGATAAGCGGGAGCGGTGCCCTCGGGGGCCCGGGCATGGTGCTGCAGGGCGGCCCGCGTGCCCTCTCGCCCACCTCCTGCCTGCACGTGGAGAAGCACGCTGCGCACCCCTCGCCGCGGCCCGAGGACCAGGCCTGCCACCCCGCGGCTGACAGCGGGCTGGCCTTCCCCGGGCACGCCGGGCAGGCGCGTGGCCCGCCAAGGGCCTTCTCCTGTGAGCTCTGTGGCTTTCAGTGCGCCGAGGAGAACCTGCTGAACGCGCACTGTCTCGGCAAAACGCATCTCCGGCGGCAGAACCTCGCCGCCCGCGGAGGGTTTGTACAGATCTTAACCAAACAGCCTTTGCCCAAGAAGCCGAGTCCCGTGGGAGCAAAGGGTGGCCGTACAAAGCTGAGAGCATCTAGACCTGTAGCCAGGAACGGCGACTCAAAACTGTTGCGGAGCGTTGGAGCGGGCACATTCAGAGATTTCAGAGGAAGCTTTTCTAAACAGAGCGGGTGCGGCAGCGAGCTGCTGGTTGAAATGAGGCCGTCCAGGAACACCTCTCCAGAGAAAATGGAGGTCGTTGAAGAAAACGTAACCTCCCACGATGCAGCCGAGAATCCTGAGAACCAGAGCGGAAAGCTGGGTGTGGTCATCACCTCTGAGGGGCTCCTAGATAGGCTGGAGTCCGGCAGAAACATGGCCCAGGCAGCCCCCGGCCTCAGCACAGCCTCAAGACCCAGGCCTGAGCGCGGCTTCCTCGTGCTGGGCAGTGGCTTTCGACGGCGCGCCGGTGCTTTTGCTTTGAAGGGGCAGGCGAAGAAGAGATGCGCGCTCCTAGGAGTTAGTAAAAGGGGCACTAACGAAGCGCAGAGGCTGTATTCGAAGCACTTGAGGGCACCGATGAAAATGAGCGACGTGGAGTCGGCGCCTCTGCACGGGGACCCGCGCCTGACGACCCCGGAGACCCAGGCCCCGAAGCAGGACAGGGCAAACGCGCATCTCCCCGGCTCCTCAGACTCTCCAGCGGGGAGGCCAGCTCCCGACCACCAGGTGGCGTGCGCTTGTTTGACCTGTGGTCACACAGCCACAAGCAGGGCGGAGCTGGAGATCCACGTGACAAGGTGCCACGCGGGTGAGTTGCGGTTTCGCTGCCAGACGTGTGGCTTCTCCAGCGCATCCAGGAGGGACGTGGAGGAGCACGCACACAGCCACCAGCATCAGCAGACTGCTTCCGGCCTGCGTTGTCAATGTTGTTCGTTTACCTCCCCGAACGAGATGGACCTGAGAGACCACATGAAGGAGAAGCACAGTATGGGTTTCCTCTGCCCGCCCTGTCATCTGTTCTTCTCCTCCCAGAAAGACGTGGAGGAACACAGAGCAACTGAGAAGCACATTCACTTGTTGGGCCAAACAAAGAGTTCTCAGTCATTTAATGGTGATTCGGCTTTACAGACGTTCCCCTTAAGTACTTTAGAATCAGAAAATGCAAAAGTTTCTGTGAGTGAGGCGGGAAAAGCAGCTCAGGAAGAGCCAGCTAAGTCCAGGGTAAGCCACGGAAATGAAGTGAGGCATTCGAGTAAGCCTCAGTTTCAGTGCAAGAAGTGTTTTTACAAAACAAGATCTTCCACTGTTCTCACGAGACACATAAAGCTCCGCCACGGTCAAGACTATCACTTTCTTTGTAAAGCATGTAATCTTTATTCCCTGAGCAAAGAAGGAATGGAGAAACACATCAAGAGAAGCAAGCATCTTGAAAATGCTAAGAAAAATAACATTGGCCTAAGCTTTGAGGAATGTATTGAAAGGGTCTGCATAGGTGCAAATGACAAGAAAGAAGAGCTCACCATCCCCGGGGATGGGAGGACAGAAGGCCACGGAGAGGGTGTGCAGTCCCAGGAGCAGTCATGTCTTGACCAGAGCATCCTGCATCCCCAGGAGCTGTCACTGTCCAGGGTCATTACCAAAGAGGGTGAATTAGCTCCACCCCCAGCTCCAAAGAGGGGGCGACCTAAAGGCAACATCTCTCGGACCTGTTCACATTGTGGTCTCCTGGCCTCCAGTATCACGAACTTGACTGTGCACATTCGACGAAAACACAGTCACCAGTACAGTTATTTATGCAAAGTCTGTAAGTATTACACCGTAACCAAGGGAGACATGGAACGTCATTGTGCCACCAAGAAGCATAAAGGACGTGTAGAAATTGAAGCGAGTGGAAAACAAAGTTCAGATATCATTGTTGGCCCTGAAGGCGGTAACCTTGACGCCAGTAGGAAGAACACCAGCGTGGCAGTTTCAGATGAACCTGCCAACCCTCCAGTGGAAGCAGATACCTCCGTTTCAGAACAGCCACCACTCGAGCAAGGGAATCCAGTAGAAGTAGAAGTTGAGAACGTGTTTCACCCTGAAGATGGGGAGACTGGCAGTCACCTTATTGAGAAAAAGGAGCAAACCTCTATGGATCCAGAGGACCTTCAGGGTGACACATGCCCCCAGAAAGACGATGCAAGTACAGATGAAAACAGATGTACGCACTGTGAGTTTAAGGCACACTCTTCCACCTCTCTGGAGCTGCACGTAAAACGGAAACATACAAGAGAGTTTGCCTTTTATTGCATGGCATGTGATTACTATGCTGTGACTCGACGGGAGATGACCAGGCATGCGGCAACAGAAAAACACAAGATGAAAAGGCAGTCTTACTTGAACTCTACTAACGTAGAAGCCAGTTCTTCAGAAATGTCCAAAACCATCATTATTCCCCAAGGGCAGCAGCAACAGAATTCTGAGGAATTTCAGATTATTTCAGACCAACCCTCTGAAACTCTCAAATCTAGAAATGCTGCCAATCGCTCTATTTTGGATGAGAACACCAATTTAGACATGTCCAAGGTGTTCTGTGCTTCTGACTCTGTAGAGACTGAGACCGAGGAAGAGTCTAACCTCAGTGAAGATCATTCCTTTTGTGAAACTTTCCAGCAGCCCCTTGACAAGGACAAAGTTATAAAACTGGAGGAGATGGTACCCCTTAGTATTCCTTCTAATTGTGGCTCCCCAAGCAAATTTCAGAATGAAAGCTCAGGAAGCTCAGCTTTGAATCATGAGACAGCAAAGAAAAGGCACAGTATGTTGAATGACATCAGTAGTCTAAACACACATGGCGAGAGTGATGGAGGAAACGCAGAAGACAAAGCTGATAAAGTCCTTGGTAAACGTGGGTGTCCCAGAGCTGTAGATGGAGAGTATCCAGCCAAGAGTGCCATGCTGAGAGCTCCCGGAGAACCGCTCAACCTGGGGAGCAGTGTTCAGGACAGAGCTGGAAGCATGCAGAGTTCAGGGCACTTGAAAGATGTTCCAGAAGATCCCCTTCTGGAGAGTAAGGAGATTCTGATGAATTCCCGACATGAAACCAAAGTGATTTTGGAAGAGGATGGTCCAGCTTCTGACAGCACCATTGACAACAGTGATGTTTATGAAACTATAATCAGTATTGATGATAAAGGGCAGGCTGTGTACAGTTTTGGCCGATTTGATTCTTCCATAATAAGGATCAAGAACCCTGAAGATGGGGAACTCTTCGATCAGTCTCAAGAGGGGCTTGTGGCAGCCGGAGTGAGGATGAGTGAGCTGCCCTTGAAGGATTGTGCTCAAGGTGTGAAAAAGAAGAAAGCAGACAGTAGTTCCTTTGCGGAGTCCACCCGGATTCGCTGTGACGACTGTGGCTTCTTGGCAGACGGTCTGAGCGGCCTGAACGTGCACATAGCCATGAAGCACCCGACGAAGGAGAAACACTTCCACTGTCTGCTGTGTGGCAAGTCCTTCTACACGGAGAGCAACCTCCACCAGCACCTGGCCAGCGCCGGGCACATGCGGAACGAGCAGGCCAGCGTGGAGGAGCTGCCCGAGGGCGGCGCCACCTTTAAGTGCGTGAAGTGCACGGAGCCCTTCGACTCCGAGCAGAGTTTGTTCCTGCATATCAAAGGGCAGCACGAGGAGCTGCTCCGAGAGGTGAACAAGTACATCGTGGAGGACACCGAGCAGATCAACCGCGAGAGGGAGGAGAACCAGGGCAACGTGTGCAAGTACTGCGGGAAGATGTGTCGCAGCAGCAACTCGATGGCATTCCTGGCACACATTCGCACGCACACAGGTAGGTCCACGCTACCTCTTTACCCACCAGGGCCGGGGCCTGCTTGAGTGGGGACCTGGGTTCCCCCTGAATGTGGAGTCCTTGCAGCCCCTGCCTGGCGGTCCCTGGCCCTGGCTCTGCTCTTGGTTGACACTCAACATATCTCCACATTGTTAACTCAGCCTTAGTGATTCCAAAGGCAGGCTGTTTGGCAGATTTCTTTGACCAGCAGGCCTCATCCTTCTGACGCCTTTGCTGCATTTCTGCCTCTCACAGCTGTTCAGTTGTCTCTAAGTCCTGTAAGTGTTTGGTTCTCCAGGGTGTCTGTTCAGTGGCACTTTGGGTTTCAGAGGACCTATTAAATGGCTTTTGAAGAATGAAGTATGAATATTTCCTCACAGTTTTAGGGATTTAGGTGTATCCATTGCCAGATAGTTTATATCCCAAAGTGTAACTCCCAGGCAACAGGATTCTGCTCTCAAAGATCAAAATTAGTCAACACTTTTCAAAGTTAATATGTCCTGGGGATTTGGTTTTCATGGAGGTAGCACTTGATTTAGTTTCTGTGCTGTCACATAGAGAGTTCCATTTTAATGTTCAATTTTTAGGTAGAAATTTTCTTTTTGAAAGTTTTTTTTTGTGGAAAATACATAAGCCACTATTCTAAATTTATGTAAAAATTCACTGCACTGTTTCTATAAACCTGCCATACATTCTTTATTTTAAATAGACAGCTTTTCTAAATCATTGTGCTCTGCTTAGACAAGTTCTGTCTCCATGGTTGAATTTATGAGTGGATTTGAATAATAAATTCACATTTCAATGAACATATTTTCATTAAAACTGTAAGGTTTATTTTACTGTACTTTTAAATAATGGCTTATTATTAAAGCTATACTTTAGATTCATGCAGTTTTTGAAACTTAGTGCATGGTTATAAGGAGGCAGACAAAAGAGTATGAAACATTGTTAATAGTTGAGGGTGATTAATGGTAGATAAAAGTTTTTCATTGACAAAAGTAACAGGGCCACCAGCAGAAGATTGATATAGGTAAATATACACATTGTACTCTCGATCTCAGCTCTTCTCAGGCAGTAGAACCACTGCTGGAGAGTAAGTTCAAATACAGTTATTTGTTGGCAACATTATCATCTCTGCTGGTATCGTGTTATTGCACAGTTCCTGAAATGATATGGTTTTTAGAAACTAGGCTCGTTCACATGTGCAGAAAATAGGTACTTTCTTAGCATGCCCTCTTAAGGCAGATAAAACTGAATAAAAGTAAGAGGAAGATGCTAATGGAGCTCTTTTTAGAATTCTTTATGCAACTGTCTGGTCAAGACATGTTGCTCATAATTGATGTGTCCATTACTTGAATTCTCTTGTAATTATAGTCAATAAGTCTTGTAAATGTGTTAAAGCTCACTAAAAGCATACAAATTCAAGAACAGAGTAAGGCTAATAATTTAAAATAATCAATGTAGGCATTTCAGCACTTAATTTCCCTTGTGTGTTGATAGCTGATCATTCTTAATCCATTAAGATTTATTTAGTCGTTTACAATGCAAAATAGGTTTGCACTGGTCACTTGTGCCATTTGAAAATGTCCACCAGGTTAAGTGCAGAATGTAGTCCATTAGTCTTCCTTGACTATATGTATTAATTGCATTTAAAATCAAGTTAATGTGGATGTGAAAGTGAGGTAACTATCAATATGTGACAAAGTAACCCTACTTATATAAGTTACATCATTGATTGTAACATTTAGTAAAAGTTAGCATACTTTTTAACAACTGGTGTTGGGCTTATTGGCAGGAACATTTTTATTGTGTTCTGAGGCACCAAAAAAATCTGTGTTTCTGAGTACCCAATGTCAGCCTGCATTTCAGTTTTGCAAGTCATTTTTTGGGGGGAGGTTGCACTCCAGGTTTTAATCCAACTCCCCCCGCCCTTGGGGCATTTTAGCATGAATTGCCTCTCTGATTCTTTGCTTATATCATGAGATAGTCATTGAAGGATGGTTATTAATGGCTGACTGGAAGAGGGCTTATTCTTCCAATTGTTGTTTTCATATTTTGTGAGTTACTATATGTTTTATGTAACCTTTTCTTCCCATCCTTAAGACGGTAAAAGCAGCACTAGAAGAAATAAATGAGTTTAGTTCATCAAGGACTGTGGGGAAAGCCTCCTGAGCACTTGCTGGTGTGCGATCATCGCACGAGCATAGGCGGAGTGTCTCCTTGGCCTCTCAGCGGTGATCCGGGGAGAGCCGGTCGCTTTCTTCCCGTCCGTCCCGGCAGCAGCGGGGCTTTGGTTCTGTGTGCTGGAGCTCATCAGGCCTGAAGGCTGTCTGAAGCCCATGCTTTCTGTTCCGAGCCGCTCTCGGGTGCCATTGGCGCGGTCTTCCTGTGGGAAGACGGGAAGCGGGTGGCTTTGCTGGAAGGTTCTCACGTCAGGGCTGGTGCGACGGTGTGGCAGCCTGGTCAGCATGGGCAGAGGAGCTTAGGGGGCTCCGCCTGTGCACTGCCAGCGCAGGGCGCCGGGGCGCAGGTCTGCTCAGGGCTTCACCTCAGGCTTTGCGTGGCGGCAGCGCTCAGTGTTGTTTGTTGAAAGAACGAATAAGCAGGTGGGCGGGTGAAGTGTTCAGTGTCGGGAAGGTTGTGGAGTGGAGAAGCTTTAGGTGATGGGTTGAATCCGTCTTCCTTGACTCTCTCAGACCTAGTCTTCCTGTGATGTTTCAAGCGTCACGTCCGCGTGTGCATAGGGGTTGACCGTGACTGCAGTTGAGGAAGGCCAGTGCAGGCCTGAGGAGAGGCTTAAAGTCTTTGGATTCTTTAGGTAAAATTGTAAGAAGGTGCCAGAAGGCTAGAGACCCTCTTCATTTATCCCTTTCAGAAAACCTCACAGGCCAAATTTAAAAAATAAAGCCAAACCAAAAGCCAAGGAATGGGACAGTTTAATAATAATGATTTACTTATTTCTAATAAATATGTATCTAATAATCTGAGTATGCCTAAAGTGTGATAGTGAAAGTGTTAGTCACTCAGTTGTGCCTGACTCTTTGCGACCCCATGGACTGCAGTCTACCAGACTCCTCTGTCTGTGGGATTCTCCAGGCATGAATACCGGAGTGGGGTGCCATTTTCTCCTCCAGGGGATCTTCCCAACCCAGGGGTTGAACCTGGGTCTCTTGCATTACAGGCAGATTTTTTATTGTCTTCCCCAGGGAACCCTAAGACAAATTAAAAAATACGAGGTTTTACAAATTTTGCCTGATAAATACTATGCCTGGATTCATGTTGGGATGGGCCTGGCAAGTTTAAAAATGGAAACACCATCAGTTAGGAAAAAAGTGGGGATATGTCTTGTTTTCTTGTATAGGAAATGTGACCTCTAGTCTCTAGTATTAGAATTTTCATGGCACAGAAAGGAGATGTTAATACATCTCCTCTGTGCGTAATACAGAAAGTACTCAGGGCCTCCGTGATTTCTGCATGGAAACAGTCAGCAAGGTGACTTATGTAGGTGTTGTCAGTACACCAGCAGTGGTGGCTGAAGCCCGAAGGAGCGGCAGCCTCCACCAGAGAGCCGTGTACCTTAGGTTGCAGGCCCCGCCATTGTATGTCTGCACTCCTGGGGGGAACTAGAGGGCCTGAATCACAAGATACTTTGAATCCTTTCACCAAAATTGTAACACACGTGTTGAGAGAGCTTTATCTTTTTGTTTAGAGCCCTGGTGTTCTTGTTGATTAATAATTTCCTAATTACCTTACCTTAAATGCAGTGTAATTTAAAGTGCAGGTAATTGATTCTTCTCACTCTATTCTTTCACAAGCCGCTTTATAGAATTCCCTGTCGAGATGAAATGTTTCCAAGTAGTGATAGGCTTAGTTTCTTCAGAATCATTTAAATAAACTGTAGTTTCTAATGTCACTGATAGAATGGGATTGCTGTAAGCTGCAGTCTCAACCTGCTTTTGACATTTAAACATATAAAGCTGACTAGATATAACCATTCAGGTGCTAAATATATTTTACATCTACTTCTCAGAGTAGAAATGGAAGTATTAAGAGATCTGGCTTCATTGTCATTGAACTGTGAAATATTCAACCTTGTCTGCCTGTGCTTAGTACTGTTGACTTTTTTATTTCTGTTAGAAGATTAAAATTAAATGCTTCACTTTTTTTGTCAGCTTTTGGGAATTAAATTGAAATTTAAGACTCTAAAATTTTTTACTGAGTGCTTCAGTTTCAACAAAGTATTCTGGGAGGATTTCTTTTCCCAAGGGCATTGCACCAAGTTCCATTGATCAAAAATGATTTATTGCATTTTTTATTTGAGCTCTTTTTGTGTATTAAAGTCCACATATTTCACATTCTGTCTGACTATATTAGAAGAGGTACTTCACCAAGTAGGTACTATATATGCTATGAAAAATTTGGAAATATTGTAACAGTTTTAAACTGATTTTTAAAAACATGATTTTGATTTATTTGAGGATTTAAAGGTTAGAATTAGAAAATGGTATATTCATGTTACACTTTGAGAGTGTTGCTTCTTGTTAATATGGGTACTGATAACTTATTAGTACCTATATGCCAGGTAGACTCTACCTATTACTGACAATAAGTTTGTGGACTCTGAATTTTATCTCCTCATGTTTGAATATAGATTAATCTTATTTCTTTATGAAATAAAAAAAGTTGGTGCTGTGTTGAAATTTTTTGTTGAAATACTGTTTCTTGAAGTCAATAATAGCCAGAATGTCAGTTCTTCTGATTTGCTGAATCATCACAGATTTTTGGCTCTAAAATGATCATAAAAGCAAATAACTTATCCACTGTATATTCATATACTGTGTGGTATTAAAAGTAATATAGGGAATAATTTGGGATAAATGTCAGGAAAAAAATCTGAAATACCATTATTAATGTGAATAAATTCAAAGCTGCAGAAATATAAGGGAACCAGGATGTGGCCACTGAGAAATTTATTTGATAATAAATATATTTTAAAAAGTATCAGCTACTCTATAAACATTTATGTTTTAAAAATGTTCCATTTAAAATGTTGAGTGACTTTAAAAGCTAGTTTTGTGAATTGTAAGAAAAAATGTTTGAAATTATTTAGCTCATCTTATCTGTTAATACTTAGTACTGCTCAAGTGTATCACTTTTGACTTTAAATTTTAGAAATGTTGTTGAAAGTTAGAAATACTCATTGAAACATTTTAAAGTCTTATTAATGGAATAATTATGAAATGCATGTCTGTTCAAGTTAGAAGGGAATGCAAGTGTTCCATTTTGGGGACAGAAAATTGTAATTAGACTATAAGTAAGATTTAAGATCTAGGCCTCTTTTAAAACTATCAGTAATGTGTTATTCAAATTCAAATCATATTTTATGTTAAATTTACTTAGGATCAAAACCATTCAAGTGCAAGATATGCCATTTTGCAACAGCTCAGCTTGGCGATGCCAGAAACCATGTCAAAAGGCACCTTGGGATGAGGGAATACAAGTGTCACGTCTGTGGGTGAGTAAATTGAAACCATCTCTACCGTGGTGAACCAGGAAGCATGTGCGGGATATCCATTGTTTCAGGATTCAAAACTGATATGAGTAAGGGTGGCTAGAATTATGCATGCGTGTCCTCCTTTCCATTGTTATGGTAAATTCCTTAAACACAGTTATGACATTCTTCTCCCACTTCTAATCCTGTGCTGAAGATGAGCAATTTTATGGGCTACAAGGTCAATTTGAACCTGTAATCTGTAAATTGACTAAATTATAGGATGTTCATTCACATTGCCAGAGAGAACTGTAAATTCCATTTAAAGACATAAAAAAATATATAATATAGCTTTAGGAGTGTATGTGTATTTTTTTTTCTTTTCCTCTACTGCTCTAATTTTAGTCGCATTAATGGTTCTTTGGATCCATTGGACATATTCTATAAGGAAAAAGGCAGAAAAAGATTTCATTTCAGAGACCTGATTATTGAGGCTTAAAAAGCCAGTGTATAAAGTATGTTTTTGTGTCACTTTATTTAAAAACTTGTTTTCTTGTTTTAGTTCATGGCTCTTTCCTCTAAAGAATCATTCATAATGTTTAATTGTCACTCAAATGTCTTACATTTAATAGGAAGCACTGAGATGCCTTAATGTAAAACTAATTAATTTAGCAGAAATGTTTAAAAGGCTTTAAAATGCCATGACATCTATGGTATATCATAGGACATTCAGAGCTGGGTTTTTAATACCTTACTTCTGATTATAAGTATATTTTAATGTTATTATGCTAGAGAAATGAATTAATAAGTGCATCATATAAAAACACTTTATGTGAACCCTGAGAAACCTGCAGTTCTTATGGTTGGTTCACAAAACACTTCAGATTCAATTAAATTATGCGACGTGCACATGTTATATTAGGTTTATTTTTCAGTGGAAGATTGTTCTGGTTAGCACTACTACATAAATACCTTTTAAGTCACACACAGCTTCTGTTTTTTAATGGACGGTACATTTCATCCCAGGATGCAGCTGCATTTTTTGACCCTTAAGATAGTTTTACAAATAACTTTGCAAGCAGTTTTATTAACCATGGTCTGTGATTTATTCATTGGCAGAATTGATGGTTCAGTGACTTGGAGCTAAAGTAAATGAAGATGAACCTTTGCCCTAAAGCCCCCTGAAGATCAGTGGGAGAATGAGTTTTGTTGCTACTGATTTTAGCTGCAAGGGTCGAGTGCCAAATGGTGCATTTTAATTGCTCCAGGTCTTGGAATTTTAAAAGATATATCTCGTTTCTGTTTTTACCATGTGAATTATAGCAAGGAGGAAGGCCCAGACTGTGGTGAAGATTTGCTGTAAGTTGGCAAAAGAAAAAAAAAAAAATCAGTTTCTTCTTAATTTCTGAGAAATAAGTAAACAGTTTTTGCATACCATATTATTAGAAACCTGATTCCATTCCTTTTTTATTAGTGTTACCAAGACCTGGGAAGAGAAGGAGAGACTTTCAGAGAGCAGTTTCTGACACATGGTGTCAGAAACAAATCTGACTGGTTGGTTCTGGGTGTGTGATTTGAGCACGGAGTGCTTTTAGCTCATTGCTCACAATGTACGACTGACGTGTTGCACTCTGCTTTATACAGTGATTCCCAAGTAGATTCCCAAGTAGAGTTGTAAGTACATGTAGGTATGTTGAGTTTTATGCTGCTGTCATCGAGGTCTACATGTATATGTGTGCATGTGGAAAAAGCAATTGAGATTCCCAAACTGTATTTCTTAGAATTACAGTAGTTGTTGAATTTTATTTGACCAAGAAATAATAATTCTTAATTTGTTTACATAAAATTTGACTTAAAAGTCACATAACAATAATTTGTACAGGATAGATATTTTTACAGTGAAGCTAAAAGTTCTGAAGAATTTCAGTAAACTGAAGAACGCCTATTGAGTCTGTGTAGTTGACACAGAACAGTGGTGAGTGAAATACCCTTCAGTGCTACAGACAAAGTGCCATAGGTTGTTCTGTGTTTTTGTGTTTGAAAGGGATAGAGCAGTATGCAGGTTAAAAATTGAAGTAAAAACCACGAACAGAATGAGCACTGGCTATCAGGTTGGTCACAGTAGGGAGCGCTGGTATATTCACATCACTGACAATGTCGATTCATTATCATTGATGGCTAAATAATCTTAGAAATGCTCGGTGGGCCCATCCGTTCCCGAGCATAAGCAGCTCATGCTGCATTTCTTCATTAGCTTTAATTGCTATCAATTTTACCTTTTAAAAAATCATGCTTTCAAAGGTGAAGTGATCTTTCAGGAACATTAACTCTCTAATTTTGTCACAAACAGAAGGTCCTGCCCTATGTTTTCTTTTCTTCAGTAGTTAGCATCTTAGTGTCTATTTTAAATTTTTATTCATAATCCTTCCACTGTTGTAAGAAAGAAACAGTTTTTCAAACAGTTCTGATTGAGTTATAATATATGAAAACAGTGGAGCAGGCACATTTTTACAGTGAAATTATTACTCACATTGTTGTACTATTTTTCCTTAGTAACTTCTTGAAAAAAACCTGATATTTTATGGTGAAATTGATGAAAACAAATGGTGCATTTCGTTGAATTGAGCTGAGAATTAACGTATCAGTTTATGTGATTTTTTTCATGTCTTTTATTTAAGAAGCTTTTGGATGCTCAGCAAATATGTATCTCATATATATATATTTACTAAGACTTAATTTAAGGGTTGTGCATTAGATACTCCCTTAATAAAGACTTCCTTTTAAACTTTTAATTTCCACTGTTTGAACCTACACTGATCTTTGAATTTTTAAGCTCAATTTTAACATCTTTCTGCCCTTCATCGGCAAATCTTAGCTACAGCTTATCGTGGATTTAAGTTATTTGACAGAAGAAGCTGAATGTATGAGATGTCTAATTTCTAATGCTGGCTAGGATTCAGAGCTCAGGATTTAAGTTTTGTTGACCCATGGTTTACATGCTTATGTCGGGGTATAGGTTTCAAAATGTATTGCTCTGAACTTCCTGTTTTAAGAACACGTTATAGATAACTCATTTAAAAGCCTTTCACTCTACTTTCACTTTTAGGAGGAGCAGTT
>NW_024070206.1:57710556-57713056 GCF_014754425.2 Oryx dammah
TGAAAATCTAAGAGATACCATAGTAATTATATTAAAATAAATCACAATCTTTCTCAGATATGATTATAGGAGATTTTCCAGTGAGCCGTTTTGTGAACCCAGGAGAGTGTTGAGGGCAAGGTTAGGATAATGGAGAAGAAGCGGAAGAAACCCTCTCCTGTGTCTCCTCACAGGGAGACGAGAGCTTCTGTGTCAAACTGTGTCCTGTGCTCCTCTTTTGTGATAAGTGTTTTCTTGCACTTTTGCCTCAAAGAGTCAGGTCATAGATTTATTCCAAGGCAGTAAGTATAGATCAACTCATAAGAAAATAGCAATAGAATACACATTGTCCTTTGTTGGTGTCATAGTTGAAAACATTGACCTCTGTCTCTAACGTCTTTTGCCGTGAAAAAGTCTTATCTCAGTGACTTAAGTAATTTTTGCTTTATTTTTATTTTAAAACGTGCCAATGTGACTCTAAAAACCTGTTGTGGAATCAGGGGATTCTTTATTATTTCCCGGGAGTGAAACACAGGAGGGCAGCTACTCCCCTCGTTTTCTTTGCTTGTCTTGTGTTTTATTTTTATTATTATTAGCCTGTTTTCTCCCTCCCTCTTCCTGTTCATGTGTTTCTGAAAGTCCTTTGCTTTCCCCAGGGCTTTGCTCTTTGATTTGTCCAAGACTGAGTGAGAGACCTTGGAAGTGTAGATAGGAGGGAAGTACAATCATGACTGAAGTGTTTGTTCATCTCCTATGGGGCTTGCTCTTGAGCATTTCCTCTTCAGTGCGCTCAGTTGGTGCAAGGGCCCTGTGGTCACGTGCTCCAGGTAGGAGACAGACTCGGAGGCAGAGGTAAGAGCAGAGCACAGTGGTCCACAGCAGAGGGGTGCCCGGCTCTGCTGGGGAGCACCAGGAAAGGCTTCATTCAGAGCACAGGTCTTGAAGTATGCAGGGGTATCTATATACAAGGCAAATCTGGACATTTTTTATTAGTGAGAACGAAAGAGCAAAAGTGGTGAGGTATGGAATAGCGTGGGATATTAAGAACACTGCAAGAAATTCCTGGAGTTTAAGTGGCTAGATGGGGTGAAGTGGGGGATTTCTTTTTTAAAGTATTAAATATTTATGGATCATCAGCATGTGCCAGTGATGTTAGTTTTTAGGGTGAAAAGATCAAAACAATACCTGCTGCGAATGGATGGAGAAAACTCAAGCAGAGAAATAGCCCAGTCTTTTCTGAATCTTGTTGCTGATTCAGAAGATGTTTCATCTGGTAGGTAGCACTGCTGTGAAGGTGAGTGGGGGCTAGCCAGGGAGCCAGGGGCGGTGCATCCCACGCAGGGCCTTGGGGATGCTCAGCCAGGGGCATGGCAGGTTCAGGAGCTGCCGGGACCCCAGCTTTGCCTGAGGGGGGTCACAGAGGACAGGGGACAGGTGGCCAGCGCCAGGTCACAGAGCCGCGCCCTGCCCCCATGCAGTGTGCTGGCTTTTCCCTCTGCTTTCCATCACTTTGTTTTTGTTTTTTTCCTTGTCTGTCTGTCTTCCTACTTTTCTGGACTGTGAAATAGGCCGTGAAAGGAAGAGGCAGAGAACCCGGTAGGCAGTGAATGACTACTTCAGAATCAAGGGGCATGGGTATTGGCCATGGGGAATTATTTTTCAGAGAATTTCATTGTTGACAATTTTAATTAGGAATGCTATTGATTGTGGATAATTGTAATGGAAACAGGTTAATACTGGTTCCGTATAACTTTATGCAGCATATAATTCCAGCTAATTAGAAGGACACACAGTTACATGCTCATACTGCAGATGTCCACATGCGACTGGTAACATTGAAAACACTTGTTAGAATTGTGTTTCCATACACAGTTCATCTGGCTGGGCAGTGTGCATTGGACAGGAAACCGTCAATTAAAAAAAAAAGTACACATATACACTGTTGAGTAATGGATTTTATTCTCCTGCTTCTTAGTCCTTGGGTGTGTGTGCGCTCAGTTGCTTCAGTTGTGTCCGATTCTTTGCGGGTCATGGACTGCAGCCCTCTAGGCTCCTCTGTCCATGGGGTTCTCCAGGCAAGAATACTGGAGGGGGTTGCCATGCCTTGTCCAGGGGATCTTCCCGGCTCAGGGATTGAACCTGGAAAGATCTCTTATGTCTCCTGCTTGGAGAAGGGCTCTTTACCACTAGCACCACCTGGGAAGCCCCTAGTTCTTAGGTACTTTCCTTATTTCCAAGCGCATAAATGGTTTCTGTTCCAGTGGGTTCCATCTCCACACCCACTGTTTGTTTTCACTCTTCCCTGGAGTTCCTTTCTTCCCCTTGCTGCCGCTCGTTTTAGCATTTTACCAAAAACAAGTACACATCTTTTTTGTCTAAGTGTTGGAGTGCCAAGGAAGAACAGTTCCAAGCATTGTTTAATGCCACTCTCTTGATATATGAATTTTTAGAAAATTATTTTGGTTTTCTGTTCCCCTTCAATTTTAAAAAGTACTGTTTACTGCTGAGGAACCATAGGAGT
>NW_024070206.1:57718056-57720428 GCF_014754425.2 Oryx dammah
CCCTGTGAGCGTGGCAGCAGCTCTGCTGTTTGAACAGGGTCTCTCTCTAACAGAAAAATAAAGGCCATGTTTTGGCCCTTCCTTTTGTTGTTTTGTTTCTGGATTTTTTTTTTTTTTTTTAGTTTCATTTCTGTGACAATTCTTTCAGTGCCAAACTGAGTAAAATACAGCACAAAAACTGTGATTATGTATCTAGCTTATAATTTGGTAACTAAAGGCACTTGGTGGGTAATTTTCACTTGAAACTTTTAGTAACAATTTTGGAATTTGCGTAACTGTGATTTAAGCTTAAGCCTGTGTCTTGGGGAAGTAGGTTAATAGACTGAGAAAATCTCTAGTGATAGAAAGCTATACATAGAAAGTTATATTAAAAATAATGTGTTAAACTACCAAATCATATATCTTTACAGGTCTGAGGTGGTGGGCTGATGTAAGAAGTTAAATTTTATCTTCCTGCATCCAGGATTGTTCCTTTCTCTGGTCCACTAAATTAAGTACAAAGAATACTGGTTTCTTAGAAACGTGATACTAAACATTTGCTTTAACTGTTCATTTCCAGTAGATGGCTACAGTTCACTACCAAATTGAACTTATAATGGATTTTTCACAGTAACTAAATCAGAAGATGAAGGTTGAATTACTATAAATGAGTTGCCCTGTACATTTTTCTTATTTCATGTGCTTAGTCATTTAGCCTCGTTACTTTTTTAAAGAACATCTTTTTTAAATGATTGAAAAGTGGTATTTTCACTTTTTCCTCTTTGAGCAGTGTGTAGTAATACCATTATCTATTTTCTTTAAGCACAGATTATTTACTTTTAAAAATTCTCTATTATGTGAGGAATACTAGTAATTATTGAATTACATAAAAAATGATACTATGGTAAGAATCTTGATAAATTCTATAAGTATTGCTTCCCTCAGTTCAATCATTTTATTTTTTATCTTATCTTCTCAATTGAAGCACTTGAGTCATTTATCACTTGTGTTGTCTAATCACTGGCTTTCACTAAGTATCACTTCAAATGTAATACAAACATATATCTATTTTAAAAATGTTTTATTAATCTGGATCCAAACCAATGTATTTTAAATATAATTTAATCAAGTTAATAAAGTAATTGCAAGCTTACTATTTGGAAAAATATTTATTAGCTTATAAAATCCTTAAGATGTGCATTACTCTTGGACGTGTATCTGTCAACTAGGATATAGAAATAACTTGTAAGCATAGCACAAGGTGATAAGTGTCATTATTGACTTTTTATCCTCATCCATAAGTATAACTGCTATATCCTAGTTTATCGGTGTGGGGGGGTTTCAAATACAACACAAATGTGAAGAAGACTAGACTTCCTCCCTTATTTCCTCAGGACTACTGTGTAATTTGTCTGTCTTCTCTCCATGAATATTTGTTTTTCTTTGAGTTGTATATATATGTGTGCACAGATATAATACCAGTGTGGTTTTATGTCCTGCTGTTATTGGTTGAACCAAGCAGTTCAAGGTTTAGCTTTTGTTTTAATTTTATACATAAAGGTGTAGGTTTGATGTGATACTCTGAGACTGCAATTTTAGATCCTTTTTTTAGTCAACTACCAGTTTATATGGCTGGGCTACAACTATTTAATCTATTATTAATAAGTATTTTACTCAGCTATACAAATTATAAAAATAATGCCAGGGTTCTAGGAGAATTTCTTTTTTCACATTTAGAGTTTATGTATAAATTTTACATTCTCCCTTGAAGATAAATGAATTATTTTTATATTTTTTTTATTGATGCATATATATATATTTATCATTTGAATAGAAGCCGATTAAGAAATGGGCCACCATTTTAACTAATTAAAAGAAATTTCATTCACACATTTTGTTAAGGGATGATTGTAATATTCAGATAAGTCTTCGTGATTCAAAGGGACTTAACAGTTTACAGTTTCAGTTAGGTTACTTCATTTAAAAATAATTGATTTTCCCAAGACACTTAACATTAATATAAATATGAGGGATTCTTTTTTTGTATGCAGTTCATTTTTTATGGATGTGTTAGAGTTCATATACATACAAACATCTGTACACATACACAAACAATTTTTTATTTGATAAAGACCTTAAAAGGACAAAAGACATTTGAGCCCATCTTGAGACCATGTATCATAAGTTTACAGAAGGATCAAGGAACACAGATTTTAATAATGCAAACAATGTTAGTTCTGTCCCCTCTGGCGTTTGGAACCTGGACATACTGATTGTGTACTTTGATTCCTAAACCGCGGAGATGTATCAGACGGGGGGGGGGGGGGCGTCCCCCCGGCCGCGGGGGGGGCGGGGCGGAAACCGCGGGGAGGGGGAAGGGGGGAGAGGGTGGA
>NW_024070206.1:57720528-57833028 GCF_014754425.2 Oryx dammah
TTTATTAATGTTTTTGTTATTTGATTCCTAAACTGGTTTTTTGTATACGCCCCCCCCCCCCCCCCCCGCACCTGGCCGAGCTAAGAACACTTCAGTGATTATAAGGGTAGTGCCTAGAGGGCAATTAAGAGACAGGGCTAGAGAGAGACAGTAATGAGTCCCGGTAGCACCTTAATGAACCCCAGAAAGGGAAGCCGGGACTTAGGGAGACTTGTGGCTCCAGAGAGTGAGCTTGTTGAGCAATGTGCAGATTATTTACCAAGAATACTGCTTCTAGAGTTTGATATTTATATAATCAGAGGCAGATTTTTAAAGCCTACCCCTTAATGTATTTAACATATCTTTTAGATTGGTAATAACTTGAATTTTATTAATAAAACCTGTTGTTTTTCTATACTGCCTTTTGTTATGCTGAAGTTTGACTGAAATGGTGCACTTGTTCTGAATGTACTCTTTTAGTGCAAAATTTACCTCACATTGAGTTCGTAGTGTATTTTTTCTAACTTGATATACAATAATTTTGCTCAAGTGTTGAACTAGCTTTTTTAATGTACCTATATAGACTTCCTGTTTTTTTTGCAGTCATTATGTTTCCTGAGTTGTTACTCTCCACAGTGAAAAACTGACTTTTCTTAATCTAGTTCAAGCCTGTGAAAGCTGTAAAATTGAGAGTAATCTCTCAAAACATATCTTTTTTCGTGTGATTATATGAAAAAGATTGTAACAGAATTTTGTATAGTGTGTTGTTCATACAAGAGCATTGGCTTGATTTAAAATCCAGTTTGTATCACTGTTTCACTGCTGGTTTTTCTGACTCATATTTGTTGCTTCAAAACACATTAATAGCATAACGCAGATATATTACTGTGTGATTTCCTATTTGTCCATTTGCGTTTTTGTGGGGGAGAAAAGAGTGAGGGAGTGGAGAGGAGGGAGGCTCTGAGCTGGCGATCTGATGCGGTAAACCCCGCTCCTGATTAACCACAGGTCCCTGCAGCTGCGATGCTGTCTGCACACAGGTATTAATGTATGTGCATTATGCCTGCCTCACTGGTCTCTGCTGTGGGGTATGTTCAGATATACAGCAGAGAGAGAGCTGCTGGGCTCCAGAGTGTCCACCTCGGAGCTCTGGGCTCCGGCGTCCCGCGGTCGGCATTGTCTGTCACCGCTGTCCTCCGCCCCCGCAGCGGGCCTGCCCCACTCTGGGAGCACCCTCCGTACGCTGCAGGGGAGGCCGTGGTGCTGTTTCTCTCTGGACCACTAGGGGGAGGCAAGGAGTGTCCCTACAGTTCCTCCCTTGCCTCCCCCCTTTCCTCCCCCATCTCGCCCTGGGTCTCCCTCCCCACCTCCCTTCCCACCTCTTCTTTTCCTTCGTTTCTTTCCCTTTCCTTCCCTTTTCCTTTCTTCCCTTCCCTTCCCTTCCTTTCTCTTCTTTGTGTGTAGAACTGAAAATACTGCTGTAACCTTTCCTCCCAGTGAAGCTGAATATGACCACAGTATGAACAGCAGTTTGTCTTTATATTTAAGTTGTTTAGTAAATGACATGTATTTTTCCTGTTGTTTATATACCTAGAGGATGACAAGATTTTACAGTTTTAAAGAGTAAAGAACTCTTAGAAAAGTATTACTACCTAGATGAATGTTGAATTAAATTTAAAACGATATAAAGAAAAACTGATGTATAGAATGTCCAATATGATTATTAGAAATGAAGTGTAATAAAATAGCCATACAATAATTATCTAGAAGTGATTTCAGCCTACTTTTATTTTAATTAGAATGACTCTGAGACTCAATGTTTCTGAATTGTGTCTTCCTAATTCATATTCCTCTAGGAGTGG
This sequence comes from Oryx dammah, assembly GCF_014754425.2. Lineage (NCBI taxonomy): Eukaryota > Metazoa > Chordata > Mammalia > Artiodactyla > Bovidae > Oryx > Oryx dammah. The sequence continues at coordinate 57,722,370 of NW_024070206.1, forward strand.
CTGACTTGGGTTTATGTTACATGATGACTTGCTTGTAATGTTGTCACTGAAGCAGGTAGATGTTTATTCAACTATGGGAGTCACTAAGCTTGATCTGAATATCCATAAACATTTTAGCTTTATCTGAACATAATGTAAATTTTAGTAGAAATTTAAAACACCATGTAAATGTGTGCTTTAAGTTGTGAAGTTAAAATATATTATACATATATTTCAGATCTTTTATATCCAAATGGAGAAATTTGAGTGCATGATAATTTTTCTCCCTAAATTTACATTCTCTGGGTACTTAAAGATCACAGATTTTTGAAATAGCTAGAGAACTTAATACTTGTATGTTTGGGGCCTTTTTTCTGCTTTTATAATACATAATATTTTTTACTTTTTAAAGATTGGATTTTAATGATTTTTATTTTATCCTTGAGAATTCTATTGTGTTTTATAAAATAAACCCATTGAAAATGCTTAACATATGCAGAGTTGATTACACACCATGTAGGATGTTAGTTATTACAGAATAAATGTCTATAAAATGTAGGTTTGTTTGTGGAATTGAAAAAAAATTGTGAAATAAAAAGATGTGTTTTGCCTTTTAGTTAATTTTGAAACTGACTGTTAACATTAGTTTTACTTAGCTAAAATTTATGGCTACATTTGTATATGTCTGAAAATTTATTATAAGAGGTTTATTTATATAATTGAATGGTAAAGTCATCATATTATCTTAAGAATGGTTCCAGAGCTATGGTTCGTGGTTATGTTTGAGAAACAGATAAAACATTTGTGAATCTTTTCATGATGATGTTTCTTGATGGCTTTCATAAGAAAGCACATAATTTGTGATGACTTCAAAAAAAAAAATCACGACAGCAAAACTTTTTGAGTTAGCGGCAAAGTAAATGGGGCAGGTTTTGCATTTTGAACAGAAATGTTATGAACTGTGATTGAATTTGTCGTGAAAGTGTGTCAGTATTAATAAAAGTATTTAGGTACAAGTTTGCTGAGCTTTGTAGCCTTTTTAAGGTTAAGGATTGGTTAATGTGAAAAGTCACTTCTGTGCATTTGGTAGTATACAGAAAATGACAAATATATTTCTATGCATTTTGGATTATTATGCCATCTCTTATTTCAAACCCTTTTTGTCAGGACACCAGGCAAAACAATGATGCTTTGAGGACGTAATTAAAGATATTGTTCAAAGAACAACTTTCTGCATATTTGAATTATTACTGTCATCAAAATCATACAAATATGGAAATATGATTGCCAGAAGCACATAAATCAATGATCAGCATGGCCTCAAAATCCAATAAATATGTAGAGTTAAATACTTTAAAATGCAAATTGTGTCTGATGATTTGCATATGGTAGAGTTTAAAGGAAATTTGTTGCTTAACAACCTCTAAGGTAGCAGTTAGGGCTGTGGGTAAACATAGATTTTTTTATTCATCATTGGTCAAGTTGCACGATTTGATAAATGATGGGAGACTGCTTTCCTTGGTTAAAATGACTGCAATCTTTACTGAATCCTAAAACTGCCTTGAAGTCATCTGAATAATTAAGAGTTAATTATTCTTCATCCATCTAGATCAGAAAAGGACAGATTTAGGGAAGGAATTTATAATTTTTGCCTCACGTCCTGTCATGTCGTAATGTGATAAGCTAAACTGACTCCAAATAATATCTAGTGACCTTATAGTAATTATGCCCCACAAAACCATTTTTGTTGCAGTTTTTTAATTGCTTACATCGATTCTAGAAACTACACATTAAGAGACTTATAAGTTTAATTGTCTCCAAAGAAAGCAATATAAAATTCACGGTACATTACTGTTATGTTTTAAGTTTATCAATGTGGATACACACCAACAGCATAAGTTTCCATGTGTTATTTTAGAAATAGCAAACGGTGACTCCTAAAGTATTATTAGAGCAGATTATAGACACACTGGGAAAAATTATTTTAGGAAGTTATGTTGAAAGGGCAATGAATCTTTCTTCACCTATTTTAATTTGAAGTTTTAAAACAATAAAGCCAGTTTAAAGAACTTCTCATAATTACTGTAATGATGGAGCAGATACCTCATGCAGGTTTACCAGTAGTGTACATTATTTTAAGAGGCTGAAAAAAGGCGACAGCAGGTCAAGAAATAAACTGTCTCCTGCTATTATCTGTTAAAAGCAGATGGCATAGAATTCTTGTGAAAACCTAGTGTCTACTTAGTGAATTTTTTACCTAACAATTTTCTTTGAAAACAGAGTGTTTTGTGAATGTTTACTAATCACAAGAAGAATTGTAATAAAGAAATCAATATGCATGATCCCTTTCCATGTAGTACAACAGGGTTACACTGTTAGGTTAAATACAGGCAGCATTCCTTTCCAGAAAATCAATTTGCTGTATAGCTTGCAACAGCCGGGCTCTTCACATAGAATCATTTTATGCTGTGCACACAGTAAATTCTGTATTGGCACCTTCAAATAGTATTGACTTCTAAAAGGCTGTAAGCTTAGTAACCTGACTTTGAGAAGAAAGGCCAGGGCCCTTAATAATAAAATCAGCTATTATTTATTTTTTATGTTTGACCACAAACTAGGCATTTAAAAAAAGCCATTGTTTCATCTTCATATTATAGTAGAAATGGCAAGTATGATTTCAAAGGAAATACCAAATGTGATTTTAGTGAGAAATATCATTTTTTATATTCACTAACTGAACTATATCTGTTTATATTCTGACCAGGTGTTTCTGCATTCCCACGTTATCTGCATTTTCCAAAAGCTCAAGTTTTAGGTTCATTTTTAAAATTTTGATAAGTGAGAATAAATTCAAAAAGATGAGACTATTTTCAAGTTTCTTTGTCAGTTGTCTGTATTTACAAACAAAATAAAAACTATTTCAGAGAAGAAAGGAGTTTACAAAGTATTCGAAGCTACTTAGTTGCTATATGTCATTGTTACTAGGCCAAAAATTTAGGGACAGTGTGTGAAAATGTTTGATTTTTTTAGACCTTTCTACTCCTCACACTAAATTTGGCTCTTAAAATGCTTCCGCCATTTTTGATGGAGCTGTTTAATTTGAGAGTCCAGCCCCCTCGTTAATGATTATATTTTTACCAGGTGGTTCTGTGGGCTCCCGAGCCTGTTTTATTTCTGTCCGCATGGTCGTGTAGAATCTTAGAGCCACTCTGATCCGACTTGCCTGTCCATACTCAGCGTCTGCGTTTAAATATGAGGATGGGTTTGTTTTCTGGCGTGGTTGACTGGGATGCAGCAAAGTATTAGGCCCTTTAGTCCTTGCAGTTGTGCACAACCTTATCTATATGCTGCACGCTTCTCACATGTGATTGTTTTTTGCTAATGAATATACACATTTCAATTGTAACTGAGAAGGGCTTTGGACCTGTTAATTTTTACATCATCTTTCTAGAGGAGTGCTAAGATCCATAAGATTAGGAACATAAAATAAGTAGATAAAGTATAATCAGTGATGTTTGCATTTTAATCAGCCTGTTATCATTATACTACCTTCATGGAATCTTCATGGGTTAATGGACATTATAATGCAAGAACTGATAAATAACAAAATGCTTTTGAAGTGCAATATTTGGTTTGGAAAAATTCATAAGCATAAGGAGAAATAAGTAGGTTTGGGCTAGGCTGTATATTTACGCATGTTTTAAATGTTTATGGGAACCTCTAACATTTAAAAAATAAATCATCACTTATAAAACGAGTTTACTCTTGGAGAAAAACATTCTTGTAATAGGCACAAAAATTATCCAAACAGTAGTGTAAACCAAGCCAGGCATAGCAGCAGACAGAAAAATGCCTTCAACCAGTGGGATCATGGATTTGTTTGATTCAGATAATTGAAAGTGTTTCACACTATTATTGCAACTTGAAGGCTTGTTTAAGTGTCTAACTGTCAGTCACTTTGGAAGGTGAAAAGTATTCAATTGTCACTCTGTCAGTCAATAGAGATGAGAACTGTCTGCCTAATGGATTTCTTTACATAGATGTCTGCATGGAGGTAGAAGTAAAATCAATGTGTTGTCATGTGTGAGTACAGACATCACACTGGCAGGTGAACTGCAGCTGCATTTCTGGGCGTCTCCGTGCCCGGGTTGTTTGTGGAAGGCAGAGCTCTGCACATACACAGGTAGTGAGATGCACAGGTAGAAGTGTGCAGTTGGGGAGAGCGTTTTTCTGATACCGCCTGTATCCCTGAAAATATCTATTCACACCTCTGAAAACCAATCTTGTTTTATGTAAACTGTAATAAATGGGGTTCTTCATATTACAATGGCACTGTAGTTACAAAATTGCATTTTAGATGCTTGTCACTAAGTAGCTTTTATTTATATGTATCACATCTAAAACTAAATAATGACTTTACATTGGAAGTTGTCCAAATTAGTGGTTCCTCTTTTTTTTTTTTTTTAAAGTAGAAATTTTAGCAACATCTAGAGTAAAAGTGTCAAACCTGAGACTTCCCTGGCAGTCCAGTGGTTAAGAACGTGTCCTCCAATGCAGGGGTGCAGGTTCGGTCCTTGGTTGGGAAGCTGAGATCCCATATGCTACATGACATAGCCAAAAATGCCAAAACACAAAACAAGAAGCAGTACTGTAACAATTCAATAGAGAGTTAAAAAAAAAAAAGAGGTCCACGTTAAAAAAAAAAAAAATCTTAAAGACTGATCAAATTTTTTGATGACAGACACCCAGGAGGCATAGATCAAAAAGTGGATGACCATAATGATTTTAATCATTTAGAAACATTTGGGGGGATAGAAGAGAGAAAAGATTAACTGTAAAGTTCTACATTTACATTGGAAAAAAAAAATTAGCTTATGTAAGAATGGACTGTGAGTCCTGGCTTGACACAGTGCACTATGTAATGGTCAACTGGGAGGTTTAGCTGGTTACAAATTAAGCGTTTAGGATAATATTTCAGAAATTATAAAATCTGCTGTATTTTGCCCTGTTCAGATAGTACCACAGTAGTTCAGTCAGTCTTTAGGATGTTGTAGGCACTCTGGCTGATGAGAGACCACACCACGAAGGGTGTCAGGAAGAGGGGCGACGTCACTTCATGTGCTCAGTTGAGGGGTCCTGGAGGAGATTTAGGGGATCAGGCAGAGGGGAGAGGAGGCACAGCATCACTGCTTTCTTGAGCCCTGGTCATTGTAACCATGAGGAAGAGCGCCTCTTGAGTAGGGAGGACGCTGGAACTTAGACTCAAGGTGTCCGCGGTTCACCACAGCAGGATGTCCTATCAATAAGGACATTGAGTCACAAAGCATCAGAGACTGGGATGTTTGTACAGCGTCTGGATTGCAATCTGTCAACACGACATGCACAGGTCGGCCAAGTCCTGCCTCTCAGAGACCTGGGAATCGTACAGACACATAATACAAGTTTTCTGATCTGTGTGAAAGTCAGTCAGTCGTGTCCGACTCTTTGCAGTTCTCCAGGCTAGAATACTGGAGTGGGTAGCTGTTCCCTTCCCAACCCAGGGACTGGACTGAGCAACTTTGACTTTCACTTACTGACCTGTGTCAGGTTACAAAATGTGTTTGTCCAATGAATAACATTCTTTTAAATTCATTTTTAATTGGAGGATAATTGCTTTTCAATGTTGTGTTGGTTTCTGCTGTACAACAGAGTGAATCAGCCCTAAGTATACATACGTCCCCTCCCTCTGAGATTTCCCTGGTAGCTCAGTCAGTAAAGAATCTGCCTGTCAAGCAGGAGACCCAAGTTCGATCCCTGGGTCCGGAAGATCTTCTGGAGAAGGGAATGACTACCCGCTCCAGTATCCTTGCCTGGAGAATTCCATGGACAGAGAAGCCTGGTGGGCTACAGTCCAGGGGGTGGTTGCAGAGTCAGATGCGACTAACACTTTCATTTTCATACACGTGTCCCCTTCTTCTTAAGCCGCCCTCCCACGCACACTGCATACCACCCCTCTAAGTTGTCACAGGGCCAGTTGGTTGGGCCAATGAATAATATCTGGCAAATGACAGTTACCAGTTATCACCACAGTCTCTGAAAAGAAAGACCATTTTCATATACCAAAACCTCTACACATGTGAAGTACTTTTAAAAAAATGAGTTTTCAAATCGAGTAATTGATATTTGAAAAACAAGAGTTAATTAATTGAGAAAATGGCCTTACAGAGGGCTGGTGTTGGGGAATGTCACCTTTCCTTCCCTCCGATGCCCCCTAGCCTATGTCTCGTCCCCGGTGGTGTTCCTGTCCTCTTACTAAGAGGCTGCCCCGTCTCAGGCTCGGAGATGGCACATGACGTCTTTCCCAGCCTTGTCGTCTCCGTCGGTCGTCCCCTCCCTTTCGTCCATTCCCATGCGTGCTTCGGGGGCTCACCCTCTCACCGCTTCTGCGCTGCTCGAGTCCGGCTCCTGCCTGCGTCTCATCTCTTGCTGTGTGTCTGCTTGGTGGCCTTTGCATGTGGCCCCTTTGCCTTTGGTCTAGCTGGTGTTCCTGTTGTTGGTGTTTACTCAGACCATTGCTTTTACTATGTTGATGCTTTCCTGAAGAAACTAAAGCACCTTTCTTTTGTGAGTTACATTAATATCCCGCCCATTGTAATTATCCCTCCAGTTCTCTGCAGTACATCTAGCTTTAATGGCTAAATGAAACTCATAGCCAGTCAACTGATTTCCAGGTGTGTATTCTTCAGTCGCTAAGTCGTATCCGACTCTTTGCGACCCCATGAACTGCAGCACCCCAGGCTTCCCAGTCCTTCACTATTTCCCAGAGTTTGCTCAGATTTGAGTTCGTTGAGTCAGTGATGCTATATAACCATCTCATCTTCTGCCCCCTCTTCTCCTTTTGTCTTCAATCTTTTCCAGCGTCAGGGTCTTTTCCAGTGAGTTGGCTCTTCGAATCGGTTGCCAAAGTACTGGAGCTTCAGCATCACAGTGCTTTTCGTGATACACAACTTACAGTAGCAATAACAACAGCCATTAGTTTTATTGGACATTTTCAGTGTCCCATAGTGTACTCATGTTTAACATGTGTTATTGTATTTAATCCTTACAACTGCATACGGCAGGCATTATTATCTCTAAGTTACAAAAATGGAAGCTGAGACTTAGGTTGTGTGTATGTGGTTAGACCTTCTGGATTCAACTCTCTGACTGTGAAGCTCATAATTACCTCATCTCACACCCTTTTCTGTTCTGTAGTAATATATTAAGTACTCTGAGAATGCAGAATGCTATGTAGTTGAAAATGATTGAGTTTCCTACAGAGTTTTGAGAAATTGTTTAAAGGTGCCATTTTTAATTTTAGGAAGTCGCTTTGTTATTGATAATATTAAACCATCTTTAAGTGCTTTAACCTGTGAAGAAACATTGTTTTTACATAGTACATACTATTTTCACCATTTACTTAACTTTGAGAAATCCGCAGAGGTGTGGGTTTATCAAAATGCTTGTCTTATTCCTTATTTTCTTTGTTCCTATTTTTTGTAGCTGATTGATTCATCAGAACTATAAAAAGGAATAGTTTCCATCTTCCAGGAGTTTTTTCCCTTAATAAATTGTCCTGTTGATCAGAGTTAGGTCTCAACAGCCTCTGAAGTTTGGTGCATAAAGCCAGTGCTTGGAATTGGTTAATAAGTTCATATTCTCTGTTCCAGACTCCCCAGGTGGCCTCTGATTTATTCAGACATTCTTCTCACTCCAAGTGTGGCCTCCTTGTTTTTAGTCAGCTGGTGCTTAGTTACCTCAGTTTAAGTCCCCATCACTTACTGTAGGTTTAGGGTTCACAAATGGGACTTAGCCTTAGAGGCAGAAGCTGTATCTGTAAACTCTGAATCGTTGAACTTTGCTAACGCCTTTCTCCGCCGTGTCGGCCCCCCGCCCTGAGCGTGAAGTCGCCTTTTCTGTTCCAGTGTTCAGGTGATTTCTTCGTCAGTACTTTGCTGAAAAATCAGATCTTTAAAACATTGCCCATTTCACAGAATGGAGATGGACCTGTGTTGGTTTAGCACATTTCATTTACTTGTTCACTTTAGTTCTAAACGTTCTATGTGCTTGGGGTATGAAAAAACCTTTGGTCCGATGTGGGCTTCTGTCTCTAGTTCCACTGCCCTTTCTTACCGGGGTTCTTTCAGCCACAGCGGAAGCCCTCTCAGCTCTGGAGCTGCCCTGGCAGAAGGAGCTGAGTGTTCACCGTCCGGTTGCCCTCTTTACCTCCCTCCTACGCTGTTGATTCAGGCAGGTGACGTCCTTCCCCACCAGGAAGGCAGACACCACCGCTCAGAAGCCTCTTGCATCCTTCTCCATGTGGCCCAGTTTCACGTTTTACTTGAGCTGCGGCCCCCAGCTTCTCAGGCTTTGGTGAGCTTTGCCCAAGTGCCTCGGCTGAAGCTTTGCTGCAGAGCTGGGCCTTGGTGCTCAGGGAGCGGACCAGGTAGATAAAGACTCTTCGCTCCCACAGCTGCCTTCTCAAGCGTCAGCCTGTGGAGGGCTTTCCCTCTTTTCTCCTTTGTTCTTACTTCCCAACAAAATTGTTTGCACAGAAGCTATTTTCTCAGCCTCTGTTTTAGGGGGAGTCCAAGTCAAGAGACCAGTAAAAACTTCCAGGACCTGCCTGATCCTTACCGAGGGCTCACAAGTAGTGAGCGAGTGACCGGATGGGGCCTGGCCGCCTCCGGTCACCTGCTTTCGCTGGTTCTCTGGCTCTGCGTGCAGCTTGTGGGCCTGGCCCGTGGCGTGTGCTTATCTCCTCAAAGTGCCGGCTGAGACCTGGGCAAATCCCAGCTCTGCGTTGTCTCCTCCCAGGTTCGGCTGGATAGGGTAGAACTTACAAAACCCTCCTTAAGGGGAGAAAAGAATGACATAAAATGTTAACAAAAAATAATTCGAAATCTAAAAAGATGGTGTAGGTCTGAATTTTCTGAGGTGCAAGCATAGGGTTTTAAGGTCCTTTAATTCAGGAGGCGCTTAGGTTCTATGTCCTTCAGCTCAGAGTATAAACAGAAGAAAAGAAAGGGTGGAGGTGTTACCCCCCGGGCCATGCAGTTCTCTCAGGTGTTCCCACGTGGAGCCCTCGGCGGGCTTGGTCCTTTCCTGGAGCTGCGAGGAGCTGGCCGGGGATGGGAGAGGAGCTTTTGTCGCTGCTGAAGCAAGTCGTCCCAGACCGCATGGCCTCACAGCGCGCGTTTACTGTCTCAGCCTTCTGGAGGCAGAATTCCAATCAGGCTCCCAAGCTGAGATTAAGCTGTCCGTAGAGCTGGTGCCTTCTAGAGCCCTGTTAGGCTTCCCTGGTGGCTCTGTGCTGAATGCAGGAGCTGTAGCAGGCATGGGCTCCATCCCTGGGTTGGGCAGATCCCCTGGAGGAGGGCATGGCAACCCACTCCAGTGTCTTGTGGAGAATCCCAGGGACGGAGGAGCCTGGCAGGCTACAGTCCAGGGGGTCGCAAGCAGTTGGACACAACTGAACGACTAACACTTTCATTTTCCGAGCCTTGTATTAATCCATTTCTTTGCCTTTTCCAGCTTTGAGAAGCTGCTTACAGCTTGGCTGGTGTCCCCTTCTCTGTTTTCAGAACCAGCAGAGTAGCATCTCCAACTCTTTCAGACTCTGACCTTCCTTTTCCCCCATTTTGATTTTAAGGACCTCGAGTCTACCCGGATGATCCACAGCAGTAGCAGGAGCCTTGGTCCAGTGATGCCCATGTTTCGTAAGGTGGTTTGTTGCACACCCACGAAATCCCTTGCCCTTAAGGTGGCGTATTGACAGGCTGCGGGGACTAGGAGCTCCTAGGCTTACTCCTAGGTAAGCATACAGCTTACCAAGGCAGTGAATTGTTCACATTCAGATCACCCATGCATTTCCTTGAGATCATGCAGAGTCAGTAGGCATTTACTAGAGAGGGTTTGCTTTCCTGTGGGGCTTACCTGGTGGCTCAGATGGTAATGCTTTTGTGTAAAAATTCTGAGAGCTAAAAAAGATGTTTCACTGTAATTTAAATATCCTTGCATTTTACGTTCACCTTTGTGTCCATGATTCATTGTTATTTACCTAAAGTTTTATAATAGCGTACGTAGGTAAACTGTGAGTTAGAACACTTGGTTCCAAATATTTACATCGCCAGCACGGCCCTCTGACCTACCATTTAAGGAAGCTATTAATGTATTCTAGGAAATGTGTACCTATAATTTTAAAGGTGTAAGCAGTCCTCATGGAAGCTGAAATCTCTGCAACACATGGAATTAATGAAGAACTAAATAGGATATAGACTACAATTATTTCAGGCTTTAGTGCTTTGCCTCTCTTGATTGAGGATTCAAGTAACTATTTTATTTCTGGGAATCTCAGATATCTGTTTTAACCCTTTAGTAAGAGCTGTCTTCACAGTCTCACCACTTCTTGATATATTCTTGTTTAGGTCCACTTCTCCGAGACAGTGGTGTGCCAGAGTTTGCACTGGCCAGTGAGAACTGGATGTTAGATATTCAGGCATTTTATGACTTATTTGGTATACTTGCAGTAGCTTGATGTTGGGCGTGTTTACACCGTGACATATGCTAATAATCAGGTCCCCCTTGTGCTTCCACTGTGAGCTAGTTTGCTCTCAGGCTTCTGAGGAACCCCAGTTATTGAGTCCTGTTATGATTCTGCTGAGTCAGGGCAAGGTTATAAAGTTTGGTAAAACAAACGAGAAAGCGGTGTTTGGGTCTTGCTGCTTGGCTTGGTGTCTTCCCTGAGAGGTGAAACTCTGCTTAGTGCAGTATCGATTGTCGCTGTGCTGTCAAACTCGGTGGTCAGTGTTCGCTGTTGTTCAGTTGCTCAGTCGTGTCTCTTTGTGACCTCCTGGACTGCAGCACCCCAGGCTTCCCTTTCTTTCACCATCTCCCGGAGCTTGCTCAAACTCATGTCCGTTGAGTTGGCGATGCCATCCAGCCATCTCATCCTCTGTCGTCACCTTCTCTTCCTGCCTTCAGTCTTTCCCAGCATCAGGGTCTTTTCCAATGAGTTGGCTATTCACTTCAGTATTCATCCGTTGTCCACTAAATACCTTTTGTCGGCTTCTTTGACACCGCAGTCTCCTGGTGTTTTTTGTTTTGTTTTCTTTATTGTCTCACTTTCTGCTCCTCACATACCCTATCCCTGACTTGCAACGGTGGCCTGCTCCATGCTTAGCTTGGGAATCGAGCCTGTCTGTCTGTGGTTAGGGCCAATTAGTAATCACGGGCTTTGTGGTCCCCACGGCCCTGCCACACTGGTGCAGCTGTGGTGCGAGGGCAGCTGTGTGTGAAGGTGGGTGCTGTGTCCTGGAGGACCTTTTCAGGCTGCAGTTGGCCTGCCATCCTCAGATCCAGAGGCTCTTGTTCGATGATATTCTTTAGTATTTTGGTCTTTAAACCAGCTCTGTGCCTGTTCTCCCAGGTTTATATGGCTAGCCTAAAGTTTTCCTTTGCACATGATTCTTGTACATTTTATTGCTTATTTAAAATGCCCACTTGGGTGTTCTGAAGGCATCTCAGAGCTGGTGTGGTTCAAGTAGAGTCCCTTCTTTGCTCCCCCAAAGACAATCTCTCCACCACTGTCCTCTTCACCAGCTATTCACTGACCAGGTTGGCTTTGAACTTGCCGAGCCTGGGGGCGGGGCTGTCTTTGTATTTAGTCCTTTTTTCTCCTCTACTGCACTTGGCTCAGGTCTTGCCGTGGCTGGCTCTTTGTTGATGCTGTGGTGAGATTCAGTTGTGTTTTGTTAGTTTTCTTCCTGTTATCACTTACCTCAAAAGTACTTTGTATATCTATTTCCTTGATTATTCTCACTCCCTTCCTGCATGGTCTGTGCAGGAACCATGTATATTTTTGTATCTGCAGCCTTTTAAGTATCATCCTCCCACCTTGGGGGCATTCACTCACTTTGTTTTAGGGAATGAAAGTGTTCCCCAGTCTCCCTTCAATATTCTGAAATTTGGCTTTCTGCTAGATCTGGAATTCACTCACTACCTCTTAAGGCAGTCCATTCCATTACCTTGTTATTTTTCACAAAATTTTTCTCACAGAATTTTGCTTCTTTGCATCTCCCTGTCAGGTGTCTTTTGGTATGGACACTTAAGGAAGACACAGAGCAAGCATCATGCCTCTTCCGTGAGGTAGCCCTTTAAACACTGGAAGACAGTTATCACTCATTCTAGCCTGAGCCCTGTCTCTTTTCTGGGTTTTCTCACCCTCTCAGTGGCTCTTCCCCTAACGTGTTCCTTTGTTCCCTTTATGCTTTAATTCTCCCAGCAGGGGTTTGTTGATTTTTTGCCAGTGTTTTTCCCAGATCAGCCAGGTATTTTAGATGTGATCTGATCCACATGGGTGTCATTTCTCTTACTATTGATTGTGTTATCTTTCATTACTGGGGACTTCCCAGATGGCTCAGTGGCAAAGAATGTGTCTGTAGTGCAGGAGACGAGGGCTCAATCCTGGGTTGGAAAGATCGCCTGGAATAGAAATGGCAGCCCACTCCAGTATTCTTACCTGGAAAATCCCATGGACAGAGGAGCCTACTGGGCTACAGTCCAGGGGGTCGCAAAGAGTTGAACATGACTGAGCGATTGCACACACACACACACACAGACACACACACACACTCTTTCATTATTAGATACATTCTGAGGAACTGTGAATGGAATATTATTATTGGAACGGCTTAATATTCTGTCAAGATTCCCATCCTAAATAGAAGCTTTTCATGGTCAAACAGGAATTACCACTTTCCATGGTGAGAAATATCACTGCCGTGTATCTGAAATGTTTTGAAATTTCCCATTTTAAAATGTTGGCTTAAAAAAAATGAGATAGTAATCAGCTAATGACAGTCTTAACACTTCAGAGCCATATCATTAACTGAAAAACACAAACATTCAAAAGGAGGTAAATTAAATATATTCCAAGGATGTAGAATGACCTTCTTTAAGGAACCCTCATAATTGTCTCATTGGCGACAGTATCTGAACTTCTTACATTGCCACTCCCACCGCAAGAGGAAATGCATCCCTCATTATTCACACTGTGATTTCAGTTCTGAAAATATTTCTCCCAGGTTTGTTATGTCAGGGGTGGCAACACTAATGTTTTATGGCAAAAGATGGAAGGGGGAATAAACTGAAAAATACACTTTAATGGATGGCTATCCTTGATTGTTTGGAGATAGCTGCTGCTGCTGCTGCTAACTAGCTTCAGTCATGTCTGACTCTGTGTGACCCCATAGATGGCAGCCCACCAGGCTCCCCCGTCCCTGGGATTCTCCAGGCAAGAACACTGGAGTGGCTTACCATTTCCTTCTCCAATGCATGAAAGTGAAAAGTGAAAGTGAAGTCGCTCAGTCGTGTCCAACTCTTAGCGACCCCATGGTCTGCAGGCCACCAGGCTCCTCCGTCCATGGGGTTTTCCAGGCAAGAGTACTGGAGTGGGGTGCCATTGCCTTCTCTGTTGGAGATAGAGTCAAGTGTATTAAAGACGCTTAGATGTTACGCTTAGCTTTACACAAAGCAAGTAACTACTACCAAAGGGCCAGCTGACTCAGCTGTTTGGTTTGAGAAGTTTGATCGGAAATGAGGGGACTGATGGGTCTTTTTTGGACCATTAGAGCAGGGTGTGAGGTGGCTCTTCTTTTTGCTACTGCATTCTTGTGACATAGGGTGTTACGTTAGCCTTAAGATAGTGTCTCTGCATTGCTCTTTTTCTAAATGGTATAAATGGATCACTTTTTCCTTTTTAGTGTGATCATATAACTCTGGAATTACTTGGTTTGATGTTTCTATTCTAGTATGGTTTTGTAACGTGCTTTAGGAATTCTCAGAATAAAAGTAGCTGATAACTGGAAATGATCAAAGCCTTCTTTTTTTTTTTTTGTCAAAACTTACTGCAACTGCGAATTGGGTTATTATGATTCTACCTGGACTCTAGCCAAGATGGTTTTCTGAACTGATGTATTATAAGAACTCTACAATATGTTGAACCCTAAATATTACAAGGACTGAACTGTTTTTCTATTGAAAGTCCCAACTTTTTTTGGCTTGCTGTTTTAAAAAATGTTAGTCTTGTTCCTGATGGCATTTACTAGACAAATCTCTTGTGCGTTGGCCTAGTAAACTTTTGTGTTGATGGGAGCATTTTATAACTACGTGATCTGTGCTCTGACACTGTGCTGTGCTGATGCCTCTGTGTGTGTGTGTGTGTGTGTGTGTGTGTGTGTGCGCACGCATGCATGTGCATTTATGTGTGTTTGTGTGTGTGCATGCACTAGTGTTTGTAAGAAATATGGTGTGTTCTTTTTCAGATTTTTGAGTGGGTGGGCTCTGCTCTTGGTTTCTGCTTGTTGATTGGTTAGCTTTTGTTAGTGTGTCCTTGCTAAACTACTGGTTTGCTTTCTGAAGATGTAATTGTAACCAGGTGTGTCAGGTCAGGGTAGAAAGCCGTTTTATGGAGCTTTTGTTCTAATAGCATGTAACAAATCACTGGAAATATGAGTCATCAGCAGCAGGCCCTTTATAAAGCAAAAGGTGGAGAAATGTGCAGCATTGCAAATTTCGAAGGGTGAAAGTATTTATTGTTGTCAAAAACTTCAGGTTTTGATTTCATTTACTCTTTTATAATTTTTTTTGTAATTAGGAATATCTTGTATGGTTTATACAAGTGTATTAACGTGTATTTTTTTGTAATTAGGAATATCTTGTATGGTTTATACAAGATATTCCTAATTACAAAAAAATAAATTATAGAAGAGTAAATGAAATCAAAACCTGAATTCCGTTTCTTTTTTCAGAGAAATAGGATTTTTCTGGAACGGCTAACTGTTAGATCTGGTATTACACATTTAAAACTAACATTATCTATCATTTCCTGTGTGGTGGTTTGTGTTTGGTTTCTTTGATGATTTTTTTTTAAATTCCTCCAGAGAACACTTATATCTGAATTTTGAGATAACTATGAAGCTTTTTCTTCTCTCTTTTCCTGTTCTTATTTTAAAGCCAAGTCTGACAGTGGGCTGTTTGCTTTGTCTCCCTTGTGTGAATGAATGAGTTACGTTTGTAGAACGTACAAACTGTTTTTTTGCTTGAATACTGCATTTATGATTTATGGCCAACATGTAGCCCTGATTTTCTATTGAGAATGATCTTTATTGTCTTTGTATACTAACTCAGTGCAGAAGCACTTGTCTATTTTGAGCTAAACCAGACCTCTTGTAAAAAGAATCAAATTATTTCATCATGTTGAAAATGAAAAGCTATAATTACTTGTAATTAGGCTTCAGAATTTTTGAAAATTGAGGAATTCTTTTCCAGAGGTTTAAGATCACTCCAAATCAGCGCCTTTGGAAAATAGGAAATAATTTTCTGTTCAATTTGAAATTGATTTAATTTATGTCTTTGACAGCTATTTTGCTTTGATATTTTTGTAGTGGAAATCATAGAACCCTGGTGATTAGTGCTGTAATGTTTTCTGTGATATCATACACTGGTTTGTTCAAAACTTAAGTCTCCTGCTTTTAACAAATTTCTTTACAATCTGGATTATAAAAGATGCTAAATAATTATTTTTGAGCCTCCCATTTTACTAGTACATGAGGAGTTTTGTAGATGTTTTCAGAGGTTTTCTAAGTTTTCCCAAAAATTGAGGGCTCTTTTTTTTCTAGAGTAACGATTCTTTCCCCAAGATCTTGGAAAATCAGTATATACTTTTGTACTTTGTATTTTATAAAGAACCTTAAGGTAAAGCATTCTGTCTCTGTTTATTTAATTTCTGAGGTTAAATTTCAAAAATTAAATATAACTTTTTACTACTGTCTTATTGATTCTTAGAATATTTATTTCTAAAAAGAGGAATACTTAATATTAAAATGCTCTGGATAAATTTTACTGATTTTATATCTACTGTCCAGTATTCTGAAACAACCCAGTTGCTTTCAATTTTTAAAGTTTATTTATTTATTTATTTTTACTTTCAATTTTTAGAACTCTTAAAGCAGAGAAAGAATTTTGTTCTCTAAGGAGAGTTTTCTTGAGAATCTCCATGTTGTAAACTTGAATGTTTTCTTGCAAACGGAATCCTTTTTTGCATTATGTTTGAAAAATAACAAACAGTTTGAGTGGGTTAAGCACAGTTCATGGAGACTAAGGAGTAACTAAGTATACAGGGAGCTTCTGTGGGTGATCAAGTCTGCTGCTTTGTTTAATGAGTTGCCTTAGAGTGAGCTCCAACTTTAATTATCTAATAATTTTATCTTTTGAAACTTCCTTAGAAATCTCCCACCAGCATATCAGGACTCAATAGGACACTTCTTGTCATCTTTATGGCCTTTGGAGCATATAAGCTTGCCTATAAATCTACATTTCCTTGGTCAGTTCATTTAATTGGAATGTTGAAGAAAACTAACCACTTTAAACATATTCATTGTTTTGTTTTTAATATGGAGACATTATGGCACCAATCATACACTTTTCATTGTAAAATGACTTTAAACTTGCCATAGCTGTAGAGTCTTTTCTTTAGCTGTTCTTTTCCCCTTCAAACTAGACATTTATAATAGAAAAAGTCACAGCTGTAATGCTAGTAGAAAGATTATTATTGTTGGTAAAACTGTCTGTTGTCTTTTTTCAAGGAATATGGACTGTAATGTATTCTGACATCGTGGCTTTAGTAGGAGGCATTCAGACTCGATAAGTCTTTATTTGTGTGTATTCAGAAAACCCCATGATGTGACCAGCTCTAGCCTCAGAGTGTATTCAGTCGCTGTAGTGGGTCTCTGGCCCAGCAGGGTCACGGTCGTTCTCCAGGTCACCGTGGGGCCTCTCACAGGTCCCTGGCTCTCTTCGGTGATCTGTTCTCAGCACTGTGGCATCCAGATACTTTGAAACCTCACACAAGCTGAATCTCTGCTCTGCTCAGCACCTTGTGTTGTGTCCCGTTTTTCATGCTGACTAACAGCCACAGCCCTCCTCCTGGGCCTTTCCAGGGCTCTCTGTGACCCGCGCCACCGCTGCCTCTTTGGCCACGTCTCCTCTCAGCCACCTCACTCTGCTGCAGCCACACCACTGGCTTCAGTTGTGTCCTGAGCGGGCCGACTCCTCAGGTCTCTGGCTGTTCACACTCCCTGGACGGCTCTTCCTGTGTGTGACTGTGGGCCGACTCCTCAGGTCTCTGGCTGTTCACACTCCCTGGACGGCTCTTCCTGTGTGTGACTGCGGGCCGACTCCTCAGGTCTCTGGCTGTTCACACTCCCTGGACGGCTCTTCCTGTGTGTGACTGCAGGCCGACTCTTCAGGTCTCTCCCTGTTCACTCCCTGGACGGCTCTTCCTGTGTGTGACTGTGGGCCGACTCCCCGCCTCTGCTGTACTTTCTGCCCAGAAAACCATATTTAGTACCTCAGCCCATCCTCTTCTGAGTGCTCCTGTTTCCCCTCTCCCGTTCTGCTTCCTCCATAGCACCAATTGTGTTTAAACTTCTATATCATTTATTTATGGTATTGTTTATTATGTTTTGTTAGCTAGCTCTTCTTAAGGTAGAGATATTTGTTCTCTGGTTTCCAAAAACTTCTTGAAGCATGCGTGGTATCTATTAGGCATTTAATAAATAAAAATCCATTTAAAATGTTTTAATCCCCTAGGTCCTCCATAGATACATGCACAGTACCATGACCGAGCCTTCCTATCACGGTGTGACTGCTCTAGGTCTTCTTTTGCATTGTTACATTTTGGCATGTTTTAGACTACTCACTTTGGTTCCCCTTTCACTCTTACATCCCTAAACTTTCTGGGCAGTATTGGTTCAGTCGCTCAGTCATGTCCGACTCTTTGTGACCCCGTGAATTGCAGCACGCCGGGCCTCCCTGTTCATCACCATCTCCCGGAGTTCACTCAGACTCATGTCCATCGAGTCCGTGATGCCATCCAGCCATCTCATCCTCGGTGGTCCCCTTCTCCTCCTGCCCCCAATCCCTCCCAGCATCAGGTCTTTTCCAGTGAGTCAACTCTTCTCATGGGGTGGCCAAAGTACTGGAGTTTCAGCTTTAGCATCATTCCTTCCAAAGAAATCCCAGGGTTGATCTCCTTCAGAATGGACTGGTTGGAACTCCTTGCAGTCCAAGGGACTCTCAAGAGTCTTCTCCAACACCACAGTTCAGAAGCATCAGTTCTTCGGCGCTCAGCCTTCTTCACAGTCCAACTCTCACATCCATACATGACCACAGGAAAACTAAATATAAAGTGTTAGGCACTCAGTCGTGTCCGACTCTTTCCGTCTCCATGGACTGCAGCCCTCCAGACTCCTCTGTTCATGGAATTTCCCAGGCAAGAAGACTGGAATCGGTTGCCATTTCCTTCTCCACAGGATCTTCTGGACTCAGGGATCAAACCTGGGTCTCTTGCATTGCAGGTGGATTCCAGACTCTCCCTTAATATTCTTTGATCTCCTCCAAATGACTGTGTAAACCCAAACCAGTATCATATGCTCTCAAAGCCTTGTCTTCTGTGCTTCTCAGTTTATACCAGTGTGTGGCCTGCTGGCTCCAGGCAGAAGCTTTGTGAAGCCTCGTGACCGCTAGTGCTCTGTCACCTCCAGCATGAGGTCCTGTCTACGTGTGTTCTCTGTGAACTCTGCATCACAACTGACCTTCTCTTTGCCTGAGCTCAGGTCTCAACTGTCCTTTCCTGGCCTCTTCTAGTTGCTTCCTGTCTTTTCCTTCATTCTCGCCCCATCAAGTCTGTTAACTGTATTATTGCAGGATGTCAACCCATAACTGATTCTATCTCTTTTTTATTTAAAAATCTGTGATGACTCTTTATTACTTGTAAAGTTAAGAAAGTTAGCATGGAGTTAGATCTGGACACCATCTAGTTACCAACCTCTGCTGCAAAGAACACAAACCGTTGTTTCTACAGCTGCTGTCATCACATTGTTACAGATGTTTAGTGAAAGAGGAGCTCCAAGATAAAGTATATTTGGAAGATAGGTTGAACATGTATTCAACATTTTAATGTTCTGATCTGCAATGTCAACTGTTAAGAAAGTGGAAATTTTTACATAGTATATATTATGTAGTATGTAAATGTGTAAAATATTGTATTTAATGAATAATGATTGCATGTTGAGGTGCTAGTACTATTGGGGTTGCTGAGAATTCAATACTGAACAAAAGAGGCAAAACCTTTGACTCTTACAGAGTTTACGATCCACTGGGACATACAGGCAATAAAGAGGATAAAATATTAACACATATAGTGTATGGAACGGTGCTGTGTGCAGGGACAAAGAAGGAGGCAGGGCGAGGAGGTGGGTGGTGGTGGAGGGGGACTGGCTGGTGCGCAAGGAGCTGAGGGTCACCAGAGAAAGGCTGTGTTTAAAGGGAAACATCTAAAGAAAGAGATTCCTTGTATTATCCGTTAATAGTTTTAGAAATCAGGTAGAAGTAGTGTGTTATATGTGTTTTTTACCTTATGAAAACCTGTGACATATGAGGCATTAAACAGATAGATAATTCAAGCCACTATTAAAGTAATATCTATACGTCTCTTTGTAACTTACTGCTAATGGTCAGTATAACTCAGACTATTTCAGATTTGGGATTTAACTTAGACTCCTTTATTACTAAGTCAATACTCAGTTTAAAAATTAAAAAGATTAGTAATTATAAGGTTTTCAAAGGAAAGTATTAATGTTATGACCCACTGATCATCATATGGATTCAAAAATGCCATGGAAATGATTTTTTTACCTTATATTTATAGTGCATAGATAGCTTATTCTTCTTTCTTCTGTTAATTAATCCTTTTATAATAATTATAGAATACTTTAAATATATATTATTTTTCTAAATTTAAAGATCAGGCTTTTAAGCAAATTAATTTAGAAAGATAATATAGCTGACCTGCTCTTTCATAAATTCTTTAATAAATTTTTCTTAAAAGATCATAAAAAATAATCTTTTAAAAAACATTTGTTTCTCTGTGGACTACAGAATTTTGAATGACTTCTCATCCTCTTTACCCTTCAAGTTTAGTCACAGTTATGCTCCTTCAGGCCATTGTCTTCTATAAAGGGGTGATTGCCCTTGAAAACAGCCCCATTAGAAGATTTCGTCTCAGTTATATATTACAGAGCAGAATTTAATACTAGCTAGTCAAAAGACTATACAGTAAATAAATGGCAAATACAGGTACATCACCCAATATGATATGCAAAGTTCAGAATATCTCTCTGGCTCTGATGTATGTCCAGGTGATTAATGAGTGGAAATGGAAATATTTCATCTTCAATGTAGACTTCTTATATCTTAACAGTGACTTTGCTAATGAAGTGGGGAGCAGATCAAAATGTGATAGAGTGAACCGAAGGAGGAATTGGAAAGGGTTGGAGTAGATAGTCAGAGTCATTATCTTGGACAGATATCTAGATTGTCTAAGTGGACAGGAGTAAAAATTCCCCATCATCTTCCAGCAATATGGAAACATCTGTTATTTCTCTTATAAAATGTTTGTGATTTAATCACCATCTGCCTCTACTCCCAACTCCAAGTTCACCTGGATGTCAAAGCTTCCTATTTGGCATTCTTGTCAATGTTGATGAATAATAAGTGTGGTACTTTTACACAGCTTTATTGGGATACAATTAATATAACATTTGCCTCATTAGAGTTTAAAAATTTAGTAGTTCCTAGTGTATTTCTAGATTGTGAAGTCATCACTGTAGTCTAACTTCAGAACATTTTCATCATTCCTCCCCGAAAAAACTGAGTAACAAAATGTGATTTGTGTTGTCAACTTTATTAGTATGTGGAAATAAGAACTTAAAAAGAATTAGTTTTTCTATTAAAGTGTTTATCATATATTTCTGATAGTTAAAATTTTAGATCCATCTCCTAAGCTAAAATCATCTGTAAGTTTTCAATTTTAGAATATTTAATATATAACCTAATATTTAATTGTTAGTACTTTAAAACACATTCTTGTATTGTTTCATCACATCTCTTGGAATGCAGAAGAACACTGTACAGAAAGTAATACAGTGTAAATAAAAAGAGCCTACTGTTTTTTCCCCATCTATTTGCCATAAAGTGATGGGACTGGATGCTATGAAGAAAAAAAAAAAAAAAAAAGAGCCTACTGTTGGATCAGTTAGGTAATCTATTTGTTTTGTCTTTTGTTATATTGTTTTCATCATGCATTTTGTTTATTCATCTTTTAAGCTAAGCATTTTAATATTAATATATACATAGCAGTTTTCATTCACATTAATCTTCAAAGTTGATTTCAGAGTTGGAAATATTTTTCCAGCTAATAAAATTCTAATTTTAATAATCCATATACTTTTCTCTTGATTCATTTAAAGTAAGATCTGATTTGTGTTACTTAGTAATTATTTGCTGAGTTTGTGTGCAACTCTGTGAAGATTGACAAACTTTAATGTAGTCATGTGACCACCCACACAGTCAGGATCTAGGGCGCTTCCTGGAAATTCCCCATGCTTCTTGTGGTCAGTCTCACCTCAGCACCAGCCTCTGAAAACCACTGACCCCTTGTGTGCCCCTGGAGTTTTGCCCAGAGACTCATATCTTTGAACAAACCTTTCGAGTCTGGCTTCTTTCCTTCAGTGTGATGGGGGTGTTTGCTTCACAGGGAACGTTTGGCAAAGTCCAGAGACTTTGGACGACACAACTGGGCAGAGCTTGAGGGGTCATGGTGGAGCTTCTACTGGCATGTGGCAGGTAGAGGTGAGCGGTGCTGCTGAACATCTTACAGGGCCCTGGATTGTAAGCATGCATCCCACAGCTAGGATGTATCTGGCCCCAAATGTCCATAGTGGTGAGGTTGGGAAGTCCCATTGCTGCACATTTGAAAATCATTCGTGCTGTCATGGGCAGCCGTAGTTCATGACTTATTTCTGAGTTGTCTGCCATGGTGTGGACGGATCACAGTTTGTTTATACATTCCCATGTTGAAGGATATTTGGATTGTTTACAGTTTCTGGAGATTATGAAGAAAACCTTATTCTTGTAAATGTCTAGGGATGGGATTGTGAAGTCACATGGGATTTATTTAATTTTATAAGAAACTGCTGAATTATTTTCCAACATGGGACTCTGAAGAGTCTTCTCCAATACCACAGTTCAAAAGCATCAATTCTTCAGCGCTCAGCTTTCTTCACAGTCCAACTGCCACATCCATACATGACCACTGGAAAAACCATAGTCTTGACTAGACGGACCTTTGTTGACAAAGTAATGTCTCTGCTTTTGAATATGCTATCTAGGTTGGTCACAACTTTCCTTCCAAGGAGTAAGCATCTTTTAATTTCATGGCTGCAATCACCATCTGCAGTGATTTTGGAGCCCAGAAAAATAAAGTCTGACACTGTTTCCACTGTTTCCCCATCTATTTGCCATGAAGTGATGGGACTGGATGTCATGATCTTCGTTTTCTGAATGTTGAGCTTTAAGCCAACTTTTTCACTCTCCTCTAATACAGTATACTAGTCCCTTGGACTGCAAGGAGATCCGACCAGTCCATTCTGAAGAAGATCAGCCCTGGGATTTCTTTGGAAGGAATGATGCTAAAGCTGAAACTTCAGTACTTTGGCCACCTCATGCGAAAAGTTGACTCATTGGAAAAGACTCTGATGCTGGGAGGGATTGGGGGCCAGGAGGAGAAGGGGACGGCAGAGGATGAGATGGCTGGATGGCATCACTGACTCGATAGATGTGAGTCTGAGTGAACTCTGGAAGTTGGTGATGGACAGGGAGGCCTGGCGTGCTGCGATTCATGGGGTGGCAAAGAGTCGGACATGACTGAGCGACTGAACTGAACTGAACACATATATATGGAATTTAGAAAGAAGGTAACGATAACCCTGTATGCGAGACAGCAAAAGAGACACAGATGTATTGAACAGTCTTTTGGACTCTGTGGGAGAGGGCAAGGGTGGGAGAATATGGGAGAATGGCATTGAAACATGTAAAATATCATATGTGAAATGAATCACCAGTCCAGGTTTGATGTATGATACAGGGTGCTCGGGGCAGGTGCACTGGGATGACCCAGAGGGATGGGATGGGGAGGGACGTGGGAGGGGGGTTCAGTATGGGGAACGCATGTACACCCATGGTGGATTCAAGTCAATATATGGCAAAACCAATACAATTTTGTAAAGTAAAATAAATAAATTAATTAAAAAATATTGTATGAAACATGAATTAGAGTTCTTTTTTATATATAGATGTTCAGTTATTTTTTGCATTGAGCCAATAGAACAATTTAGAAAGAACTGGCTTTTTTGAAAATTTTCTTTTTTGATGTAGACCATTTTTAAACTCTTTATTGACTTTGTTACAGTATTGCTCTGTTTTCTGTTTTGTTTTTTTGGCCATGACATATCTGGGATTTTGGTTCTCTGACCATGATCAATCCCGCACTTCCTGCATTGGAAGGCAGAGTCTGAACCACTGCGCTGCCAGGGAATTTCCCCAAGAAAGGACATCTTAACAATATTGAATCTTCCAACCCAGGAATGCAGTTTATTTTTTCATTTATTTATGCCTTTCGTGTCTTTTATCAATGTTTTGTAATTTACAGATCTCACACCTACTCTGTTAGATTTATGTAAAAGTATTTCATTTTTCATGGCTGCTCCAGCAAAGTGCAGCCACTGCTCCTTACCTTGGACAAGGGATATCTCCTCACTGCGGCCCCTCCTGACCTTGAACGTGGAGTACCTCCTCTTGGCCTTCCTGTGCCCACACAGCTGCCGCTGCTTGAACTTGAGGTTGCTCCTCTAGGCCACTGCCCCAGACCTTGGGCGTTGGGTTGCTCCTCTTGGCCACTGCCCCTGACCTCAGCGTTGGGTAGCTCCTCTCAGCTGCCGCCCCTGACCTCAGGAGTGGGATAGCTCCTCTCAGCCGGGCTTCTGTGCGGTCCGTCACAGCGATCAAGTTGCCAACGTCCGCTGGATCATCAAAAAAGCAAGAGAGTTCCAGAAAAACATCTATTTCTGCTTTATTGACTATGCCAAAGCCTTTGACTGTGTGGATCACAATCAACTGTGGAAAATTTTGAAAGAGATGGGAATATCAGACCAACTGACCTGTCTCTTGAGAAACCTATATGCAGGTCAGGAAACAACAGTTAGAACTGGACATGGAACAACAGACTGGTTCCAAATAGGAAAAGGAGTACGTCAAGGCTGTGTATTGTCACCCTGCTTATTTAACTTCTACGCATAGTACATCATGAGAAACACTGGGCTGGATTATGCACAAGCTGGAATCAAGATTGCTGGGAGAAATCTCAATAACCTCAGATATGCAGATGACACCACCCTTATGGCAGAAAGTGAAGAGAAACTAAAAAGCCTCTTGATGAAAGTGAAGGAGGAGAGTGAAAAAGTTGACTTAAAACTCAACATTCAGAAAACGAAGATCATGGCATCTGGTCCCATCACTTCATCGGAAATAGATGGGGAAACAGTGGAAACAGTGTCAGACTTTATTTTTTTGGGCTCCAAAATCACTGCAGATGGTGATTGCAGCCATAAATTAAAAGACGCTTACTTCTTGGAAGGAAAGTTATGACCAACCTAGATAGCATATTCAAAAGCAGAGACATTACTTTGTCAGCAGAGGTCTGTCTAGTCAAGACTATGGTTTTTCCAGTGGTCATGTATGGATGTGAGAGTTGGACGGTTAAGAAGGTTGAGTGCTGAAGAATTGATGCTTTTGAACTGTGGTGTTGGAGAAGACTCTTGAGAGTCCCTTGGACTGCAAGAAGATCCAACCAGTCCATCCTAAAGGAGATCAGTCCTGGGTGTTCATTGGAAGGACTGATGATGAAGCTGAGACTCCAATACTTTGGCCACCTCATGCGAAGTGTTGACTCATTGGAAAATACCCTACTGCTGGGAAGGATTGGGGCAGGAGGAGAAGGGGACGACAGAGGATGAGATGGCTGAATGACATCACTGACTCGATGGACATGGGTTTGGGTAGACTCCAGGAGTTGGTGATGGACAGGGAGGCCTGGCGTGCTGCGATTCATGGGGTTGCAAAGAGTCGGACATGACTGAGCAACTGAACTGATAACTGACTGATTTCATTTTTCATGGTCTTTATTGTAAATGGCGTGTAAATGTTTTAAATTCCCACTCATTAATTGCTGTTATGTAGAAATAGGTGTCATTTGACCTATGGCCCATTATGTATCAATTCTGGCGGTCTTTTGTAAACTGTACTACACCAGCATTTGATAGTGTAGTGTTTTTATTGTGAACTTGGAAAGAGTCGTGGGAACTTCATCTTGTCCCTTGCATTGTGTACGCAGCTTCTGAAAGTCAGACTAGGCAAGTGATTGCTTATGGTTTTGACTCTTGACTCTGCTATTAATGCCTTGTGAGCTCCACATTTTGTGTTTGTTTGTTGGGGGTTGTGTTATGATATTCTACAGATTTCTTGGCATGGTTGCCAGTCTTGTCATGTGAGTTGTCATTTATGGAATGGTTAGAGGGAATTAAAAGCTTCCACTTCAGGATTTCCTTCCCACTCACTGGCTTGCCTCAGGAGCTGAAGTTGCTCATGTCAAAAGGAAAATATCTTACAGAGGAAGCAGAGATCATGAAGTGATTCTGACCTGAATATTCTTTAGTTTTTCAGAGATGTGGTATTTGCAGGTTGTGGTGGCAGATAACAGCTGGGGGCTTGAGAGATAGGGCAGGACAGGTTCAGGCATAAGTGGGCCCAGGTGGGCTGCTGCCATGGTGGGAGCTTCATCCAGATGTCAGTGAGAGGACCCCGGGCACCAAGCTGTGAGCGCAGCAGAGTGAGATGTGGAAACGCGCTCCAGAAGGATGTTCTGCCAGAGCCCGAGCCTGGCTTCAGGATATGTTCCCTAGTTTACCTCTGAAAAACAAGCTGTTTGATTGTCTGACACTTGCGGTATTATCTTGGATCAATATTTGTCAATAGAAATTCTGATTAATTATGCTAAAAAAAAATTGTTTCTCTGTGTTTAATGGCATAGATATTTTTCTTGTTAAATTATTTGCCTGTCTCCTTTTATGGAAATTTTAGGTGCCACAGACCTTTAATAAAGGGCCAGTACCTGAATAATTCTTTTTACAGCGACAGGTATCAAGTGAACAAGGTTAGGAAATGGAATTAACTCCATGATATCTTGAGATCTAAAGGAAAATAGTACTAAAACAGTCAGCACTACTCACCTCATTAGTAGTAAAAGAGAAGACGCTTTAGGAGAATGTTTTCCAGCACAAACAGTTTAATTTAATGTTCATGATTTTTGCCAATAAATTTAAAGTATGACTTCTTAGCCAGTCGGCTATTTGATTGTATATTGTGATTTTGAAAATCAGAAAGAATGGTAGGGAAATTATATCCCTGAGACTTGATGTATTTGTAATTTTTATTTGTTATTTTGGCAGTTGAATAAATGGGATGTGAGATAAAGTCACAGTAATATTTGTAGGACAAAATGACTTCTGAAATCTGGGCATTTTCCCACTTATCTTAAGAGCATTTCATTAATATTTTGCCCTACTCTCAGGTGATTGGTGATTGATTACCAATTGGTAATCATTTATATACTTTGAGCACCCAGTCACATTTTGATCTGTTTTTGAGTCCCTGCACTGTGGTCTTAAAGTTGCTTCTTGGCATAAGTTCAAAGATGTTACAGTTCTCACTTCATTTCTTTTCTCTGGGCTCAGAATTCTATTCTGTCCATTGTCCAGTTTTAGAAAATAGTTGTTTCCTAAGTTTTGTCTAATTTTTTTTTTTTGTTGTTGTTGTTGTTTACAGTGGGCTCCAGTTACTCCATTGTGATTGGAAGCTTAACTGTTTACTTTGTGATTTTTGAGCCTATTTTAATTTGAATTTTTATTTGATAACCAAAAGCAAGTATTTTAAGGTAGAGTTACACAGTACTTCTGTATGTTGCCACTGTATATGTGGTAAGTAACTCATGACATTGATGAACCCATTACTATTAGTTTAATTTTACAGAAGATGGAACTGAGATAGGTACGGAAACCAGGGGAATTTGGTTTCTCGTCTACAATGAATATAAATTAAGTCTAATTTTCCTTTGAGTTTCACTTTTACTCTTTCTCAGAGAAGCTATAGAAATCTGGGTCAGAGTCACGTGCCATCCTGAGCTATTGTTGACTCTCCTTGTTTGCTGTATATATCAGATTGATTTTTTGTATATGGATTGTCCTGGGACAGGAGATATCACAGACTTAGAAAAAAATTCAGATATTAATATGTACTGGAGCAGTTAGCTTTTTTGCCTAACATCTATTTGCCTTTTGTTTGGTAGCAGTCTCTCATGAATTCTTGGTGGATGAAAGTTCTGTTTCCTGTTTTTGGTATTCGGGATACAAGCGTGTGAACTATTGGGGCAAGTGCTAAAAATATAGCAACGGTGTCCTGGCTACAGTGTACCTGCTAAAACACAGTTTTTGTTTTTGCCTCTTTATTTTTCCAAGCATCCTAGTTATAGATCATTTTTCAAACCCCGAGCTCCTCTTTTTAACATATATTTTTAATAGCCCTTGATGTCTTTCTTTGTCTGCTTACCATATCCCAATTTGTTTGCCAAGGTTTAACCTTAGAATCCCAAGTGGTGGGAAGAATGTCTGACTTGGAACTGGGATCAATATTTATTTAGTCATATATACTTATAAGGTTCCTCCTAGCTTTCACAAGAACATAGTAAAATTTCCCCTTTCTTCCACATGATTTTGTGCTCACGATCATGTTCTTCTCTGCAGTTGGCAGGTGGCTTTCTAGTTTGTGAAATGAGAATGATGATTTTTAATATCTAGTTTGCTGGCTTACTTTCCAAACGTGTATGATAATCTGTTCACGTGTAAATAGTGTGTAAATGCAGTGTGGTATCATTCTTATCTGGATGGGATAGTTGTCTTCCAGTTCAGATTTCTGCATTTTGAAGTTTTCACTGAGGTTATTTGGTGTTACGTAGTAACTCCCTGCTAGATCAATACTTCCTTGTTTCTTTGTAGAGTGCTTTGCAGGATGGATGAAATGTGTTAAAAGTTTCAGTCCCTGTGAAGACTCTGGTTAAGAAATACTGTGAATTTTTTTTTTTTTTTTTTGCGGGATGTATCTACAACCTGAAGAATATGGTTGAAGGGCATGAACTGTGCATGGTGAGCAGAAAACAGGGGCCCCAGGAGAACCCATGGATCCCAGAGAGCCAGTTCTGCTGGCCCTTTACTTTGGCAAGTCTTTTAATTAATCCCTTCATCTAAAAAATTACTTTTTCCTATTCTTAAGAACATGATCACATAAATTCAAGCAGTGAATAGATGCATAATTTAGAACATGAAGGATGCTGTCCTCCAGAGGACACCTCTTGAATGTAGTCGGTTTTCCTTCTGGATGGTGGTGTTATGGGTGTTACAGCTGATGTGGAAGAGAATGGAAATAAGTGCATGCAAACCTCTCTTATTTTGAGCAGTTACTGTATTATTGCTTCTCTTGCAGCTATGAAACCACTGATCTTAAAAGGCCTCCATGGAACTTTTCTTGGCAATTTTGTTTCCAAGGAGAAGGCAAACAGATAAATAGTCGGGAAATGTGCGCATGTGGTGTATGCGTTGTGTGTGCGTATGCCTTTAATTCTGTCAAAACTGTCAGGTGAGTGAGAGGTTTGTGATGTGGTAGTAAGTAGTGTGGAAACACGTATGTCCCGAGTGCTCCTTTTCCTGGTACAGTGGAACTTTTACCTGGTCTCAAGGTAATTTGGAGGCGCAGTGCTTGATATTACAGGCATTCTTCACAGACTCTTTTTGTGTTTTCCTTTATCGACATTCTTTTCTAATTTCATCATATTGAGGCCATATAGCACATAAAAAACAAATAAAGGCGCAGTTAAAAAATTATATTGAGCAAAATAATAACCAACAAAAGTTTATTAAAATATGCTTGAAAATTTGCTAACAGATCTGCTGATGAGACATTGCGCTCGGTTAATGACCGCAGCTTCGGAAGTTTTGTCTTCAGAGGAAACTTAAGTGGGGCACTTGCAGTAGGGCACTTACTCCGATAATAACTTCAGAATTTTAATTGGACCTCCGTCCACACTCATAAGCTGACATGGAAGTTGGCAGTTCCCTCATCACCTTCTTGAATCCTCCTTCAGCCTCATTCGCTTCTTGTTTTCTATTCGGTGGGCGACGTCATGCATCCTTCTCTGCTCCTGTGAGGACACTGTGTATCCTTTGGCACACACACCAGTATGAGTCCCCATAGTTTTCATAGGAAAATAAAATACAAATTAGCTTTGAATATGGAGTACAATGTTCCCTGCCACTACCCCCCCCCAAAAGCTGCATTATTGCTAACCAAAGTCTGAAAGAATTCTTTTTAGAGGAAATAATTTGATAGTACTTTTGTATTCAGGTCTTTAGTTTTTAAGCATTGTCTCTGATCTTACATTGTTTATGTATTAATGCTAAATTAAAAGGGCTGTTAGATGTACAGAGTATAAACTGCTATGATCGCTTTCACATTGAGATCAGGGAGAAGTCATATAATACATGACTGTCATATATTCATGGCATAGAATTGTTTTGTATATACCATGGATAGTGACTAACATTTAAGCAGAAAGCACATCTTGAGAAAAAAAGCTATGTAATTGAAAATTAAACGATGAATTAAAACTTAAATTATGCAAAACTAATAAGCTACATTACTGAGACCAACAATTAATACACTACAAAATCTTCAGGAAAGATGCTAACATTTTAACATTTGTGTTATGTTAAAATCGCAATTTGCAGTGTGTGCTATTTTGGAACATTTATTTTGAAGAGCTCGGCTTGCCTGAATTAAGGCATAAATCAATGGTCTAAGATTTTTAATGGATATATAATTTATCATAGATTATAATCCTTGATAGTTCAAACACTTGCAGAGGAAAAAAGATCCTATTGTTTGTTATTGCCAGCATTGTTCAGCATATTTGATTACATTTATTCATTCCAATGTTCAGGTCAGTAGTGCAGAAATGCATTCAATTGACGGAGTCCTAAAGCAGCCTGTTATTTTGTTTGATAAGATTTTTTTTCTTTTGTTTATGCATAATGGATGCAGGACCACAACAATGACAGTTACTAAGGTTTTGAACTTCAGTTACTTTCTACGAATGCACAGCAAGTAAAACTAAGGAGTTTTAAACTTAAAATATGAGCCATTTAAAAAATTTCGTGTTGTGGTTCAGCAAAAGCAGACCAAGTATATGAAAGTGAGTGTTAGTCACTCAGTCGTGTCTGACTCTTTGTGACCCTATGGACTGTAGCCCACCAGGCTCCTCTGTCCTTGGGATTCTCCAGGCAAGACTCCTGGAGTGAGTTGCCATTCCCTTCTTTAGGGGATCTTCCTGACCCAGGGATTGAACCGAGGTCTCCTGCTTTGCAGGTGGATTCTTCACCATCTGAGCCTCCAGGAAAGCCCAGATCAAGTGTATATTCCATTTTAAGTAAGCTGAACATTTTAACATCTAGACTTATAAACAGCATAACTGAATTAGTCCCTGTCTCTCCTATTATTGTTCATGATACCCTTGCACAGCTGCTGTTTGTGTGTGTTGGACGGAGCAGACCCTGTTGTTGGAAGAGAGTGCTCTGCATGGTGGGGTCAGCAGAGCCTCCCCAGGCCGATCCTTCTGTCTGGTCATCCTGTAAATGTCTCCGCACACAGAGAGGAAGAAGGCTCTGGGAACTTTTGCCTCAAGAATGTCACTTTGGGTATTGAAAGATATAAATAGATGATTATAAGCAGCACAGCACAATTGTTCCCGAATATGCCTCAGGTTTCATGAGGCCACAGAGGTGAGGCCTCATGGATGGTGGGGTGGAAGCTGGGAAGGAGTATGCCCACTTTCGTCTAACACTCCCTCATCTGTTCTCCCAGACAAACACGCAGATGAATGATAAACCTGGGCATTTCCGGAGATTTGCCATTCCTGTAGCGTGGAAGGTCTGGGGTCAGGTTTGGATGTCTTGTCGTTGGTAGTGCGCCTTTTATGCAGACATGCTGTGACCCTCCACCCCCCTCCCCTCTTCACTCCTTCCCTTTCCCTCACCTCACCCGGGGTTTCTCTGAATCATTTACTAATCAGTTTTTAGTGTTCTGGCAGGGGCCACGTTTAAAATACATTTGCGTGCACTTCCACGTGGGACTGAACACCTGTCTCCCTCGGTATTGCATCATAAAGGTGAACCCTGATGTGTGGACCCCCCTCGACTGCAAGTGGACAAGTAGGCACAGATGCCTTTAGGAGAAGTGGTTGGCACGTGTGCCTTGGGTCATGCAGGCTGTTTTTATTCTTGCTACTATGAAAACTTTGTCAATGATAAAAGTTAAATGTGTTATTTAAAAAAGAAGTTGGGGGGGATCTCATGGATCCATCACGGGAAGGATGGATGTGCATGAGAGCTCAGGGTCATCTCTTTGGAGCAAACAGATGATACCTGGCCTGTGTCTAAGGGCAGTTTGGGGATTTTTAAAATGTCTCCTGGAACCTGAACTGAGGTGAGCAGCTTTGCTTGTTGGTGAAGGAGGGGCGGGGACCAGTTCTGTGCCATTTTTGGAGACTCATGAGAATAAGGTCAGGTGCTGTGCTGAAAGGTTTGCAAGGGACTGCCTACTGCACAGCACACTGGATAAATTGCTGGATTTGGACAAGTGTAAGCGGGCGTAGGTTTCTGTGGCATGGTTTCCCTGTTTTGCCTGGGATATTTGAGAGTTAAAATATTAAAAGGTATCTTATGTCACATTTTAAATAACAGATCCCGTAGTACAGCACAAGTTTTCTAACATGTTAGTATATTTATTTAATTGAAACACTAGAGGTAATTTGTGAGAGTTGGTTGTCTTGAGGGAAGATTGTATGCATATGCTCCTGTTGGTAAACTAGAGTTGCCCCTAAAATGTGTTTGTATTATTTAAATTGCCATTGCCATTGCCATTTACAGTCATATTAGTACTGTGTTCCAACAGTGTAACTGCTGTTCTCA
This sequence comes from Oryx dammah, assembly GCF_014754425.2. NCBI lineage: Eukaryota > Metazoa > Chordata > Mammalia > Artiodactyla > Bovidae > Oryx > Oryx dammah. The sequence goes on from NW_024070206.1 coordinate 57,754,457, forward strand.
TGCTTGAATAAAAAAAAAACCGCACCAAATATGGCAAAGTTTTCAATTCATGTATACTTTCCAGTCAGTTTTCTAAGGACGTTTGGATGGTGAAATATGGTTTGCTGAATGGGAAATATTTTGTTTTACTTTGTGAGGTTTACTCATTTCCTATGCTCCTGTTTTCTAAATTTCCACATCATCTATGCAGAGTGAGTTTTTGCAAAAATTATATAGCACACCTAAGTTTAAAGTCTCTCCTTTGGATTTCTTGGGAGAAATGTTCTGGATGAAAACCATCTAATTAGTTTACCATGAGCAGTTTCTGTGCTGTCACGAGTTTGGCATTTTCTTTAGGTCAAGGTTGTCTGTATCACTTTCTGAGATGGTGGGAAAGTGCTGAAGCCATGCTTTTGGTACGGGTATCACTGCACAAGGCCGTCAGCACCTTTCACTTTCCGCCAGCACAAGGGCACGTTGAGATAATTTCATTATTTGGTTTTCTCTAGTCCTCTTCCCAATTCTCTCTCTCTTGGAAGGTTTATGTAGCCCCTCCCCCTGGATCTGAGCCATATTCCCTTTTGTTCAAGGTCATTCTGTTCAGCTTTACCTTCAGTCTTCAAAATGGTGAGCTGTTTCTGGGATGACAGAGGACACTTAGCCTGTAAACTGTGTTAGTTTTCAGCAGTGAGATAATCATTTTAAGAAAGGAGAGAAATACGACTGAGACCACACGTAATTATTATTTGCCTCAGGTTTTAGCCCTTGTCATCTTAAAGGTAAAATTAGGTTTGCTTCTGGAACCTATTCTTTTTTCCATTAAGTTCATCTTTGAGTTATTAGAATATATTTATTGGCATGCTGATGGTTCCAGGCAGTTAGTAGGTTCTATGGACTGATTGTGTTCCCCCAGAATTCATGTTATCAAGTCGTAACCCCCAGGGTGACTGTATTTGGATACAAGGCCTGTAGGAAATTAATTAAGATTAAATTTTCTCTGGAGAGTGGGGCTCTAAGATGATAGGATTGTGTCCTTTTAAGAAGAGGCACCAGGGGTTTCCCAAGTGGTCCAGTGGTTGAGACTCCAATGCTTCCACTACACGGGGCATGGGTTCAATCCCTGGTTGGGGAACTGAGATACTGCATGTTGTGGGGCATGGCCAAACAGGAAAAAAAAAAAGAAACTCAAGAGGTGCCAGAGCATTCTCATCCTGTCCTACCTCCCTGCCTCTTCTCTTCCATGTGCACGTGAGGACTGGTGAGCAGGTGATCGTCTGCAAGCCAGTAAGAGAATTCTCACCAGATTCCGACCCTGCCTGTACCCTGGTCTTGGGATGTGTGTGTGTGTGCGCGCATGTGCGTGCTTAGTTACGTTCAACTCTTTGAGACCTCATGGACTATGGCCCACCAAGCTGCTCTGTCCAAGGGATTCTCCAGGCATGAATACCAGAGTGGGTAGCCGTTCCCTTCTCGAGGGTATCTTCCCAACCCAAGAATTGAACCTGGGTCTCCTGCATTGCAGGTGGATTCTTTACCAACTGAGCCACTAAGGAAGCCTGTACCCTAATCTTGGACTTGCCTCCAGAACATGAGAAAACAAGCATCTGTGCTTTAAGTGCCTCCAGTCTGTGGTATTCTGATAGAGCAGCCTGAGCTGCCTAAGACAGCAGTGGCCACACTGACACCAGCTTGAATGAGCGTCCCCTCCTTGAGACAGTTTGCTCATCAGGTCATCACAAGGAAACACTGTTACTGCAAATAGTGAGACAGCTTATTGTAAAGACCAACCATCCTGTTATATTTTAATTTTCCTGTATATCCTGTTTGCTGCTACCTATCCGTCTAGTCAAGGCTATGGTTTTTCCAGTAGTCATGTATGGATGTGAGAGTTGGACTGTGAAGAAGGCTGAGCGCCGAAGAATTGATGCTTTTGAACTGTGGTGTTGGAGAAGACTCTTGGGAGTCCCCTGGACTGCAAGGAGATCCAACCAGTCCATTCTAAAGGAGATCAGCCCTGGGATTTCTTTAGAAGGAATGATGCTAAAGCTGAAACTCCAGTACTTTGGCCACCTCATGCCAAGAGTTGACTCATTGGAAAGGACTCTGATGCTGGGAGGGATTGGGGACAGGCGGAGAAGGGGACGACCGAGGATGAGATGGCTGGATGGCATCACCGACTCGATGGACGTGAGTCTGAGTGAACTCCGGGAGATGGTGATGGACAGGGAGGCCTGGCGTGCTGCGATTCATGGGGGGTCGCAAAGAGTCGGACACGACTGAGCGACTGAACTGAACTGAACTGATAAGTTACCTAAAAGGTATTTTCCTGTGACTCACTGTAGGTATGGATATCATATACAGACAAGTGAACAATCTTAAGTCTACAGATTGGCAGATCCCATAAATATACCCACAAAACTAGCACCTGAATCGTGAAACAAAGCAGTACTGCAAACAGAGGCCTCCCTTCTCCAGCTGCCATGGAAGGCACTGTCAGGGTTAGCTTTGAATCCAGCTGTTTCGATGGGGCTGCGTTTCTAACATAATGCTTTCTGATTTGAATCTGATTCTCAACCTGACCCTGATTTCTGCCTCTCTGTTTTTTCATTAAAAAATTTTTTTTTTCCTTGTCAGTTCTTTTTGTATTATTGGCCTTTGGCATGTTAATAATTTAGCTCAGTTCCACCCCCACCCCCGCCACCACAATTTGTTTGCTACACTGTGGCTAGAGAAGGCTATTTTACATATTTAGGGAATAAATTTCATAAGCCTCTATAAGTAAACAAAATGCCTGCCTCAGCTTTATTTTGTAAATCTTTAAATTCAAACTTGAAAGCAGAGTTTTTGGTTTAATTTGCTTATATTTTAGCTTGGTATGCACATAGCCCCCTGTGGGGTACTGTTTCAGCTACCATTATTATAGTGAAAATACCTATACAGAAGACATGCCTATGAATATTCCATTTTTGAATGCTCTGCTAATGAGGTATTAGATCAGAAGTAGAATTACATTTTGGAGGGGCTGCTGATTAAATGTGGTTTTTCATATTGTTACACTGGTTTTTTGGTTGACATCAACTCTCTGGTGTGATACTAGCTCAGTGTCAAGTGGGATTCTCAGGTCTGAGTTTAGATATGAAATGAGAAGTTGCTTGCGTCTTGTTTGTGCCTAGGTCAGTTTTCTTATTAAATACATCTCTGATATTTTCTGTGGAAGTTACTCCAAATGCATAATTTAATAGACAAGTACTTAATCTTTTATAGAGCAGTCCAAGAATATTCAGATTCGTGAGATAAACATCTATTCTTATCAGTGTTTTAAGCTGATAAGTATACATTGTAGTATTATCAATATTTTTTCTTACAGATATTTTGTTGATTCCTTTATGAATAATAAATATTCTATTTGAAGTGCAAAATAAAGAAAAGTTTTGTTTTTTTTGAAAATCCAAAGTGAGATATATTTTGATTTACATTATTTCTAATGCATGTAAATGAGTTTTCAGTTCAGTTCAGTTCAGTCGCTCAGTCGTGTCCAACTCTTTCCGACCCCATGAATCGCAGCACGCCAGGCCTCCCTGTCCATCACCATCTCCCGGAGTTCACTCAGACTCACGTCCATCGAGTCGGTGATGCCATCCAGCTATCTCATCCTCGGTCGTCCCCTTCTCCTCCTGTCCCCAATCCCTCCCAGCATCAGAGTCTTTTTCTAATGAGTCAACTCTTGGCATGAGGTGGCCAAAGTACTGGAATTTCAGCTTTAGCATCATTCCTTCCAAAGAAATCCCAGGGCTGATCTCCTTCAGAATGGACTGGTTGGATCTCCTTGCAGTCCAAGGGACTCTCAAGAGTCTTCTCCAACACCACAGTTCAAAAGCATCAGTTCTTCGGCGCTCAGCTTTCTTCACAGTCCAACTCTCACATCCATACATGACCACTGTAAAAACCATAGTCTTGACTAGACAGACCTTTGTTGGCAGAGTAATGTCTCTGCTTTTGAATATGCTATCTAGGTTGGTCATAACTTTTCTTCCAAGGAGTAAGTGTCTTTTAATTTCATGACTGCAGTCACCATCTGCAGTGATTTTGGAGCCCAGAAAGATAAAGTCTGACACTGTTTCCCCATCTATTTGCCATGAAGTGATGGGACCAGATGCCATGTATGGTTAAATGTCATCAATTAGAAGCAGAATGACATATACACACATGTAGTTATACATAAGTATGTATCATTTACATATAAAGGCACACATACATAATGCACACATGCACACACATCAAGCATACTTATAGATACATACATTGGTCTGTTACAGGGGTTGGCTTTACCTGATGCCACAGGCATTGATTTTTATAGATTGTGGTAATGTTTTTAGTAGTAAAAATCATCAGTGCGTTCTGTTACCATGACCTGTCCTGCTGGTAAATAATGTACTAACAAATATCCTCCAAACTGCCTCCAAATAAACATTTATGTTGATTAATTAATCAGTTACTGTCTTAGGTGCAGTGAGACTTAGTTTGTTTAGTTTCTCTAGGTGTTTGAAATGATTTTGTTTTTATTGGACCTGTGTAGGGCGCTCTGTAATATGTTATAGGATATGACTTAGTACAATTATAATTGTGAAATTAAAATGAAAACAATTATCTTTTGTATTTCCTGAATTTGGCTGTAGGTCTTAGAGGTGCTTAGCATGACATGTACCTGAGTTCATGGCCAGAGGGACCCAAGAAAGTTGTTGGAGATAATGGTTTTTTTTTGATGGACCACCTCTGTCAAGTTTGCAGGCTCATGAAATGAGGGGCCTTTTATTTTTTGCTGCTGTTGCCATTGTGCTTCCCTGGTGGCTCAGACAGTAGAGAATCCACCTGCAATATGGGAGACCTGGGTTTGATCCCGGGGTTGGGAAGATCTCCTGGAGGAGGGCACGGCCATGCACTCCAGTATTCTTGCCTGGAGAATCCCATGGACAGAGGAACCTGGTGGGCTACAGTCCATGGGGTTGCAAAGAGTCGGACATGACTGAGTGACTAAGCACAGCACAGCCATTGCCATCATTTTACATAAATGGTAACTCTTTGTGAAGCACAAGTTTGTATATTCTTGTTTAAGTTTTTGTGCTCTTTGCATTAAGGGCTTTAGCGTAGTGTTTTGATGTGTTAGACCCAGCACGGAGAGTCTTGCTTTTTGAAAGTGGAGGTAACCAAGTGAATATTGACATGGCACTATTGAGTTACAGGCATTCTCATCCTGTAATGTAGTGTGTCTTTGCTCTTAATAGCATACAGGGTAGAAATGTATCTTTTTGAATGCAGGACTTTTTCTTTTCATGCAGATTCTATTTCTTCTTTTCTCACATAGACTCCAGTGGTATGATAATTGAGCCTTCCCTGGGTGTGTTTCACTATCATCTGTCATCACATTTAATGTAAAAAATACATTTTGACCAAGTTATGCCACGTTGAGAAAGTTTCTCAGTCAGTTTATAAAGGATTGATAAATGTTTATGGTGTTTTGACTCGAGAAAGGCATTACTTTGTTTTTGTAAACCCAGAGGTCAACTTGTCAATCATGTCCTATGAATGATCAGCTCAGGGAAGCTGAGTTGATTCCTGCTCCTGTGTGTAGGAAGCGGGGGAGTGGTGCTGTGCTGAGAGAGGTCCTGGGGAACAGAGGCCATGGGAATCACTGGTGGCTCATGAACCACTTACTTACTTCATTGGAAATACAATGAAAAATGCTCAGTTGCTTGGGTGTTCTTCATTCTGTAGCATATTAATGCCTTAAATCTATTATATGGCTTAAAACAACTCTGTTGATGGGGAATATGGTTATCCTAGTCAGAATGCCTTTTATATATATATGCCACCTCTATTGCTCTATCAACATATATTGTTAAAGACGTAGCTTTGATTATAGGTTTAAAATTTCTCAGAAATATATTTTGCCCTATTTTTATATGGTTTGTTTTGTAGAAAAAACATGTCTTCTTGTGTAGAAAAACTCAGAACTCATTTATGTTGATGAAATCGTAATTTTTTGTCCTTTATTAGTGATTAAATAATGTAGGAATATATTTAAAAATTTAATAGCTTATGTCTTATAAATAGAAAACAAATTTTGGACACTTTTGACAATATGAAAATTAAAAGAAACAGGTTAAGTAAGGTCTTAATGTGAGATGTGAGCTTTCTTCTGCAGGTGAGAACACACTCTATGCATATAAAACACAACTGTAGTTACTATTTATAGATCAAAGAGTGGTTTATATTGTGTCCCTAGAACTCTATTTGCACTGACTCATCTCTGAGCCAGTGTCCTTGTCAGCTAAAGATCAGTTTTTTGCTTTCCTTTTTCAACCAATGATTCGGGCTCATGCAGAACGGAGCGCCTGATGCCCTTCCCTGCCCGCGCACACACCCCTGCTCCCCCGCCCCCCACACCCCGCTACTAGGGCCCGTGGCTATGGGTCACTCCTTGCAGTGTGGCTAATCGTGATCATAGGTGCTTTGACTGTGGCATTAGATGGTGATATCTTTTCAAGTGAATTAGGTAAGAATGAAAATTCTACCACAAAAATTCTTGGGTACCATCAGACTGTTACAGTGTTATCATTTCTATAGGATTTATTTGTGGCCTTTGAAAGATTTATAGCATCTTCATCTCCTGCTTCCTAGTTCAGTGTCTTTTCTACTATTATATAGTCTATTGTCTCCCTCACAGCTTGAAGTTGTGTTTTGGGAAAAAAAAAAAATAGAAGTTGCCTTTACTATTTTCCTTGAGAAGAGGATGTATTCCTCATTATGATAATGTCTGTGATGTTCTGTTAGAATCACCTGTAATTGGCTGGCATTGTCTGCGATGCTGGTTGGTGAGATGATCAGTGTTCCCTGGGTCCCGTGCAGGCAAAATTATGTATATAAACTGTTTATATGTTTAGAATCTCCCAACCATGCTATAGATTCCATGAAGATAGAGACAATGGTGGTTCTATTTACTTGACAGTTCAGAGTGAGTTGTTAATAAATAACTGTTTAATAAGTAGATTGAAGTTTTAGTTACCATAAAATAGCTGAGTAATTTAAGAGGTCTGGTGGTCATCACTTTCCTGAGGAAGACTTCCAGCCCTCTTTCATGTTGGTCGATGTCTGTTTGCACTTGTCGGCCTTAGTGCTATTATCTGTTAGAATTAATCTGATGTCTTCCTTCTGAGGTTGCTGCCCTGTGGGGATGGACGATGTCATCTTTACCTGTTTGCTTCTCCAGCACCTAGTGCAGTGCCCTGGGTGTGAAAGTGAAATTCGCTCAGTCTCGTCAATTTGCTCAGTCTCATCCGACTCTTTGTGACCCCATGGACTATAGTCCATGGAATTCTCCAGGCCAGAATACTAGAGTGGGTAGCCGTTCCCTTCTCCGGGGATCTTCCCAACCCAGGGATCGAAGCAAGTCATGTAAAGTATCCATCAATACCTGTTGAATGAATTCCTCCTTTACTTTCATGATATAAATTTTAATAGCAAATTAAATGAATGCTCCAGAAGTGCATCAGTTGCTATTCACTGGGAAACCTTTCCAGTAAAACATATCTAAATGTAGCTGTCACTTTCATTTTTGCTAGCATGGTATCTGTTCTTTCTAACTTCAAACAGTTCGGTAAATTACTTTTGTGCACGATATTATCTGAAAATGCCATGAGAATTTCACCATGGTGAAAGAAGTAACATAAACAACAAGTTAAAAAATCTCAAACTAAGTGCTATCTATCTGTGTTTTTAAAATTAAATTGTAAGTATGTTCAAGATGGAATTATTGTTTTTGGTAGTTTGGCATGAAAAATTAAAAGTTTATATATTAACAAATGACTAATAAAAGCAGTGACTTAACAAGTTGTTGGCATATAGTTATACTGACTATAGGCCTATGTAGGCATTATATCATATCACGTGTAGATATCTAGAGGTTTATTTCATATTATTTTCTAACTATTTTGTTATTGACAGTTTTTAGAGTTTCCCCACGTCTGTTATGAAGCCTGTATATAACCTAATCCAGCTTTTCGCTTGTGTTAACTGTAATTTTCAGGGAAGGAGAAGCATGTTGCTTCAGGTATATTCCTAGACTAGGAAAGTATCAAAAGTGTAGCCAATCCGCTTCCTGCCTGTTGACCTTTTTCTTTTGGGGTTCTCTGATCAGTGTTGAAAGGGAGAGCTGGTTACAGCCCGTTCTGGGGAACCTGCCTGGTGTGATGGCAGGTTCAGACTGAGCCCAGAAGTGTCTTCTTGTGCTTGGTTCGTGCGTCCTGCCAGCTTGCTGTATGGCTGCCACAACAGGAACCCTGAGCGCGCTTGATTGGTGAGGATTTACATGTGTGCTAATTAGAGTGGAATAAATGATTGGCTGTTTGCTGCATTGCCATAAAGGGTGCCCAGATGTACACGCCACATGAACATAATGTGCCCAGGCACGGCACATCAAAGTATGTCAGCTGCGTTACCTCAGCAGGCTTAGGGCCTGTCGCGGAGAATTTGCTGATAATCGTCCCCTATGATTTAGTGTCTTACTTGGTGAAAGTGAAAGACCTCAAAATCATGTCTTGGCAACGGAATTTTTGATCCCTTAGGAAAATAACAAAATATGCTGAAACTTAACTGGGGATAATGAATAGATGACCTTAAGTGATGTGTTTTCAAAAGATGATTTCTTACATTTTGAAATGTTTTCCAGTAAAACAAATAAAAATCAAGTAAATTCACATAATTGAATAAATCAAGTTTTAAAAGATTGCATAAGCATCTATCTTTTAGGTTGAAGTAAGCCCCGTGAAAACCACCCTAGTGTATAGCTGATGAAAGATGTAGCATAGAATGATTTCATTTAAATTCTAAAAAACATATTTTTCTAGAACTTAAAGTTTACTGTGTCTAAAATGTCTCTCTATATATATAATTAAAAATCCATAATGTATCTCCTTGGTAAACATGCAGTTTATACTCAGAGTCCTCTTGTGTTGCATTTATGTACAAAATCTGTAATATCTGATTACTTTGACAAGTAATTTTGTAGTTACAAGTTCATAATATTGATAATGTATTAATGTACAATGATTAAATGGCTAAGCTGCCACATTAAAGTTACGAGCAGGAGCGTTTATCCAGTACCGCCGGCAGGAGCAAAGCCCGCCCGCTACCAGATGGCATTGTTCAGTCTGTGCTGCTCTGAGATGTTCTCATGGCGTGGACTGTTCGTTCTGGTCCTGGGCTGCTCATGAGTGACCCAGTACAGTTCAGTGATAAGGGTAAGCTAATTACTGTATCGGTGCCAGCCAGCTTCCACACCATTACTGCTGAGAAAGATTTTGATGCCTTTTGCTTTAATTAAGCAAAAGGAAATGAACAGATATAATTGGGTTTTGAAATAATCCTGTGACTGTCAATAAGCCTGTGCTTCCTCCAACTTTGTTAAATGTACTTTTAGCACAGTTTTGTGGAGGGAAAGAAGTTTTTCCGATATTGTCTACACTGAAATGTTACCCCATAAACATTCATTCTGATTTTTGAACAGTTCAAACAGTGTGTGGATGACCCAGAGAGATGTTGTGGGGAGGGGGGTGGGAGGGGGGTTCATGTTTGGGAATGCATGTACACCCGTGGTGGATTCATGTCAATGTATGGCAAAACCAATACAGAATTATAAAGTAAAATAAAAAATAAATTAAAAAAAAAAAAAGAATTTGACCCGGAAGAGTCTGTTTGTAACTTCCATTAAAAAAGATGATGATTATTTTTTTGTTCCCATAAATATACTAAAGACATAGTTTTCAATGCATTCTTGTGCTTTTACATTTATGATACATTTTTAACCCAGTTTTCCATTAAGACAGGTACATTTGAACTTCAGAAGGTTTACCATAATATTTAAACTTGCATAATTTTTGCACATTATTTCATTGGTTTGACTAATCCTGTGGCATTTATGTAAATTGATAGAAAAGTGAAAATGAAGAAATGCTGTAAACTTTTCTAGTGGCAGCGTGAGGCTTCTAATTGTTTTTTTCCTCTTGTAGGAATATTGACTTTTGTTGTAGTATTTTCAATTTAAAATTTTAATTAATTCACATTTCTCCTATTGCTTGAGTAAGAAATGTACATTTTCTTCATTTTTTTTCCTTCTAATGAACATAGCTAAAATATGTGAATAGTGTGGTTTGGGAAGATGTTATAGTGTTTTTATTGAGTTTAGGTTTTCCCCCTTGATACTTAATGGGTACCATTCCTTTTCTCACAGCTATTCAGACATGGCGAATACCGTCTTCATTGGCTGATGCCGCTGTACACTTAATAACTGTGGGGTTGTCAGCATCACCTCTCTTTTCTGAGTGTTATTCAGAAACTTGTGTAATATTTCCATAAATGCATCTAAAGTGATGCTAGAGTCAAATGAGATAAGAATGCTTTTTTAGCAGAAGAGAGCTATTAGTTTTACTAATTTATTCTTCTTACCTAATATGTGTTTACCGATGTTTACTAGCTTGCATGTTGACAGTCAAACTGAGTTAATCATTGTCTTTGAGTTTTGCCCTCTACATTTTAAGTAAATACAGGTGATAGGGAATCTGAGGGGAGAGTGGGAAACTGTATCTGCAAGTACAGGTTAGAATAGTCAGAGTCTGGATAAGAAGGAAAATGTAAAATGACTATGAAAAAGTTTTCATTTTACTAGAAGACTGAAGAGTCTTTTAAGTAACACTTGTTATTTTTTCTAATGTCCTGTCAGAATGAGACAACAGTTTAAATGAATGATGAATTATCTCTGTCCCTTCCCCATGGACCTCATTTCATGGGGAATGGGTGCAAAACATCAAAATTCTGTTTTGATTTTGCTTGGTGTCCAGCATTCATCTTGGTTGTTTAGGTTGGCAGAGTATTGTCACCTGTCCTCCTTTCCCTTAATACTGAAGGCGTCCCCTCCCTATTCCATGGAGCCCACGCGGTGTTGCCTCACGTGGCCTTGGGGCGTTGGGTTCTGGTGGAGCTTACCGTTGCTGGTCCGCGCACCTGGGCAGACTGTCCCGGGTCATCCAGGTGGCTCCCGTGTAGCCACAAGGATCCTTGGATGTGGAAGGAGGGACCAAAGAGGGGCTGTGTGATGGGGAAGGACTCAGCCCGCCTTTGCCGGCTTTGCAGATGGGGAGGAGCCACGAGCCAGCGGACGTGAGTGGCCTCTAGAAGGCAGGAAAGGCAAGAAAAGGAATCTTCCCTGGAACCTCCAGAGAAGAATGTAGTCCTGCTGATGCTTTGATTTTAGTTCAGTCATTTCTGTGTTGGACTTCTGAATACAGATCTGTAGGATAATAAATTTGTGTTGGTTTAAGCCACTAATTTTTTTTTTTTTTTGTAATTTCTTACAGCAGCCCTAATGCAATTATTTACAGTGCAAAGCAGAGTTATTCACTGAGGTTTATTTAGAATTAAGCACTTTATTAATGTTTATTTATTCTGTCTTTCACTGTCAATTGCAGTAGAACCCTCAGTGTGTGATTTGGCCCTAGCTTGCATTGTGTCTGCGTCTTGGCCATCTCACAGCTGAGGGTTCGGAGGCCTGGTGTTGCATACCTTTAGAATGCGGTTAATGGAGTAATGTAGTAAGTTAGAAGCCTTGGTTTCATGTTTCAGCCTCTATGTCTTAGTTATAGGAAAATGGCCTCAGGTTTTTCACCTGAAAATGGAGAAATTACGTGTCTTTTGAGTGTTGATGAAGTAATGTATGTATATGTGGCTTAGAAACTGTACAAGGCTATGTCTGCACACATTACTATTAAGATTGCTCTGCAGTCTTAATTCTAGCCTTTATACATGGAACATGAGCGTTCTGTACACCTGGGAAATATGAATTCCCTGTCTTGGTTTCTGTGGAGCTGGCAGAACCTTATCCTGCTGCCATATTGATTCTGCCTTTTCTTGACTTGAAAAATCAGACAGAGATGTTTCCTTCTTTCTTTTTAGTCTCATTTGTAAGATTGGTTCAGAATGAGAGCATAGCAATTTGTATTTTCCCAGAAGTAATTTGCTACCTTTCTGTTTTATTCTTTTCAAAATTTTAAGCTTTAAGAAAATGATTTTTTCCATTTAACTTCTTGAGGTGCTTTATCTCCCAACAAGTTCAGTCTATTTAAAATTAATAAAGTTTGTGAATAGTATCTTTGTCCTGAGCAGAGCAAGTAACCTACCTTAGTCCATGCCCTCGTAATCTTGTCACGCACCAGCAGTGCATCCCAAGCTGTGGCTGTCGGTGCATAGATGCTTGGTGGAATACCTAGTCTGGCCTGGGGAAGTCACAGAAAATATCACAGGTACTTTGAAGAGCATCGGCATTTTCTGTGTGGGTACAGGAGGAGAGGGCATTTCAGGCAAAGAAAGCTGCGTGAGAACCAGTCAGGAGCCCAGTGTTTCCCCAGCAGGGCCCAGAGGAGACAGAAGCACGAAGAAGAGGGGTTAGCTTGCCAGGGCCTGTTGAGACTGTGCCTCACTTGGTGCTTGCCCCACCGTCGTGTGGAAGCCATCACAGCTGTCAGAACCCCGTGCCCGGGTGTGCCCTGTGGATGCCGCTCAGTGGAGGCTGCCCTCCTGGGAGTGGGAGATGGTTCTTGGTAAGGCGGGTGGTCAGAGTAGATCGTAGAGGGTGGAGTAGATCTTAGGGGATGCATGGTTTTTGATGGGGGGAGGACAGGATTAAGGACCCCACTAAAGGAGGAGGCGGGGGCGGGAGGAACATCCTGAGCCCTGGCCTTCGGGTAAGTGGCCAGAGGACTCTCTCCCCGCGAGAGAGCGGGAGGAACTTGGTTTTGGCTGTGTTGCGTGTTTGATGTCCGTGGGTCATCCAGGAAGAGATGCTGAGAATAGACGTAAGGGTGGTGGTGGGGATGCAGACAGCCAGTTTCTGGCCCATGGGAGAGGCTAGAGCTGGGAGGGGCCTGGCGGGAGTTTAGGGCGGGACTGGGGCAGGCCCCTTCTTGGTGTGTGGCCTGAAGGAGCAGGGCTCAGAGCCTGAGGCCTGGCAGGCAGGCGTTTGCTGTCTCGATGGCTGCGCTCCGGCTCCGCGCTGTGTCCCCAACCTTCTGCACTCACGTCAGGCCTGGTGCTCCCCAGATACACTTGTAAACATAAAACCAGGTCTCTCGTATTTTATTCCACGTTGGAAAAAAACACATGAGGGATTTGAAAGAAAATATCTCCAAGATTATCAAAATTCTAGGATTTTTTTTATTGAATTAAGTCTTGAATATAAATAACACCCTCACAAACTCCTTTAGGAAGTGACATGGGAACAATGTTACACATGAAAATAAATTAGTACTATTATATGTTTATTGAAGTCTTCTGAAAAATGTATTAGATTTACCTAGAGCATTTTAATATCTTATGCTTCTTTTATATAATGCAGTGAAAATGTACATTTTTTTTCATTTTATGTGAATAAAACATAGCTTCAGTTAAATTTTAAGTCACTAAGTAATAGAGTTGTAAAAAAATATATATATTCATTATTTTTTAGATATGCTCTTTCTGACTTAGGCATTTGAGTTACTTGCCTTGTGTTATTTTGTTCTGGTATATTAACATTAATCATGAAATAGTTCTTTTGGCTTTCATATGGCGGGACGTTCATTAGAAGAGAACTGTCCTCCTGCTTGCTGTCTTTTTAGTGAATAAAACAGAACATAATAACTCCCAAACTTTGTACTTTATGTGTGAAGATACTATATTATAGGGGGCAGCCTAGGTTTTAACAATGCATGACGTCCTACTGTTTTATTACTATTGGGTATGTGACAGTGATGGTCATTGCAAATATTTTAAATTTAGAACAATTTACGCCCTGCAGATAAATTATTGTGCAATAGACATTTCTTCCTAAATGACACTTAATGGGCTGATTTTTTGAATACTATGTTTAGCATAATATAGCAGAAAGAAAAATAATGATCAAAAGACTGAGGTTAGTCTTTCCTAAACAGCTTGAAATAACTTGGCATCGTATATTAACATTCAGAAAACATAACCATGTCTCAGCGGCTTATACATTTCAGCCGAGGGGTGATTGTTACTTTTGGGCATATTCTAGAAGATCTGTTTGAAAAGTTAACTTTCTCACATCAACTGTAGTCTCTAAAAGAGTTTGATTAGTTTATTATAAAGAGTATTTTCTTGCCTTTTAAAAATAATATAGGATAATCATAAGCAGTAGCTTCACTTAGTGTTGGAAAAAGTGTAATTGCAAAAATTAACTTGTCATACACCACAGCTCAGCAAAAGAACTTTCTTCTAAGTCCATGGCCACAGTATGTTTCTGCAATTCAGCATCTGGCTCTGTGGGATGCTGATGGCTTCTGTGAAGAAAAGTACCAGGGTGAGCAATTAAATGCAAAATGACAGCACAAAATATGATCATTATGGTTGTACAAAAGACACATTTATGAATTTTGCAGATAACTGTCATTTTTCCACTCATATTTTCTCTTGCTTTGTTAGCTTAATAATTTTGGTTCAATTTATTTTTTCTTCTGGAAAGTGAGCAGTGCCATTTTTTTTTTATTATCCTGGCACTTGTTTATGTCTTTTTTGTTTGTCAATCTGAAGAGTAATGATAACTCTTACTGTCTTTTGAGGCAGTACTTTCAACTTTACCTCACAATTGAACAATAAAAAAATTATATAGTAGCTTTATTATAAGAATATTTCTTTGTAATTGTTAATACTAGTATTTTATCATGTGATTTGATTTCTATTCATGACCTGGAAATAAGGTTTGCTAGTAGTTTCTTCATAATATCAAGTAGTGTTTTGGAGCCTTTTTTTTTTAGTTATGAAGTCTGATTTGGTAGAGAGTAGAGCAGTGTTGCAGAGAAGGCAATGGCACCCTACTCCAGTACTCTTGCCTAGAAAATCCCATGGACGGAGGAGCCTGGAAGGCTGCAGTCCATGGGGTCGCGAAGAGTCGGGCACGACTGAGCAACTTCACTTTCACTTTTCACTTTCATGCATTGGAGAAGATAACGGCAACCCGCTCCAGTGTTCTTGCCTGGAGAATCCCAGGGACGGGGGAGCCTGGTGGGCCGCCGTCTCTGGGGTTGCACAGAGTTGGACACGACTGAAGCGACTTAGCAGCAGCAGCAGCAGAGCAGTGTTGACGTAAGGAGTTACTTTGGGTCGATGGAAAGTTGTCATGTCTCCTTTGCTTTTACTTGCAAGATGAATCCTTCAAACTGTGAGACTGCTGTTCTGGGTGGAGGGGAGTCACTCCGGAGGGCTGGCCTCCCCATGACCTTTGGGGTGCACCATTGTCCTCAGGCTCGACTCCTCTGCAAACCTGTCAGGCTTTCCAGCCTTACTTTCACTGTTCCTGAAAGCACCATGCTAACCAGTTATCTTTACCGTCACTCTCTCAGAGTCTGCTTGCTTCTTTTCTTTTCCTTCTATGTATTAGCACCCCCATTTCCCTGACCATACACAGCGTTTGATCACATTCAACCTGAACCTGAACCTGGAGCTGTGGCTCTGTGAGAACTTCCCACTCTCAGCACCCAGCGGGAACGTCTTTCCTTGCACTTCTGTGGCATATTTAGAGTGTCTGTTATTGATATTGGGGCTTCCCAGGTGGCTCAGGGGTGAAGAATACACTTGCTAAGGTAGGAAACACAGGTTCAGTCTCTGGGTCAGGAAGATCCCCTGGAGGAAGAAATGGCAACCCTCTGCAGTATTCTTGCCTGGAGAATCCCATGGACAGAGGAGCCTGATGGGCTGCAATCCACGGGGTCACAAGGAGTCCGACACGACTGAAGTGACCGAGCGTGCACGCACTGTATGCTGGGTATTGTGCTGGGGTGGGGTACTGTAGTGAGAGTTTATTTCTTCCGTTCAGGAGTGGTCAGTGCCAGTGCTGGGTGGTGAGACCCACAGTGGGAGCAGCGGGCCTGTGGGAGTCCAGCTGGAGCACAGTTCCGTCTCAGGGTCGGCCGTGTGGCTGCTTGGAGGAGGCGGCATGGCTGAGAGCCGAGGACAGGTGGGAGCAGCCGCAGGGCACCCGCAGGCCTGCTTCTAGCAGTGGCGGCATGGATGGACCTAACATTGAAGACTTGCTTCTAATAGTATTTCAGGTTTTAAAAATTTGCTGTTTTTCATGAGAATGTAATATTAAGTCTTTAATTTTCGGCTTTTGGAACTCCTGCACAACATGAGTTATTTAATACTGTCTTGATGACTCAGGATTATTGTTTTGTACATTACCATGTTGGGCTCTAAGAAATCATGTCCTCTTGACCTGAAAGGCCCCCTGGCCTTTTGACCTGAAGAAGGAGGTTTTAAGATATCTGAGTGATTCCTGATTACCTTTAGGTTTGCCTACTTTTCCTAGAGTTTCTTCCCTTTACCCAGGTGACCTTGATCAATGATCTTGTCTATAGTAGCACAATTTCTGTCCATTGTTTGCCATCAGCAAGAAAGCCAATGAATCTGATTTATCAGGAAGTGTTAGGAATGGGTGATGAGTCTGAGGAAGGAACTTAAGAGTTCCTTAAGTTCTCTTCTTCAACCCCAGTTGTTAAATTTAAGCATCAGGTTCAGTTCCGCTGCCTAAATTCAAACATCGCTTTTAATCCCAGGACCTAAACAGAGACATGGTTTATTAAAACATATATTTTGTGGCTCCAAGCCCCATTGGCATGTCTTATTTATTTATTTTTTTATGTCTTGGTTGGTGATATTATTGCCTTGGTGAGTTTTTTTTTTCCTTCCCTTGGTGATTTTTTTGCTAGCCGAGGTGTCAATATTTCCCTCTGTCCCTGTTCAGGTCATTTTCTTTTCATTGCTCTTTTGACATGGTCTAACTTATTTTATCTTATTGTATGAATACTTCTGGGTTATTTATGTTTTAAGAATTAATAAAGTCTTATTTTTTCCATTTGTCCTTCAATGCCTTATTTCAATTATATTTTGATAGCAGGCTTTTAAAAAATTGTGATCAATTTTGAATAGGTTTAGGTATATCAGCTTTATTTATTCATTATTGATCTTATTTATTAATGGAATCAGTTTCTTGAATGATGAGTTTAGGAATCAGTAACACCCAGTTTATTGGCAGTAAAGCAACACTAGAACAGGACCATGCATACCAAGTATGCCTATGAGATACATATGCTATGTATGTATACATTCAAATACAGACACATATTTATTTACTACACAGAGATATCCTGTCTGTTGTTATTAATGTTATTATCTTTACCTTTTAAAAACAAACAGGCGCACACACAATCGGATAGAGAGGGAGGGAGGGAGTGTGTACGTGTCCATGCGTATCTTTTAGCACTTCCCAATTGGCCCAGGTGATTCTAATCTAACTATTTTTGGCCAGAATTTTAGGCATGTAAATATTTTGTATAAAAATGCCAACAAAAATGCAGACATTCTGTTTCATGGTGCAATTATTTATTGTGACAATTCCGATTAAGGAAGAGTCTGTTTTCATCAGCATAGCTTTGTACAGAAGGATTGTGTGCCTGGACTGTACTCCTGAGTCTGTTAGACTGTGATGCTTCTTTTTCCACTTACGTGTTATAATAAAAAAGCTGTGCATTCTGTGCTTCTTTGGAGTACACAGACATGATATATTTAAGATGGATCAGACAATAAAATTTACTTATTTTCTGTGTGATAACTGGTGCTGCTTTCAGTAATAAAACTGAATTATGTATACAGATCTGAAAACAATCTATGAGATATGAGATCATTTTCCTTATATAGCCATAGTTAAATAATTTGTATGACTAGTTTTTATAGTAAACCTGTAAAGATTTTATTCTCTTTTACTCAACAGAGATTTAAGGTTCAAAACAATCAAATTAAAGAAACAAAACTAGAGATCTGTTGAAGAGTGGAGTGTGTTTATGCTTACAATTTTTTCTCGCCTTTTAAATTTTATTTAGTTTTAAACAAGTGTGTAAGGCTTATTTACTTCTAAACTTTTGATTGTTCATTCACTTACTCTATTTTTTTCAACAACATTATTGCAGAATAATTTAACTACTAACAGCATCCATTTAGACTGTACCATTTGATGCGTTTTGATAGTTCAATACCCTTCTGAAGCCTGCGACAGAATCAAGATAAAAGCACATTTCTGTCCCCCAAAACATTCCTGTGCCTGTGTGCAGCCCAACGCCCTTCCTGCCTGCCACAGGGAGCCAGTGACCTGCTTTTTGTCACTGTAAACTAATTCTCTCTATCATGTAGTATGTACTCTTGTGTAAGGCTTTGTGTGGACATATGTTTTCATTTCTCTGGGGTAATTTCCTAGGAGGGAAACGACTGGGCTGTGTGATGACTCTGTGCTTAACTTTTTTTGGAAGCTGCCATTGAGGTCTTCTTCAATTTCTCTCAGTCCTGTTCTGCAGTCTTTAGTGTGTGGGCCTTGTACATTGTTTGGTCAAATTTAAAATGGAATTGCATGCTGTTAATGTTTTAAAAGTGTGATTGATTTTTGTGTATTAACCTTTTATCCTGTGAATTTCCTAAATTCACTTACTTATTCCAGTATATACTTATATACTTTTAGATCCTGAGAGTTTTCTATATAAACAATCACATCTATGAATAGGTATGGTTCTTCTTGTATTTATCCAATATCTATGCCTTTACGTTTTTGTTCCATTTCATTTTTAGTAATAATTGTCTTAAATCTGACATTAATATACCCACTCTAGCTGTCTTGTGATTACTGAGTGCATGAAATATCTTTTCCAGTTTTTAAACTGTGACTATATTTATCCCTTTGAGTGTTAAGTGTGTCTTTTATAGTCAGCACCTAGTTTAGATCTTTTAATATATTGTAATAATTTATTATTTTTAACTGTAGTATATGTTAACATTTAATGTAGTGTGGTTGTTTGAAGTTATGCTTTCTGTTTTCTCTTTGTTACTCTGTCTAAAGTGTTTTTCTTCATCTCTTCTTTTTTTACTGCCTTATTTGGCATTGACATGAACCTATTTCATGACATTTGGCTGACATGTCAGCTTTTGTTTATCTAGGAATGTCTTACTGCCCCTTTGTTATTGAAGTACAGTTTTGCTGAATATGGAATTCTTGATTGATAGTTTTCCTTTCACCATTTTGTCTATATAATTCTTCTGGCTTTTAGCCTCTGTTATTTCTGGTTAGTCATCTCTTATTTGTATTTTCTTTCTCCTGCAAGAGCAGCTGCTAAATGTGTGGATGTTCCTTGTATACATGAATATTTCTCTTGTTGCTTTCAAGAATTTTTTAAATTGTCATTTTCTTTTTGGTAGTTTGACTATGATATTCTAGGTGTGAATCTCTTGTTTATACTTCTTGATGTTTGTTGATCTTCTTGTATCTGTAGATTAATGTGTTTCATCAAATTTGAAAAGTTTTTAGCTATTATTAAAAAAAAACATATATTTTCTCTACCCCTTTCCCTCTTTTCTGTCTTATCGAGATTCATAGAGCACATTTGTTGAAATAGGTCAAATTGTCCCACAGGTCTCTGAGATTTTGTTCAGTTTTCTTAAAATTTTCTTTTATTTCCAATCTTGTGATTAGATAGGTAATATCCTTCTGTCTTCAGTTTCACTCATTCGTTACTTTGTTATCTCCATTGTCTTTTTAAGCACATTTCTAATTCTAAATATTTTACCTTTTATTTCTAAAATTTCCATTTGGCTTTTTGAAAATTAAGTCTGATTCTTTGCTGAAATTTCCTTTCTTTTCACTTGTCCCAAGCATCCTTTATTTTACATATTAAATAGTACGGTTACACTAGCCAGTTGAGTCCCCTAAAATAACTCCAGGGTGTTGGTCTTCTCGTTTGGCACATAGTGTTTTGCCTGCGATTCGGTCATACTTTTCTGGCTTTTCCTGGGTCAGGCTATTTTTGGACTGGATCTTGGACACTCTGAATCTGATGCTGTGTAGTCTCGGATTCTGTTGGACAGCACTCTTGGAGCTTTCGTCTTCGGCAAGTAGTTAGCGCGAGCCCCTTCCCATAGCAGCTGTCATGTCTGCCACGGTCAGCTGCTCACGCCTCGTTTCTGATGTTTAAGCTGAGTTGCAGTCTGTGCTCACACTTCCTGTTTTCATACATGGTTTATGTATTCTGCATTTATTCGTAGAATCAGGAGTTCCTTTGGCTCTCTTTTTTGTGGTATTTACTTCTTACTTTCCTATGACTGCTGTTGTTTGGGGCACTTTCCCTCTGATCCAGAAATACACAGCTGATTTTCTCATTGTGATTTTAGCTGCCTATCTTTTCAGTGGCCCCCACTGTGGGCATCCCCAGGGTGAAGCCACCCAAAAGGGAGGAGGGGCTGGATTTCCCTTTTATTTTTCATCGTGGCTTGACTCCATTCTAAAAATTTCTGGCACTTGTTTGGTTTCCAGAAATATCAGCTAGTTATTGTTTTAGTATTTTGTTCAGATTTTATAGCTGTTATTTGTGAGATGTTCAGTTTATTATTAGAAGCTTATTATTTCACATCAGAAATATATGAAATAAAAAACCTCTTATTTTAAAAAACAGTTCTAAATTTTATTCTCAGTGCATCAGTTGCTCATTGTGGGAGGTTGGGGCGGGCTAATAAATTATAACAAATATGAAAAAAAATCACCTTTAATCCACATTAATATTTCAATATAATTATGTTGATATTGCACAACTGAGTGTGATGTAAATAAAATTAAAAAAATGTTTTTGCTTAAAATTACATGAGGGGTGTTTTTTTCAAGCCATTAAATGTTTTTAGCAGATATTTTTATGGCAGTATGACACTCTGTGCCTATAATGTTTTGTGTGACCATTTCTTAATGCTCTTCATAGTGGTTGTTCAGTTTTTTACTTTTATATTTGACTTTGTGACGGACATCTTATATATATTATTGTGCCCTTTTCATAGTATTAGTTCATATTAGTTTCATATTAGTAGTCCATTCATATTTTAGTTGCCTGAAAGTACTGGATTTCAAAGTGAACAACGATGTTTAAAGTTGTTCTTACATACAAGTCCATTGCTTTGCAGAAAGTCTGATCCATTAAATGCCTGTGGGTGTGTGCAGCTTACTGTACCTTCCAGTCATCAGCATTAGATTGTTGATATTTTCTCGTGTAATAGGTGGGGACACTCATCTGTTTTTGGCAGTTTTTTCTTAGCTATTTTGGTCAAATTTTTGTATATAATTAAAAAACATCTACTTCTACCTGTTTTAAGAATCTGTTCATGTTCTCTGCCTATTAAATATATGTTTCATTCTACTTTTTAAAATAACTGCTTTTAAAGCTCTTTTAATGTTAGGAGAAACAGAACCTAATTTCCTACCTGTAATACTTATTAACTATGAAAATAATTTCTTTAGTGTATCATTTCTTTTTGATCATCTCCTTGAGTGTCTTCATGTTTGCACTATCATTTCACCTACCAAGTAATCCAAATGTGCCGGACCTGATGGACGGGCCCTAAGAAAATCAGATTTAAAAAATATATATAATTGGACTTGGATTGAAACTTAAAAGCAATTTCAGATTCTTATAACTTTTTATTTTGGGTTTAGCGAGAAAATATTTTCCCTCTTATGGAATGTGAGAAACTACTTTCTTTTCATTTCAGTGTTTTCATATGTAGTTTTATATTTGAATAGTCAGTGTTATATAACTGAAAAATATAATATTTTAGGGAACATTCATTAACTTTTTGGTGAAAATGTGCTTTGTTAATAATACAAAATCAATGCGTGTTTTCTGTAAGAGGCAGCTTACCCTGTGGGACAGGCCCCTGGCACACTGATTGGGTGTTGGGTTTTACTTGGGATTTTCTATGGCTGTGCATTGTTTGGACATTTCCATGGGGACTTGGGGGAGTCAAGGATTTTTGGTTCTACCCCACTTCTGCAGACAGTTTGTGCTTAGCATGTGGTGGGTGGTGTTGAAGTACAGGTAACATGTTATATGTGGTATGTTTGCACTGGGAGCTCTAGTCCTGTGATGTGAATTGAGAGGTCTCTTCCCCACTCCAGTCGTCTGTCCGCTTCCACTCGGCACCCACGGGGGTCCATGGCAGCCCAGCCTCTCGAGTCCACTCTGTCTGCTTCTGTGCTTTCTGTGTCCAGGAATCGTGGCTAAGAGTGTATTTAATTATAAGACACCATGATGGATCATTTCATTAAATAAGAGTGATTCTAGCTCATACCTCACACAATACATTTGCTGTGTGGAGGACTGTGTAAGGCTGACCACCAAGTCTGAATCATTAGCACTAATAATTTATGTCTAAGCCTGGGGATACTGTGTATGGAAAGAATAACTCTACTTTTGAAAATAAAATTGTAAGACAGAGCAAAATATTAAGATACATAAACCAAATTCCATAGAAAAAGGAAACAGCAATGAATTGAGAAACAATTTTGGCATATGTATATATATATATATAGACTTTAATGTACTCCTAACAGCATTTCATAATGTAACTAGTTTTGCTACCAGTGACTCTTTTGGTCAGGGTATTTTCACTTATGGTATATCCTGCACATGGAGTTGACATGTAACCCACTAAGAGATCCTAATTTGGCTAGATCTTGACTTATACATAATCAGCTGTTTTCATGCACATGAATTTTCATATTCATAGAGAAATAACTCAAATTTTAATACTGTAGAAATCTCTGAATTCTAAATTTCATGTGTGTAATACTAGGATTTAACTGTGCCTTAGAGGAAATATCAGTTGTGTTTTATATGGTACTTGTGGCATTTGTGGCATTTCAGTCCATCTTTTCAGAGGTGAGTAGAAGTTCTAGTCATTTTAAAAGGGAACAGTCAATTGATAGAGAAACCTAGAAATCTGTACATTTTCTACATCTTACTAGGAAATATGGGGGCTTCCCTGATGACTCAGTTGTTAAAGAATCTACCTGGAATGTGGAGATGCAGGTTAGATCCCTGGGTTGGGGAGAGCCCCTGGAGGAGGAAATGGCTACCCACTCCAGTTTCCTTGCCTGGAGAATTCCATGGACAGAGGAACTAGCCGGGCTACATTTACTAAACTCTCTGTGACCCCATGGACTACAGTCCATGGAATTCTCCAGGCCAGAATACTGGAGAGGGTAGCCTTTCCCTTCTTCAGGGGATCTTTCCAACCCAGGAATCGAACTCAGGTCTCCCATATTGTAGGTGGATTCTTTACCAGCTAAGCCACAAGGGAAGCCCAGGAATACTGGAGTGGGTAGCCTATCCCTTCTCTAGCAGATCTTCCCGACCTGGGAATCGAATTGGGGTCTCCTGCATTGCACGTGGATTCTTTACCAACTGAGCTCTCAGGGAAGCTTACTAAACTCAGTTTAGTAAGTAAATAAACTCAGTTGTCAGCAATTAAGATTAATTTACTCAGTTTGCTCTACAAAGGTTAACTTTCTTTACGTGAAAAACACTGGGCTGGGGGCCGAGAGTATTGCTGTAGAGAAAGTAAAGTCCATTATGTAGCCTCATGTCAGTTCAAGCCTGGTTTCCCACCCAGTGATTTAACAAGTGAAGCTTTCAGTTTTCATTACATTTCTGACTTCAGAACCGTGAATGAGGGACTGCGAGCCTTCCCTGAACATACCCTAGAAGGGAGACAGGAGAGGACCTGTAGACGGGTAGCAGGTCGTGAAGTGGGGCAAGGAAACCCCTTAGACTTCATCCTGCAGATGACTGTGACCCCGAATGTACTGTCCTCTGGCTCATAGTTCATGATGAGATGGTGGACTCTTGGAAGGTTTATGAGCAAAGGAGAGCAGCTCGAGTGGGACTTGTCTTTAAAGACTAAAAGTTCTATGTTGCCTGGATTTGGGCAGGAAAACGAGATGTGATGCCAGATAGACTTTATTGCTGTGTGTTGGGGAGATGATGAAGGACTGGATTGAGTACAGTGATGTGAATAGATAGAGAATAAGCACTTAAAAAACACTGGAAGCAACTCCGGGATCAGGTGGGTAAGTTGAGGTAGAGGTAAGGGAGAGATGGGTACATTAAAGGCAGTCCCGAAGTTCAAAATGAGTGATTGGGAGAGCATTAGGAGTTAAGGCTCAGGAGAGGAGCAGAAACCAGGACCCGTGAGACGGGCTGTGTTCTGTCTGGTCTGCAGGGTTGGAGGACGCTGCTGGCCATGCAGGGCTGTGGAAAGGGGGTCGGTCTGGGTCGAGCCTCACACTTGCAGGGACTGGGTTTCCTGCTTCTTACTTAAGTTTTCTTACCTTTAGAGTTATGACATACTCTCTAAGAGTTATCCTACTGTTGATTTCCAGTGAGTTCAGGTTTATAAATACTCAGTTTGAGGTGTTGAAGGACCATCCATCTTATTAGGAGGCGATGTACATGAAGAGGCTGGCATGCCCTCTGTGTGTCTGAAGGGTTGGGACCTGGGGCCCACGCTCAGTTCTTGTCTCACAGACGTGGTGGCTGCAGGCTCAGACTGTGCATGCTCCTGCAGGTAGCAAGTATAGTATGAGAAGCAGAGATGGTGGTTGGAACTCAGGAGGCTGGTCACACAGAGTGTGGGGTGCAGGCAGAGGAGTGAGGATGGGGAAGACACCAAGGACAGTGGAGCCAGTCAAGGGCCAAGAATTTCAAGGCCAGCAGTACTGAGCCATAAGGACCTAAAAATATATAAAATAAACAAGAAAAGGAGGAGGCGTCCCCCTCAAGCCTCTTAGTTGGCACTGTATTTCCAACACGTTTCTTTTCATTCTTCTGTCAACAGTTTCTGTTCATTTTTATCCCTCTTCATTGCTTCGGAGAGGTATTCATTCAGTGTTTTCCCGTGTGGGTGCCAAGGTGGGTTTCAGTTGGCATACAGATTCTAATTCAGACTGCGGGTCCATTACAGTAGCCATTGGTGTCTTAGCTCCGTGGTCAGAGCCCAGTGTTGACTTTCACTTGCTGCTTCTCCTCAAGTGCGGGCGAGAGCTGCTCTGGGGGGCCAGTCAGAGGAGGAAGGGCCGCCTGTGTGCCCAGTCCAGTGGGTCTGCAGCTGGGCCCAGAAACATCCCTTCTCCACAAGCATAGGCCTTTTGGATGCTGGTGATCCAGAGGTGTGCAACATTCGGATAATGTAGGACCAGTACTAGTTCCCAGAGAGGAAGAAATCGTGGAGGCCATGTCTCACTTTACAGATAAGGAATCTCACGGAAGTAAAAAGGGCAAATAAATGTCGAGAGAGTCACCCAGGTGGTTAGTGTAGGATTCCAGCTCCATCAGAGCCTTTTAGATGCTTCCCTGAGACTTTTGTGGTTAGCTGTATTGGACTATAGATACATAATATTTGGGAATTAACTTAGATCTAAGTAATGATGCCATTTTGTGGATGTCTCTTCCTATCTTAACAAAACAAATAATTAAGGAAAGCATGTTCGTGCTAATTGTCAAACTAGAAAGCAAGATTTACCCAGGATAAGCACCTGATCAGGTTATTCCTCAGTGGGTAGTCAAGAACTGAGTGTAAAATGCTTTATAAATCTCATAGAATTTCTCCTAATTAATAGCAAGCATTTTAATTTTGTTTTAAATATCCATATAAATGATTATTCATTTTTTTAAAAGTTATTAAAAGTGTCTGGTTGTTTACTTTGCCTTCACAGTGTTCACTTTTCTCTGCTTATTTTTGTCATATTACCAGTTTTTTTAAAAATCCCTGTGTTTATAATATGTTATATTTAGAAAGCTACACAATATATAAAATAGGTAACTTTGAGATCCACTGACTAAATGAGTTTAATTTTTAATCAATTTAATTTTCTATACTTTTTATGTGTAGATCAAACATTGAAACAGTTCCAAAGTTAAATAAGATTTACTGTACTTTGATTTAAATATAGAAGTTACCCTTATGGTAACTTATTGAACTTATTCAGCTTATGGTTTTATTCAACACATTTTTCTGCTTCAAGTAAAAAATGTTTAACTGTTAAATTATCAATTAAAATACTAGTTTTTATCTCTATGACTTTTTTATAAGATATAATAAGCAAGGTAATTTAAAGTTACCTAATGTAGTTTTAAATTACTGCATTAGAAAGGTGCTTTATGCACTTCATTAGCTTATGGAAAAATTGAAATGCTGCAATAATTGTAAATTACAATATGTAATATTCGCCCAAACTGCTTTTTATAGTAAGCACTCTTAACAAATTGAAACACTTTAGTAGCATTAAATCATTCATGGAGTATGTATGAACAGAAACTTAATGTTAATTCTTCAGTGTTTTTTTCATTATAAGATTTCTTATTTGTAAAGTAACCACATCTACTTTAAAGAAAATATTATTGCCACTTTATTTTATCTGCTTCTCATCAGTAGAATAACAGAAGCTAGACTGAAAAAGTGAGACAACCGAGGGTGTTGTGCTGGAGTCTGGTTATTTGCATCAGGAAGTACAGAGTCTGAGCAGGGCCCCCTTTGAGAGCAGGCCGGGTGATGTCGCGGCGTTTGGGGTCCTCCATGACATGTGAATGTCTTTTGTCGCCTGAAATCACGTTCACGCGCCTGAGCCCGGGCTGTGGGGACAGAGCGGTGCTGCTTTGCTGCGGGTCGGCTTTCATGGACAATTAGTGTCCTCACAGGACTCGGCCGCCAGTTGTCGGAAGCGTTTACCGTAAGGACCTCACCCTGGGCCGCAGCAGCCGCATCTCGGGCCTGGGTCTCTGGGGAAGCGGTTCCTGTGAGCCTTTTCTTGGCGACAAGTCAGGCGACGGCTCCTTGCTCCGTGCCCGGCGTCATTTTTGTAAGAAGCCTTAGGCCATTCAAATTTCCTGGCTGTTTTCCCTCTGCGCTCGTCGCGTTTGCTCCTGTCCCCTCTCGGTAGCTGTCAGGGCCTACGGGGCGTGATTGTTCTGACAGGACTGGAAGGCGTCGTCTTCCTGCTGTTGGGCTCTGTGTCAGGATCCACACGTCTGAAGCCCCGTGAGCTGACTGGTTCCAGCAGCCCCAGAAGTCAGCCAATACATCTTCACCGTCACCCCGCACGGCCACCTGATTGCTCTTCTTACTTCATCGCACCGAGAAAACGGACACTTCAGAACCAGGGTTCCGCAGCCCCACAGGCAGACAGGGACGTGAAAGGCTGGCCTTTGAAGGTTGTCAGGAGACCCTTGTGGACACCTGTGACATTTCCGTGCTTCAGTTTTATTTTGCCATTCTTGGGCTTTTTGTTTTGGAAAGGTGTTTCTGTGCGTGCTTACAGATTACAAAAAGATTATCTGTATATGATAGTTTTCTTTTCCACAGGCCCTTGATCTTTTATAGATGTGCTTAAGTTTTCAAAAGACACTGCAAGTCTTAAATATTCTCCGACATCTAAGAATGGTATTTTAAGCACTAGGAAATAAAGAAGCTGAATGTTCTTACTTGGTATATGAGTTTGATACATCATATATCATATAAGATATACCATTTTGTGCTTTTTAAAAAATATTTACATTTTGGTTTTCAGTTACATTTTTTGGAGAGAAGAAAAGTACACACACACATACTCATTTGTCAATTTTTTTTTATATGTACTGATTTACCCTTGTAATACTCCTCCCAAGTAAATTCTCTTTGTTTAAAATCAGTAATTCCTTAGTAGGCACAGAGTTCATTTTATAAAAGGCCCTCGATTGTACAGATTCAAGGAAAACATGACCTTGGGTGTCTCAGCTCGACATGTACAAACAAGGTTGGCATTTAGTTCTGCTGTTTGTTTGAATTCAGGAATCTCAGTGAAATTGCTCATCTCAACATTGTTAGTATTTTCTCTTTTCCGATAACTTCTGAGATACTACAGATTCATTTTCTCTCTAGCATAGGGATGTTCCCTTTTCATCTCTCATAAATTTTCATAGGTGAGTGTTGAATATATTGTCCTTCACATGTTGGCCAGGTCCACTGATAGGCCCTTAGTTGATATGAAATTAACATTACTCTTTGGCAAGTAACAATCACAAAGATGTTTTCCTTCTGTCCTTTTGATATATTTAAACAAACAACTATGCTAAAGGAAACTACTGTGGATATTTAATTGTCTGGTTTTCTTGTGATGCAACAGCCTTAAGTGTAATTTTTTTTTTTTTTGGATGCCCAGTTCTTAAATTCTGAGGTGTTATGTTGTGAAATCTGTGTAGATTTCCTGTGACCTGTTTTGTTTCTGTTTTGTTCTCATGAACTGATGCTGTTAAGATGGGCCAGTGAGCCTGCTTTTAGTTTAGTAAATACACTGGCTTCAAATGGATATGTGCTAAAAGAGAAGATAATTCATTTCAGTTGTGAGAACTGTAAGCCATGATAAATGATTTTCCTTTACAAACTTCCGCATCTCTGAGACAGTATTAGTTTTTCCTTTAATTACCGGCTGCTGTAATGCTTCCTATCCATAACTGTCGGCAGAGTGGACTGTCCCCGAGCAGAGGGTACGGCCTGTTTACTCAGCCGTAGCAAAGAGTGCTCAAGCCCCACCAAGTCTGAACTGCGGCACGGGGGAGCGTCCTTCATTTAAATATTTAAATATTAATGTTTAATTGTAGAGGCAAGAAACTTCAATGTCATTTTAAGGATACCCAACTTTACCCGGGTGTCTTTGTCCCTTACCAACTTTAGGGCCTTGTCTTGAATCTTCATGTCGCGTGGAGGGAGGCAACCTTGCGGCCATTTTGGAAAGTCAGAGGATATTTCTGTCTTCTTATTTTCTTTTCCCCATTTTAAAAACACAACCACAGAGAAGCTGTTGTCAAGGGTGGCTCTCTCAAAAATGGCTTAGTTGACATTAGCTGAAAATGAGCAGAACGACACTAACTACTAATTGATTACAGTAATTACCAGTCTTTGGCTAGTTTGTATTGGCAAACTCTGTGTACTCCTGGAATAAATGTGAACTTGCAGAATGCAAGGAAAAGGTCAGTCTCATTTGCATGATAGGCTTCATTAGAATATGCTAAGGACGAGACCTAGTGTTTTATGACTTCAGGTGATGAATAGCTACCATATTACTCTGCTAGATGAAAGCATGTTTCAGTCACCTTAATTTACATGCATTTTTTTTTTTAATTCCAAGAAAAATCTTTTAGGTTATGGCAGTGGAGGAGCATACTGTGATTTGAACTGAAATATTTTATGTGTGTGCTTTTTGAAATAGCAAAAGTCTTTTAGGCAGGATTATTTTGAAGGCTATTTTTAATGGTAAGGTTAGAATAATGATAAAGCCTTTTCTACATTAGATCTTCTAGTATTATAACTTTTGTCAGTCATAAAAGAAAATGGTTTTTTAGTGGTTGTTTGAATAAAATATAGGTTAACTCATTGGAGCTTTAATTTTAGATTTTAGCTTACATCTTTAGTATGCTGTAGACTTATTACCTAGTGAGCTTTATTGAATCCTAGAATACATTGATTTTCACTTTAAAATAATGCAATTTCATCACTTCATTAATTTTTTCCTCTTAACATTTATGCTTAATTAGTACTATTTCTGTACTTGAGATCTAAAAAAAATACAAAATGTAGGTACAGCCATTATATAATGCCTATTTTTACTGGAAACTGGGACACACAGGATGCCTTTACCAGTTGTTTTCATGGCATCTGTTCAGTGCAAAAGTGTTAGGGGTTGTATAAAAATAAAATAAGGATAATTCTCTGCAACCCTATCTAAATACATATTTTTAAAGTCAAGAATTACGTTTCCCATTACACAAATGTTCTCATTTATGGTCTCTGATCGTATAGTGATGGCTCCTATTAGCTGTCATTATCCTCATATTCTCATTATGAGAGAAAAATACTCTTGGCTCCTAA
This sequence comes from Oryx dammah, assembly GCF_014754425.2. Taxonomy (NCBI): domain Eukaryota; kingdom Metazoa; phylum Chordata; class Mammalia; order Artiodactyla; family Bovidae; genus Oryx; species Oryx dammah. Next base: position 57,784,298 of record NW_024070206.1, read on the forward strand.
AAGTATCTTTATGAGAAGTATCAGCTCCTAATTAGCAGTGACTATAATCTGTTGGAACACAGGGTTAACACTTCCTAGATATGTTGCTATTATAAAGTTTCTTCATCTTCGAGAAGCCATTCCTCTGAGTAAAACTATGTAGAGAATGAAAAAGTGGACAATTTTTTCTTTCATCAGATGCGGTTTTGTAATAAAATTGTACAATGAGCTTGCAACAGCTTTTTAAAATATCATTGCTGCCACCAAATAGGTCTGTAATTTATTTATTCAGGAATGTTGGAGGCATTGTTGATTTATTTGTTTTTAGAGAAGTTTTGTTAAGCGAGATAATGAGCAGAGCTGGTGTTAATCATTTACTATGCAACTCTAAAGAATGAAAATTTTGCATATTTTTAGCACTGTTGGGGAAAATAAATTCACTCAATGCTAATGGTCTGTTGTATAATTTTAAAAAATACTATCTTACTCTGGAGAAATATGATATACTCATGTGTTTTGCTAAAAGCTAAACTAATCAATATATAATTATATGTTTATATGTGCATATGTATTAAACGATCATGATTATTTGTTATCTGTAAGGATGAAAAATTATTTATTGTTGGCTGTTTATTATTATTGTTGGGCCTATTGCCATAGTTCCTGGGGTCGATCCCTGGGTTGGGAAGACCCCTTGGAGGAGAGCATGGCTACCCACTCCAGTGTTTTGGCCTGGAGAATCCCATGGGCAGAGGAATGCAGTCCATGGGGCCACACAGAGATGGATGCGACTAAGCAGCAGCGGCAGCAGTGCCATAGGTGACTACTGTACTTTCTCACATATACCTCCAGGCGTACAGGCTCACCAGAGAGCCACAGGTGTGTATGTGTGTGTGAGTGTGTGTGCACAAATGTAGGTGTACGCACACACACGTTTAGGTATATATTTTCAGAGGATCACAGACAGTTTTTTTAATATTCTGATTTGGAGTGATGCTAATTTTTAAATTCTTAGGGTGATGTTACACATTCTAGATTTAAAGCAATTCTAATAAAATTAGGTATAATCATTTTAAATACTAATTATGCATATATATATGTGTATATATGTATGTTTGTATGAGGGTGTCCCAGGTGGTGTTAGTGATAAAGAACCTGCCTACCAATGCAGGGGACACAGGTTTGATCCCTGGGTCAGGAAGATCCCTTGGAGGAGGGCATGGCAACCCACTCCAATATTCTTGCCTGGAGAATCCCACAAACAGTAGGCTGGCGAGTTACAGTCCATGGGGTCACAAGGAGTCAGACAGGACTGAAGCAACTTAGCATGAGCATATATATATATATATATATATATATATATATATATATATGAATAGGATCTTTTGCTGTATGTCTTCTGTTTGAGAGCATTTGAAGGTTTATTAAAAATGCAGTGTTGGCTTTCTAAAACAAGGACAAATTCATTTCAAACTCTGAAAGTTTTTTGTGTTGGGTTTTATGATATTTTGTTGATTTCTGTAAATATTAGTTGAAATTATGAAGATAAGTGTCTACAATATAAAATTTGGGGATGGATTGAAAATTAGAAGTATACAGTGGTAACCATGTCTTGTATGAGTTCAGTGTCTTTCTTTATGTTCACTATTCAATTAAGAAGTCAGACATTATTTTCTGTTCAGTTCTGTCTATATGAATTGAATAGTGTAGGATTTGTACTTCTGAATGAACACTGGAAGATGAGTACTAGAATTTCTAAAGTTAATTTCAGGTATATCATAGAAATTGTAAGTCACTTTAAGGAGATTTGAAAGGAAATGTGAACTTTTCTGAAGTAAAATATTTGATGTCTTGAGTTACTCATCTCTTAGTCAGGTTATACTATAAAAACTCCTAGTATTTGCAATAGACTTTTTACATTACTTGAATCTTGAGACATCCAGCCTTTGTAATTTTGGTATATGACTATGATTAAGACTTCCTAGGAAAATCTTATATACACACATGCATATGTATACATGTGTATGTATATGTGGGTATATATATATATAAAATGTATCTGAAACTTCATGTATATGCAAATATACACATCAGTAAACATACATATGTACAATAAATAATTTGAACAGGCATGTACATGCTTCTAAATTAGCCTAAAATAACCTTTGGAATTTAATTAAAGTGACTATTTTATCTTACTTGGACTAGAATGTGATGAAAGACAGCCGTAAGCTGAATTATTTAAGCAAAAAGCAAGCACTATAAAAGCATTTATAGGATAGTATAGGGCAGGGAGCCCTCATTTTGGGTAGCTTTATTAGTATAACAAGGAAACTAGCTCTTTCCTGGATCCTCAGTGAATCAACTGTTTAATTATAACTTGACTTCCCATGGACCTTATAAACAGGTGATAATTCATGCTGGTCAATCAATATAAGCATTCTGCTTTATTTAGTATTTTTTCATGGTTTTTATCTAAATATAATAGTATCCTGATTTATTCATCTGTTTTGTTTTGTTTTCTCCTAATTTGGCCAAATCTAGATACACTGTGAAGTCATGTTATTAGGACCCTGGAGTTGAAGATATGTTCTTGGACTAGAGATTGACTTTATCTTTAAATTCCTAAATTTATATCTGATATTCACCGAAACTATTGTATATTTACTCTCCATGTTGAATCCGTATCTCTCAAACATTGACAATTTCCCTTGGTTGTCAAATGTACACACCTAAGTCTTTGTAACAGTGAAGAATACACTGGGCATGGAAACTTCCTCTCTTATATCAGTGACAGAGGCCGCAAACCCAGAGTAGGTGTTGTCTAGACTGTCATTCTCTCTGAATAAACTGTCCAGCCAAATTTTACTATGATCACCTGCTGTAGCATTGAAAGTGGAACCCTGGGATGAATAAACGTTTACAAGGCAAAAGCAGTATGGTTCTTGCCTGGAATTCTGCATGTGAAAGTGAAAGTTGTTCAGTCATACCTGACTCTTTGTGACCCCCCACTGTAATCCATGGAATTCTTCAGGCCAGAATACTGGAGTGGGTAGCTGTTCCCTTTTTCAGGGGATCTTCCCAACTCAGGGATCAAACCCAGGTCTCCCACATTGCAGGCAGATTCTTTGCCAGCTGAGCCACCAGGGAAGCCCAGGAATACTGAAGTGGGTAGCCTATCCCTGCTCGAGGGTGTATCTTCTTGACCCAGGAGTCTAACAGGTGTCTCCTGCATTGTATGGGGATTCTTTACCAGCTGAGCTACCAGGGAATTCTGCAAATCAATTGGGAAAGCTGAGACAACAATGAGAAGAATTCCTGAAGTATTTTTTAATGTTAAATTAAATTCTGGGATGATTCTGGGTATGTTAGCTCATTAGCTATGTTTGGTAATCAAGGCGTTGCTTTTGATTCTTCATGTTTCCTATGCTCTGCATTTGATTTAGTAAAGATGAAATTTGGAAGGCTTAAAATAGAGCGAACTGAGGATATTAAGAGAATGGATTTTCCATAGAGAACAGTTGTGTAAGGAACCCTATCCCTCCCCCTTACTGTAATACGTAAGAGGACATACTTCCTTAACTATAAACGAACACCATTTAGAAATTAACAGCCTGAAAGAACAGTTAAATATTTGCCTTCTTAAATATATGGTGAAATTTAATTTGAAGAGAGATGAGACCAGTACCTTAATTAGTTTGAGACATAAGAAATTGCTGATTTGGGGGCTGCCTTTTTTCTATTTAGTTCAACCTAATATTTTTTAGAGATAGTCTAAATCATACTTTGTTCTATTTTGAATATTTGTTAATAAAGCACACAAGTCTGCTCTTTGCTCTTTTGTTTAAAGTAAAATCAGAACTCAGAAATGAAGATTACCATTTTTGGTTAGGCTCATATTATTTTAGGAATTGGTTGGGTATTTAAACAGTTTTTTCCCCCTGTTGTTTCTTCCTTGCTTGTAGAATGTGGCTACAGTAACTCACAGTGTCTCTCCTCAGATTTTTCTACCCAAGTGAAGGGGCACTCCACCTGTGTTGTCTTAGCGTCTTGTCTGGTCAGTCTTTTTCTATAAGTGCTGTGGTTTGGATAAAAAGTAGTATCTCACTTTATGTATGGTGTGTTCTTGATGTAGTTAATGACTGAATTTAGAATAATTATAGACACTGAGGCTATTTAGGACCCATATTTTAATTGTTCGGAAACCGCTAAGTAAGGAAACAAGGAAGGGTGGAGAGAGGAGGAAAGATCTGGGAGATGTGGGAAGCTGGCTCGCAGTGGGGAAGGGTGGCATTGGATGTGAGACTTGGGTGACGAGTTAGAAACAGAGCTAGAGAAGGCCTGAGAGGGGGCACGTGGCAGTGGTTAGGGACTACAGTGTCGCGGGAAACATTGAAGTTGTGCAGAGTTTAAAGTGAGCTCGTTTAGCTGGGGATATGTATTAAATGTCAGGTAGTTGGAGGTCGAGTTTAGAGCTTGAACGAGAGATTCAAGCATCAGATAATGTGTGCCTGTTTGTATGTGGGCATAAGCAAAAAAATACTTAAGAATCATTATTATATAGTTGCTGGAACTATGGAAGTGAGTGATAATGACCAGATAGAAAAAATATATGTATTAAAAAAAACCAGTATAGCACTAACTTTTGTTTCTCCTTGCTCCCCAACTAGAACAGACAAGAGTGTGATTGGTTAGGATTTATCTTGTTGGTAACCCCATGGACTGTAGCCCGCCTGGCTCCTATGTCTATGAGATTTCCCAGGTGAGAATACTGGAGTAGGGTGCCGTTCCTTCTCCAGGGGATCTTCCTGATTCAGGGATTAAACCTGTGTCTCCCAGGTCTCCTGCACTGGCAGGCGGGTTCTTTACCCACTGAGCCGCTGGGGAAGCCCTATCCATCTGCTTTGTGTGTGTGAGACACCCCAATTCTCCTTCAATGTTTTTGTTCTTCCTTAGATAGATGTAAGGTAACAGGATGATCATATGAAGCTTTCATGTTTATAAAATAAAAAAGATTCTCAGTGAGTTTTTAAATTACTAAATCAGATAAGGACCATTGTAAGGTTTATTTGAAGTATAGAATATTCCCTTTTAGGATAAGTAGTGATAAAATCCTAATGAGTTGTCACAGTTTTAAGATTGTGAAATTCCCTAATTGGTATTCATACAGGTATTTTTAATGGAAATAATCTCTTGCAATCTAAGATGTTGTGAAAGAAATTTTTCTATACTCCTTCTACCTTTATCTGGCACATTCTGTTTTCTTAGATGTTTATATATTGTGTCTGTTGCCTCTAAAAGAATAGTTGTATTATGATTTGTTACCTGCTTTCTGCTTATAAGACACATTTTTGAATTGTTATGTGTTTAATTAGGCCATAGATATGGTGGTATTTTTTTCATCTTTGAAATGGATGTTTTTAAGTCATTTGTCTATCTCAAAATCGGTATCAGAATCAGAATGAAGAGACACTGGACAGCACATTATTGTAACTCTCGGCACAAGTCCTTCAGTGACATCATGGGCCCTTTGATTAGTTGATTGCAGTTTGAGCTCTCCAGTTATTTCATGTTATGGAGTTCAGTGTTTAACCTCTGGCTGAAACACTGATATTCCTGACTTGCAGGCAATAGATTAACTTGAAAATTGTTGACATAGTCAGTGTTCCTCCCGGGTTTCCTCTCTTACTGGTCACCTTCTTTGGGAAATGGTCCCCAATTTGTATGTTCTCACTGCCCTGAGGCAGCTTGGAGCTTTCCCAGGGATATTTTTATTCATCTTTGTACCTCCAGGGCTGACATCACTACACTCACATACTATATGTGAGAATGGAAGTAGGGTAGTGAATGGACTCACAACCTCTGAGCTGACCATGGGCCAGAGAGGCTTTTCTTTGTAAAGGTCCATGATGTTATAGGCTTGGTGAAACGCCGCCTCTGTAGTCAACATGATGGAACTTGTAGTTTGTTTAGGTGCTTTTCCTCTTAAATAGCGTGAGAGGCTGGCTGGGAAATCAAGAAAAATTAATTTGCCTCTATCTACTATATTTTTATTTTATTAAATAAGACATTGAGTATAGAATATTTTAAAATTACAGAAAATTCTGAATAAGAATTCTAGCTTAGTATTTCTGCACAGGTAGTCACAGTGAATTTTTAATTTATTTATTTATGTATATATTTATTTTATTAATCAGATCATCTGTTTTATTTACATTTGTAGATGACATGAAATTTAAAGCAATTATTTTTTCCAAATTATACTAAGTTATATTTCTCTTTAACTAAAACATGGTATATTGATGTATTCTTTATTGTGATTTCTAACTTTTCTTTCATTTAAACCTAAAATATAGATTTAAATCAAGGTCCTTTGAACTAAATAAATGCATGAAGAGGATATAGACTTATGTTTGGCATGATTTTTCTTTCACTAAAGCTGGTTATGTTTATAATTAAAAGGTATTAATGCATGTACGTATTCTGATTATATTGCAAAAGACAATAGCTATAATATTTCTTTCATAGACATGTAGCAAAAAGAATTATAAATGTAGACCTGTAGGGGTCTTTCACAGAGGCCTTGTGTGAGTATACCTTTTCTGAATTTTAGAATGCATTTGAAATTGTTGCTATGCTTTTTACTTATTCCTTATTGCCAAATTCAGACTTAAATTGAAGAAAGTAGGGAACACCACTAGACCATTCAGATATAACCTAAATCAAATCCCTAACGATTATACAGTGGAAGTGAGAAAAAGATTTAAGGGCCTAGATCTGATAGAGAGAGTGCCTCATGAACTATGGGCTGAGTTTTGTGACATTGTACAGGAGACAGGGAGCAAGACCATCCCCGAGAAAAAGAAATGCAAAAAAGCAAAATGGCTGTCTGAGGAGGCCTTACAAGTAGCTGTGAAAAGACGAGAAACGAAAAGCAAAGGAGAAAAGGAAAGATACACCCATTTGAATGCAGAGTTCCAAACAATAGCAAGAAGAGATAAGAAAGCCTTCCTCAGTGATCATAGCAAAGAAATAGAGGAAAACAATAGACTGGGAAAGACTAGAGATCTCTTCAAGAAAATTAGAGAAACCAAGGGAACATTTCATGCAAAGATGGGCTCGATAAAGGACGGAAATGGTCTGGACCTAACATCAATGGACGTGAGTCTGAGTGAACTCCGGGAGTTGGTGATGGACAGGGAGGCCTGGCGTGCTGCGATTCATGGGGTCGCAAAGAGTCGGACACGACCGAGCAACTGAACTGAACTGAACTGAACAGAAGCAGAAGACATTAAGAAGAGGTGGCAAGAATACACAGAAGAACTGCACAAAAAAGAGCTTCATGACCCAGATAATCATGGTGTAGTCATTCACCTAGAGCCAGACATTCTCGAATGTGAAGTCAAGTGGGCCTTAGGAGGCATCAGTACGAACAAAGCTAGTGGAGGTGATGGCATTCCAGTTGAGCCATTTCAAATCCTAAAAGAGATGCTGTGAAAGTGTCAGCAAATTTGGAAAATGCTGCAATGGCCACGGGACTGGAAAAGGTCAGTTTTCATTCCAATCCCAAAGAAAGGCAATGCCAAAGAATGCTCAAACTACTGCAGAATTACACTCATCTCACACGCTAGTAAAGTAATGCTCAAAATTCTCCAAGCCAGGCTTCAACAATACGTGAGCCATGAACTTCCAGATGTTCAAGCTGGTTTTAGAAAAGGCAGAGGAACCAGAGATCAAATTGCCAGCATCTGCTGGATCATCGAAAAAGCAAGAGAGTTCCAGAAAAACATCTATTTCTGCTTTATTGACTATGCCAAAGCCTTTGACTGTGTGGATCACAATGAACTGTGGAAAATTCTGAAAGAGATGGGAATACCAGACCACCTGACTTGCCTCTTGAGAAACCTGTATGCAGGTCAGGAAGCAACAGTGAAAACTGGACATGGAACAAGAAACTGGTTCCTAATAGGAAAAGGAGTATGTCAAGGCTGTATATTGTCACCCTGCTTATTTAACTTATGTGCAGAGTACATCATGAGAAACGCTGGGCTGGAGGAAGCACAAGCTGTAACCAGGAGAAAATCAATAACCTCAGATATGCAGATGATACCACCCTTATGGCAGAAAGTGAAGAAGACCTATAGAGCCTCTTGATGAAAGTGAAAGAGGAGAGTGAAAAAGTTGGCTTAAAGCTCAGCATTCAGAAAACTAAGATCATGGCGTCTGGTCCCTTCACTTCATGGCAAATAGATGGAGAAACAGTGTCAGACTTTATTTTTGGGGGCTCCAAAATCACTGCAGATGTTGACTGCAGCCATTAAATTAAAAGATGCTTACTCCTTGGAAGAAAAGTTATGACCAACCTAGACAAGATATTAAAAAGCAGACACATTACTCTGCCAACAAAGGTCCATATAGTCAAAGCTATGGTTTTTCCATTGGTCATGTATGGATGTGAGAGTTGGACTATAAAGAAAGCTGAGCGCCAAAGAATGGATGCTTTTGAACTGTGGTATTGGAGACGACTCTTGAGGGTCCCTTGGACTGCAAGGAGATCCAACCAGTCCATCCTAAAGGATATCATTGCTGAATATTCATTGGAAGGACTGATGTTGAAGCTGAAACTCCAATACTTTGGCCACCTGATGCGAAGAGCTGAGTCATTTGAAAAGACCCTGATACTGGGAAAGATTGAGGGAAGGAGGAGAAGGGGTCAACAGAGGATGAGATGGTTGGATGGCATCACTGACTCGATGGACATGAGTTTGAGTAAACTCTGGGAGTTGGTGATGGACAGGGAGGCCTGGTGTGCTGCAGTTCATGGGGTCACAGAGTTGAACATGACTGAGTGACTGAACTAAACGGAAGCTTTCCTGAATTTTAGAATGGACATTGAAGTTGTTGCTATGCTTTTTACTTCTTGATAGATTGGAAAATGTTGATTTCCTTACCATAGAGTACCAAATAAATAATAAGGATTAATTTTTCCCTTTTGAGGGAATTCTAGTTTTACTGTGTATCTGCTCCTTTTAATCTCAAATTTGAAACAAAAATTGTGTTCCTAATACCCACTGTTGTAATAGCTAACTAGTTAGAACATACTGCATCTAAGGCTGTTCTGTTGACAAATGTCATCAGATAATTGCATTATTATCTTTATATTAGGGTTATGATGATGGAAGTTTGAATGTCAGGTTTCTCCTTTTGAAAGCAGACATGGGGATTGTAAAGGAGAGGCTGCATTTTTTCATAGAAGAGGTGCTTCCTTTTAAATTTTGGATTTTGGACTTGAGTAGAATTTTGAGGAGAAGTACAGCTTGTAGGATTGATTCTTAGCTCTCCTGGTGGTGTTGGCGTGTTAATATAATCACTGCTTGAATTCCTTTATCCAGGTTCCCTGGAAAAGCAACATCGGTCATCCTTTGTGTGTTACTGTGGGCTCTGATTTATGGGTGCCCAGCAGAGCAGTGGTGAAGGTCAGTTTTTCCCAAACATGGAGACTACTGGTTTTGGTTGGACCACACACTGTTGTTTGGTCTACAGTGGTTTCTTCTCATTGTGTGTTCAGTATTGTCTTTGAATGGTAAGAGTTATTACTTGTAAAAGGCTCCGATGGAGGTTTAGATAGTATTATTTAGTTTGACTGGTTGTAGATATACTGCCCATTGTTTGTAAATATATTTTTAATTTATGAATAATGGAAACACATTTACTGTTCTTATATTTAGACTTATAGGAGGTTTTCTTAGGTGAGAAAATGAGAATAGGGCAAGACCAGAGTACTTAGAAGTTGATAAATTTCACAGAGAAATTTTTACTATAATAGAAACTATTAAAAAAAAAAATTTAGTCCAATAATGCCCCAAATTGGAAACAACCCAAAAGTTCATTACTGCAAAACTCAAAAATAAGCTGAACTAAAGCAATATATTGTTTATTATTTTATATTAACATAAACATTACATTATTATATTGTAATTATATTTAAATTATATAATACTGTTACATTTATTATATTGCTTAAGGATATGTACATGTGTGGTAAAAGTGTAAAATCAAGTAAAGGAATGATAAAATGATTCCCCATGTAGTTATTTTTCAGAGTAGGCAGTGAGATGACATTAGGAAAAGCACCCAGGTTGCTTTATATTATACTTCATTTTTACCTGGGAGTAACATGTATTCTTTGGTTAATATCAAATATTATTTAAAGAAAGCACTTTAAAAAATTTTACTCTTTTGTTGTAATACATTTGGGCTGCTCTAACCACTGGGCACCTTCTAAACAGCAGATTCTTATTTCTCATCGTTCTAGAGGCTGGAATTCCAAGGTTCAGGTGCTTGCAGATTTGGTGTAAGGTGAGGACCTGCTTGCTGGTTGGTATATGGCCATCTCCTTGTGTCCCCGCATGGCTGGAGGGCAAGGGAGCACTGTGGCATGAGGTCTCTTGTAAGAACACTAATCCTGTTTACTGGGGCTCCACTGTACCACCTAAGCTCTTCTCGGCATCCCCATCTCCTAACAGCACTGGGGCTTAGGTTTCAACACAGGACACACGTTTGGCTTGTAGTACTTGTTTAGTCGCTGAGTTGTGTGCAACTCTTTGTGACCCCAGGGTCTGCAGCTGTCAAGGCTCCTCTGTCCGTGGGATTTCCCAGGCAAGAATACCGGAGTGCGTTCCCATGACCTTCTCCAGGGGATCTTCTTGACCCAGGGGTCAAACCCTGGTCTTCTGCTTGCCAGGTGAATTCTCTACCACTGAGCCATGTGGGAAGCCCACAAGTACTTGTGGAGAATCATAAATGTACCCCTATTGAGGCATTATGTGAATAGCTATGTCTTTTTGAGGGAGATACTTAGTGGTGTAACGGAAAGTAAGCCAGGATGTGGAACGTTATCTGATTTGGACAGAAGGAGCTGAACACCACTCATTTCTTCATGGGGCCATAAAAAAATTATTTTCAATGACTTCTGTGTATATTTGGCCTGCAATTATCAAGGCAATGGCACCCCACTCCAGTACTCTTGCCTGGAAAATCCCATGGATGGAGGAGCCTGGTGGGCTGCAGTCCATGGGGTCGCTAAGAGTAGGACACGACTGAGCGACTTCACTTTCACTTTTTACTTTCATGCATTGGAGAAGGAAATGGCAACCCACTCCAGTATTCTTGCCTGGAAAATCCCAGGGATGAGGGAGCCTGGTGGGCTGCCGTCCATGGGGTTGCACAGAGTCGGACACGACTGAAGTAACTTAGCAGTAGCAGTAGCAGTAGCAGTAGCAGTAAAAGCTTGTGAGATTTTCTTGTATTCAGGATACCAGTATTCAAGCAGATTTTCTTTTGTCAAAACTACACATGACAGTTTAGTTTAAAATCAGCTGATGTATTATTACCACGTTTTTTGTTTTACTAAGAAACATTAAAAACAACTCACAAAGTCTTATTTTAACTTAGTTTATTGATTCAAATAAGATTTTGATTCCACTTCCGTTTTATCCCTTTTTATTTTAAAAGCTAAGGGGAAAAATTTTTTCCTATGACTTTCAATCTATAGAAAATGAAAAGAATTCTAACTTTATGGTAGTAATCATAAACAGTACATTAGGTTTTCTATAATAACATGTACCATTAGAAAGCTTCATTATGGCAGCGTCTTGCGATCTTTACGTCGCAACGAGGAGGAAAGGAGAGCATTCAGCATGAGACTTTCTCGGTGTTTTTACCTGGCGTGGGCCCGGCAGTGTCACTGGTACGTGTGGTCCCTTCTGCGCCTGCTGACAGAGACAGGCAGCTCTCCTGCCACTCCGTCACCACCTCGTGTAACTGGAAGGACTCCCCGAAGCCAGCCTGTGTCGCGCAGTCCTAGATGAGGTCTTCATGGGTGCTGGCCATAAAAGGTTCATCAAAGTAATGAGGCGAGGAGAGCGCGTGGTGCTCATGGGCAGAGCTCAGCACCAAGGCGTGTGAGCTGGCTCCAGCTGTGACAGTAAAACAGCAGGTGGCCGCTGTCATTAGGGGTGGCAGATGAGGCGGGGGGCTAACACGCAGCCCACGGAGCCCTCGTTTGTTAGCCATCGCCACTGTACCATGCAAAATAGCTTCCATCTCAGTCATTTTCACTTTGCAAAATATCACACGTAGCCGGAGAGCACGTGAGCCCCGTGTACGCACGTCTCCCCCACCTCCCGGCAGTCTGGTCTGCTCTGGTCTGACCTTTCCTCTCCTGACGTTTTCTTGCGTTCACTTCCCCCTCGCCTTTTTGCCAGAAAGTGCTACTTTATCAAGTCCTGTTGAGTATGGCTTTTAATATTCCAAGAATCTACTTGAATTTTTTAGTGACGGTGCCATTCTTGCCCAAGTGCCGCAGCTCTTTAGTGTTAATGGGGTATTTACTTTGTCAATGATGATAAAATGAGCTACTAGTCCTTTTGGTTTTCACAGTTTCCTTGCTATCCTCTGAAGAAATTGGAACTGCAGTGAAAGAAATAAGAAGAAACCAAACAACAGTGTACAAAAAATTTTCATGAGTTTCTTGAGGTGCCATACCGTACATTTCATAATTCACTTTTCTGAGTAATTTCAGTTTAGGAAGTAAAGCATAGTGTTGTTTTGATAATAGTGGGTTTGCAAACATTGACGCAGTTGTTATGGTTGAAAGTATAAGAGCAGACCCAAGTCTTAATATCTTATTTGGGGACTAAACTCTCTAAATAATAGAAGCCATTATTTTTCCTTTAATACTGTGAGGAATGGAAATTAAATTAGTTTGAGAATAAGAAACTAGGGAAACAAAGCATCTCACTACCAACTATAAAAATTAGATAAGTATGAAAGTCTGTCAACTTTCTTTTGGAATTTTCTAGAGCAAACTGAGGACAGAATTCATTCAGCAAAGAAAAAATATTTTTTATATAAAACCAGTTGTATTTGTGGTTATTGAGAGGAGAAAGACGACAGCTGGTTTAACATTTGAAGATCAATTCTGGTTATTCTGTAGCATATCTGTTACTCCTGTATCTATTGTTGGAAGAGGTTTTCTTTTTGTTAATCTGGGGTCTTTTGGTTTGTTTTTGTGTGTCATTGGACACAGGTGGATGTTTTGAAGTTTATGAATCGTCTCCTTACTTGTGTTTGGAGCTCACGTTGCTCCAGGCTGGCCAGCTTAGCCCGTTCTCACCGTCTTCTGCGTTCTTTGGTTTTGGCCCGTCATTCGTTGAGCATTTTCTTACTCTTGGCACAGTAGGATATCCCAGGCCTAGAACCAGCTTTTTTGCTAGGAGTGCTAGATTCTTTTAAAGAAGAATTACTTTTTTAAGCCTGAGTGCTAGATGAGTTCACTGGTTTGGGAATTTTCTCTTTTTTCTCAATAAGCAGACTTTTTATTTCCAACAGAATTGTTTACTAAAGCATATTTTTCATTTACAGCTCTGTTCTTAGGAAACACATTGCATACTATGTAAAATCCATACTGTCATTTTCCAGTTCCCTTATAGTTTGTGAAATAGTTTTCCAGCCTCTCTTTGCTTATATCCATGCTGTAGTCTAGTCACAGTCCTCAGTTTCTCAAATGGGTTTACTTTTCTCATAATTTGCTTCTGCCAGAAACTGCCCCTCACAGGAAATTCTAGTTATCTTTATGTTTTACTCTGTCTTTTGAAGTATCCAGAATTCTTTTAGGCATTGCTAAATCTCACCTACTTAATTATTTAACAATATTTTTGGTCTGTCAAGATACACAATGATATTCTCATCAGCCGTTTGTAGTTCTCTTTTTACTGATATGTAATATGTGGAAACTTTAGAATGAATACCTAAATGAGTGGTGTATTCTGTTCTTTGTGAGCAGAGAAAAAGTCATCTGCTGTTCAGTTTGGTTTATCTACACATAATCTACTGCCTGTCTGTATCCATTTGCTTCTTCGAGACATTTTGTATAAATTGGATCATCCAATATGAGGCCTTCTGTGCCTGGCTTGTGGCATGTTTGCCAGATTCATCCATGTTATAGCATCTATCCATACTTCATTTCTATTTATAGCTGAACACTATTGCATAATATGAATATAGCACATTTTCTCTGTCCATTCATGGTATTATGGGCATCTAGATTGTTTCTGCTTGTTGGCTATTGCTGTTCTGAATATTCATGCACAAATTTTGTATGGACATAGGTTTTTCAGTTCTCTGGAGTACATACTTAGGAGTGGAATTGCTGGGTTATGTGTTCACTATATGTTTTAACTATAATATATTGTGTTTGAATCCATGAACATGGGATATGTATCTGTTTACTTAAGTCTTTATTTTTCTTTAATGATATTTGACAACTTTCAGTGTATATCTTGTACTTTTTTGGTTAAAATTATTCCTACATATTTAAAATGTTTTCATAATTTTATTTTTTCTTTATCATTAGTGCATAGAATACCAGTGATTTGTTAAATATTAATAATGTGTCCTGCAACATTGCTATAGTTGTTTATTAGTTTTTTGGTTTATTTTTTTCAGGATCTGTGTACATTGTCACGTCAACTGTGAATACGTATCCTTCTTTCTTGCCAATCTGGATTCCTTTTTGTCTCTTTTTCCTTGCCCAAGTTCCCTGGCTGAGACATCTTGTACAGTGTCGAATAGAAGTGATAAGAGCATAAATCCCAGTTTTGTTCCTGAACTTAGAGTGGTGTCATTGTTCACCATTAAGTACCACATTAGTTGTAGGGTTTTTTTGTAGATGTTCTTGAGTTTGTCAGTTTTGATGATCTTCTCAAATAGGCAACTTTTGAGTTTGTTGATTTGGGGTAATTTTCTTCATTGTTTATACTCTAGTTTTTAATTTCCTTCTCTCTGCTTGTATTGGGTTTTATTTGTTCTTCTTTTTCTTGTTTCTTAACATGGATAGTTAGGTTGTTGATTTATTTGAAGTATTTCTTCTTTTTAAAAATAGAGATTTTATAGCTGTAACTTTTCCTCTCACCACTGTTTTAGGTGCTTGTAACTTTTGATATAAATTTCAGTACACATTCTGAGCCTTGTTTTGGGATGCAGTTAATTCAGTTGAAAAAAGTGTCATATTTTGTGCTTCACTTTCGAGTAGGTTCGAACAGATCTTCAGTTCAGTTCAGTTCAGTTCAGTCGCTCAGTCGTGTCCGACTCTTTGCCACCCCATGAATTGCAGCATGCCAGGCCTCCCTCTCCATCACCATCTCCCTGAGTTCACTCAAACTCATGTCCATCAAGTCAGTGATGCCATCCAGCCATCTCATCCTCTGTCGTCCCCTTTTCCTCCTGCTCCCAATCCCTCCCAGCATCAGAGTCTTTTCCATTGAGTCAACTCTTCACATGAGGTGGCCAAAGTACTGAAGTTTCAGTTTTAGCATCATTCCTTCCAATGAACACCCAGGGCTGATCTCGTTTAGAATGGACTAGTTGGATCTCCTTGCAGTCCAAGGGACTCTCAAGAGTCTTCTCCAACACCACAGTTCAAAAGGCATCAATTCTTCGGCACTCAGCTTTCTTCACAGTCCAACTCTCACATCCATACATGACCACTGGAAAAACCATAGTCTTGACTAGATGGACTTTTGTTGACAAAGTAATGTCTCTGCTTTTGAATATGCTATCTAGGTTGCTCATAACTTTCCTTCGAAGGAGTAAGCGTCTTTTAATTTCATGGCTGCAGTCACCATCTGCAGTGATTTTGGAGCCCCCCAAAATAAAGTCTGACACTGTTTCCACTGTTTCCCCATCTATTTCCCAAGAAGTGATGGGACTAGATGCCATGATCTTCGTTTTCTGAATGTTGAGCTCTAAGCCAACTTTTTCACTCTCCTCTTTCACTTTCATCAAGAGGCTTTTTAGTTCCTCTTCACATTCTGCCATAAGGGTGGTGTCATCTGCATATCTGAGGTTATTGATATTTCTCCCGGCAATCTTGATTCCAGCTTGTGCTTCTTCCAGCCCAGGGTTTCTCATGATGTACTCTGCATTAAGTCAAATAAGGAGGGTGACAATATACAGCCTTGACGTACTCCTTTTCCTATTTGGAACCAGTCTATTGTTCCATGTCCAGTTCTAACTGTTGCTTCCTGACCTGCATATAGGTTTCTCAAGAGGCAGGTCAGGTGGTCTGGTATTCCCATCTCTTTCAGAATTTTCCACAGTTTATTGTGATCCACACAGTCAAAGGTTTTGGCATAGTCAAGAAAGCAGAAATAGATGTTTTTTCTGGAACTCTCTTGCTTTTTAGATGATCCAGCAGATGTTGGCAATCTGATCTCTGGTTCCTCTGCCTTTTCTAAAACCAGCTTGAACATCTGGACGTTCATGGTTCACGTATTGCTGAAGCCTGGCTTGGAGGATTTTGAGCATTACTTTACTAGCGTGTGAGATGAGTGCAATTGTGCGTTAGTCTGAGCAATCTTTGGCATTGCCTTTTTTGGGATTGGAATGAAAACTGACCTTTTCCACTCCTGTGGGCACTGCTGAGTTTTCCAAATTTGCTGGCATATTGAGTGCAGCACTTTCACAGCATCATCTTTCAGGATTTGAAATAGCTCAACTGGAACAGATCTTAGTCTGTGGCTAATTCTTCTGCACTGCTGAGACCAACCTTTCTGCACGGTCTGGCCCTGTGTGACCACTGACT
The DNA here is from genome assembly GCF_014754425.2 of Oryx dammah. Taxonomy (NCBI): domain Eukaryota; kingdom Metazoa; phylum Chordata; class Mammalia; order Artiodactyla; family Bovidae; genus Oryx; species Oryx dammah. The sequence goes on from NW_024070206.1 coordinate 57,800,922, forward strand.
TACGCTGTTCCTTCCAGTCTTTTCTGCATGTTCCTGTACTACCAATGTGCAGTGCCTTCACACATCAGCTTGATCAATAGTTAGCTGAATGCGCCCTGCCTTCCCTCTGCAGATCTTCAGTTCTCTGTGTGTGTAGGTTTCTCCTGTCTGTAATCTGTCCTCTGAGTGCCAGCTGCCTGGTCTTTACATGGTCTCATTTTGTCTCAAGTCAGGGAGTCTGTTCCTCTCCTGCTGCCTCCCCGCACTTTGTTAACCTGTCTGAGAATTGTCTCAATCAGATCATTTTCTTTAGTCTGATGTCCTATGTCTTAAAAATTGTTATTTCATGTATGTTGTTGGTTTTTTAGTTTTACACTGGTAAGGGTAAATCCCTGTCTCTCCATCTTGTAACTTTTGAATCAGTCAGGCATTTGGAATATACATATACATGTATTACTCTGTATGTGTGTTGTGACTAAAGTTCAGGGATTCGTTACAGGGATTTGGTCTTATACTTGGAGCTTTTCATCTAGTCTCTGTAAAGTGTTATCGTTGCATCTGATGTTGGAGCTTGAAAGCTACAGGGGAGGCAGTTGAGACGTGAGAAAGGATGTAAATTAGGGAGAACTGAGCAAGATGGAACCCACAAGCATGTGCTGGAGCCCTGAGTCCTCTGAATGTTTTCATTGTCTCTTACCAGCCCAGAGAGGGGCTGGTGGTGCTTTCTGTAGAAGCTGGTTTCTTCCTCAGCTGTTTATATGTATACAGTTGGACCAGGAGTCAGGAAAGCCCTTTGACTGTGGAGAGGGGAGTTTGTTGCTGCTTTATGACAATCAGATGATCCCAATGATAAATGACAATACCTGTGAGCCCTGGTTGCTCCACTTCCGCCCCCTGTATTCCGCCTCCAGACTCTCTCCTGGTGGTCCCTAATTGGGTACATCTTGAGAGTGGAATTCTAGTAAGTGTGGTTTGGCTTATCCACGTTGTCATGTCGCAGAGCCTCCAGACCCCACCCCTTGCCATCCCTGCACCTGTACACGTCGTCTTCATCTGCCTTTAATCTCTTACCGAGACAGAAAGAGTGCTCTGCCTCTGCCCGTCGTGGTGCACAGTCCAGTAGACAACCAGCACTGGCCTGCCCCTGAGGAGGACCCACAGGCCAGTCTTAGGGGGATAGTCATTCTTCTTTCTAATTCACATTTTCTCTTTGCCGTCTGTAACTGAAATAATGAGCTGTAAAGCTAACATTTGTTAACATATCTTATTTTAGATAAGAGAATTATAAAAGGGAAAGGAAGTAATCTGGAATTTGTTATTATTTCAAAAATTCCTGAGTGTTTCTTATTTCAGTTGGTTCACTTAGTTCATTTTATTGTAAATTATTATAAGAAAATAAGTCACCCAGAACCCTTATTAATCGACACTTGTGCGTCTCTTTAGTGCAGCAGTAATTGATGGTGATGATTATCTCCCTGAAGCACTCTGTGTTTTTGATATGCCTGCTGAATCATTAAATAAAGATTAAATTCTGTTCTATAAAATTTTATTATTAAATACATTCTATTGTGCTCTAATTTTTTGTTTAATTATGTCCCTCAAAAGACATTTATCTTAACTATGTGTGAACCTTGATGTAAGACACAGATTGCCCTTATCTGCATATATCTTGTGATGGTGTGTTCAATTCAGATGATCGTATCATTCTGAAATCTCAGTTTGGGGCTTTTGTTTATGAATAGCTCAATAAACTTTGGTTTGGATAGGCATATTAATTTGGTAGGATCACTTTCAGTTCATTTTCACATAAATCGCAACTTGAATATTCTTGTTTACCAAATAATATTTTGAAAGTAATAAATTTAAAAATTCCTCAGCCCCAAATTACCATTAAACCATAAGTGCCTTTACTAAGCCTTGGAAATAGCACTTTTGAACAGTTTAGCAGTCCACCCTGGCAACTCCTCTAATGGAAATTACCAAAGAATATTTCTTATTGAGTATTAGATCATGTGTGAGGCTTGGAAGTGGCTTTCTGCTAGTCCCAGTGGGCTCAGCCTTTTCTGATTTCCTCTCAAACAGGGCTGGAGGAACTGGTCACCACCTCCTCACTGACGTGGCTGCATTTGATGTTATTGTATTGTCAGTTTACACAAAATATCCTGGAAGAAATTTGAAGACAAATTACATGTAGAAATAGAAGTCCCCATTTTGGTGAATTCATTGATTGCTGTTTTATTCCTTGACATAAACACCCTCATGTATTATAGCTCTTACCTATTTAATCAATAAAGACAATATCAGAATCATATGCTTGGATAGGAAGACACTCTTAATTTATTAATAGCAATCATTTATTGAGGCTTACTGCATTTCGGACATGAGTGAGCGACTGAACCGAGCTGAACTGCGTTTCTTGCAGTGTTCAGGCACTTTACTGTACACTTCTGGATACTGTGCATAGAGGTAATTCCACTGCTGCATTTAATTCCATTATACCTCGATTTTTTATTTGGAAATTGAGGTTAGTAATGCCATATATCTGATGATTCTTGGCAAACATTTATTACCCTATTTGGCATAAAGTATTCATGCTCCAAAATGGTATATTTTCTTAGTTTTTGTTCTTTACTCCTTGCATAGACTATGACGGAGAAAGTCTTCATGGTCTGGAAGGGGGACCCGGGATTCAGGCCATCCATTCTCCAAGGAAAGCTCCTGTGCTTGCGCTCTTGCTGGCTTCCTCCCGCTCTAGTCGTTGTCATCACTGTAAAGCCAGCCGCCAGCTCCTGAGGGCGCGCTGGGCTCCCAGCAGCCCCAGGGAGAGATGGCTTGCCCATCACCATGTGGCTGGACCCTTCCCCGGTCTGGTGCCCTCCAGGCCTCAGGCTGCGCTTTCCCCCAGGGCGCTGCATGTATTGGGATTTCTGTTGACCACATTAACAGTTTCCTTTCCTGGGATAATACCTTACAGTAACAGGAGGTCCCGCCCTTGTTGTGGAGTTGAGGTACTAATAGCTCCACTAAAGGGCTGCTCCGTGTTCACTCTTGGAAAGTTTTCAGTTGTGTACCTTGCGGTCAGTGTCTTCTCTCTCTCCCTTCCTTCCTTCCTATCACACTGTGTCTACTTGAACGTGTCTGACCTTGTTTGTTTTTGCTTCCTTTTCTATGTATCCTTTTGTTGGTTATAGCAGGCTTCCTTCTATAGTTTATGACTAATACAGTTGTTTACTAAACTCATTGTACTTCTTTTCACAATTTAGGTATCAGTGATTTCATTTTGCTTTACATTTCATTGTTGTGAACTGAATCAAGGTCAGGTCACTGTTAATTTCAGATCCTAGATTAGACCAGGTTTTTGACTTTCAGTTTTAGGATTTTAAGAGTATCTTGCTGATACACTTAGTTGTATAGCAGAAACTAATCAAAGCAACTAAACTCTAAATTAAAAAAAAAGAAGTTCTGCTTACCTGTGTTGTTTTTTGAACTCAGAAATAAAATACCTTTCATTATGATTTTCTTTACTTATTTTAGCAGGTAACTTTTTAGTTGGAAAAAAAAAAGAAAACAGATGCATCAGACATGTGAAGTAAGGCCCAATACCTGAATTATAATTTATAAGATAAAGAATGACAAGATGGTTTAGTGACCAAGTACAGTGTGTGGGCTCTGACCAGACAGCCTGTGCTCAAATCCCGACTCTGCCCTTCACTAGCTGTGCAACCTTGGGGAGTTACTTAAAGTATACTTAAAGTGCCTCATGTTTTTCATCCATCAATTAGATTTTAAGGGTTAACTAAATTGGTAGGCTCAGAACAGAGGTTTTCAATCTCCCTCTCTACAAACATCTAAAAAATACAAAACAAAAAAATGCCCAAATACGTGATCGCTTTCAGAATGATTGAGAATGTAGTTAATATTTGAAAGTCTTCAATGTAATATTGGAGAAGGCACTGGCACCCCACTTCAGTACTCTTGACTGGAAAATCCCATGGATGGAGGAGACTGATAGGCTGCAGTCCACGGGGTTGCAAAGAGCTGGACATGACTGAAGTGATTTAGTAGCAGCAGCAAGGTAATATTACATTGAAGACGATGCTGTGAAAGTGCTGCACTCAATATGCCAGCAAATTTAGAAAACTCAGCAGTGGCCACAGGACTGGAAAAGGTCAGTTTTCATTCCAATCCCAAAGAAAGGCAATGCCAAAGAATGCTCAAACTACCACACAATTGCACTCATCTCACAAAGTAATGCTCAAAATCCTCCAAGCCAGGCTTCAATAGTACGTGAACCGTGAACTTCCAGGTGTTCAAGCTGGACTTAGAAAAGACAGAGGAACCAGAGATCAAATTACCAACATCCGTTGGACCATTGAAAGAGCAAGAGAGTTTCAGAAAAAGATCTACTTCTGCTTTATTGACTATGCCAAAGCTTTTCACTGTGTGGATCACAGCAAACTGGAAAATTCTGAAAGAGATGAGAATACCAGACCACCTGACCTGCCTCCGGAGAAATCTGTATGCAGGTCAAAAAGCAACAGTTATAACCGTACATGGAACAACAGACTGGTTCCACACTGGGAGAGGAGTACGTCAAGGCTGTATAGTGTCACCAAGCAAAAGTCCTTGTTTAACTTATATGCAGAGTACCTCACGCGAAATGCCAGGCTGGATGAAGCACAAGCTGGAATCGATTGCTAGGAGAAATATCAGTAACCTCAGATGTGCAGATGACACCATCATTATGGCAGAAAGCAAAGAACTAAAGAGCCTCTTGATGAAAGTGAAAGAGGAGAGTGAAAAAGTTAGCTTAAAGCTCAACATTCAGAAAACTAAGATCATGGTCCCATCACTTCATGGCAAATAGATGGGGAAACAATGGAAACAGTGACAGACTTTATTTTGGGGGGCTCCAAAATCACTGCAGATGGTGATTACACCCATGAAATTAAAAGATGCTTACTCCTTGGAAGAAAACCTATGACCAACCTAGACAGCATATTAAACAGCAGAGACATCACTTTGCCAACAAAGGTCCGTCTAGTTAAGGCTATGGTTTTTCCAGTAATCATGTATGGATATGAGAGTTGGACTGTGAAGAAAGCTGAGCGCCGAAGAATTGATGCTTTTGAACTGTGGTGTTGGAGAAGACTCTTGAGAGCCCCTTGGACTGTAAGGAGATCTGACCAGTCCATCCTGTAGGAAATCAGTTGTGAATATTCATTAGAAGGACTGATGCTGAAGCTGAAACCCCAACACTTTGGCCAGCTGATGTGAAGAACTGACTCCTTGGAAAAGACCCTGATGCTGGGAAAGATTGAAGGCAGGAGAAGAAGGGGACAACAGAGGATGAGATGGTTGGATGGCATCACCGATTCAATGGGCATGAGTTTGAGTAAACTCAGGGAGTTGGTGATGGACAGGGAGGCATAGCCTGCTGCAGTTCATGGGGTTACAAAGAGTTGGACTCAACTGAACGACTGAACTGAATGTAATACTAAGGTCTTTGGGGTATAATATTTATAGTTCTGACAGTACTAATAATTGCAATAATTGACCAGATAAACTCCAGAAATCAGGGAGTAAGAACACGCTGAAGTCTTTCCTTGCCCCTTTGTGCCGGGGGTGGTGTGTGAGAGAGTGTATGTGTTTGTGCCAGCACCTCACCGTTTCTCGGGACACTGTTTCTGATTGTGGAAACTAATATTTTATAAAATTTAAGAACTCACTGCTGGTTCTTGGACACACAATGCTTACTTTTGGCAGAGTTATGACACTTAGAAAAGTTTTTGTTTCTTGTGAATGAACCAAGGTTTTCCAAGTTTTGTTTCTTTACGGGGAATTTCAATAAACATAATAACAGTTATTTTCATGAGTAATCAGAGACATTTAAGAAAATAACAATTATGATGTCAAATGTTAAAGGATTCTTGCTAATTTTAAATTTGGGGAAGTTGATAATTTGTTTTTGAAGGGAGTTTCTTTATGTAAAATATAAGGGTAAACACCTAAAATTTCAAAGTAGTCAGTTCTGTGTGATGATTATAAAGATAAAGACAATAGCATTCTGAGAAATTCTGCCTGAAGATACTTGAGAAACAATGAAAGTCATACTTGGTCTGGCTTAGCAATGACTTGGTAAGATAGTTGGAGAAATGTAGTTTTTAAGTGTTATTTAATACCTGTTCACTTCTGAATTTTGGAGTAAGCAAATATCATAGAACTGTATACTTTTCCTTTACTTTCAAGGTAAGTTTTTTGACAGATTTGAATTCATTTGAAGTTCAGGTTTTTCTATATTCCTGTAAGTTAGTGTGCTTGTTTATAGGTAAGACAAATGGATGAGAAAATTTTTTCCACCATGTCATGGTTAAACAGCATAATTGGAAGCTACTTGCAAATATATCGACAGTGGTATATGGTTTATTTCATTTTATGTATTATGTAGATGAAGATTTAGTATTTCATTTAGGTTCTCAAAATATTGTACAGTGAATTTTACATTATCACGCTAATATTAGCATGATCTTGATTTCTGACACAGGGTACAATATTTTATTTTATCTTGATTTTGTTTGTAATAAAAGCAACATAATTTATCTTAGTTGACTGTTGTTTTAATAATGATCAGCATCTTTATATTTATTTCTGAGCATAATTATACTTGTTAACTGATCGTACACATTTATTTTTGTCTGACCTGCTTTACAGGTCATTGATTTTTACTTTGTGCCCTCATTATATGATAAATATTTTCTTTTTAAATATTATAAGCAGTTTTCTAATCTCAGTGAATTAAAAGAAAAATCTGCCCTGTATCAACTACTTGGTTTTTCCCTTTTAGAAAGCGTCATACTCATTTGTAACAGTGTTGATTATACTATACCAATTTTACTTGTGAACACTTTTGTTTCTGTAGTATGTCCTTTTTCTTTTTCCTTGTTTCCCATGAGGGTATAATCTTTCATTAGTCAGGAGGTATGGAATGGTGGGAAGAGCTCTGTAGAAAGGTCACCAGGCATGAATCCTACTTTTGCATTTTCAGCTCCTTTGCCACATTTTCTTGAAAAAGTCAAAGTCACTTATCTTCTGTGAGCCTCAATTCCCTCTTCTCTCAGCTTGAGCTGATAATGCCTCCACCAGTTACTCATTCAGTAATGCGGAGCCATTGAGGAAACATAAAAATGTTGGGTAAAGTGTGAAACATCATTTTGCTTTAAAAAATCTGCTCATTGTAGAAATACAAAGAGTATAAATAATCTAAATCTCCTTCAAAGCGAATTTGTCTGATGCTTGACTCTCTTTGCGTATATTTGTATCTGTCTGAATACAAAAATGTACTTATATCTACATGGGATTACATTGTGTGCATACTTTTATCCCTTTTAAGTCTAATATCTTCTGAGAAATATTCTGTACTTCTTATTGATCAGAATATTTAGATCATGCCACTACTATTGCACAATGGAGTGTTTTCACTTTTTTGTCAGAATTTTAAGTTTTTTGCCTTAGTTTAAGATTCTTTCCTGAGGGTACATCGAGAAGGTAGGAATAGCTAGTTCAGAATGAAGACTGAAGGTTAATATTTATTTGCCTAAGGTTTGGTGCTTTATTCAATTCAGAGAGGAAGCATATAATGTTTATGAGCTGAGCTGCAGTATGAACGTATTTTTAGGAAGGTTGTGTGATGGTGGTATATGGGGTGAATTCTGATGGAGAACACTTTGAAGCTACAGCATGTCAATCAAATGGTTTAAGTTCAGTTCACTTCACTTCAGTCTCTCAGTCGTGTCCAACTCTTTGCGACCCCATGAATCGCAGCACGCCAGGCTCCCTGTCCATCAGCAACTCCCAGAGTTCACCCGAACTCATGTCCATCGAGTCAGTGATGCCATCCAGCCATCTCATCCTCTGTCGTCCCCTTCTCCTCTTGCCCCCAGTCCCACCCAGCATTACAGTCTTTTCGAATGAGTCAACTCTTCGCATGAGGTGGCCAGAGTACTAGAGTTTCAGCTTTAGCATCATTCCTTCCAAAGAAATCCCAGGGCTGATCTCCTTCAGAATGGACTGGTTGGATCTCCTTGCAGTCCAAAGGACTCTCAAGAGTCTTCTCCAACACCACAGTTCAAAAGCATCAATTCTTCGGGGCTCAGCCTTCTTCACAGTCCAACTCTCACATCCATACATGAACACAGGAAAAACCATAGCCTTGACTAGACGGACCTTAGTCGGCAAAGTAATGTCTCTGCTTTTGAATATACTATCTAGGTTGGTCATTACTTTTTTTCCAAGGAGTAAGCGTCTTTTAATTTCATGGCTGTAATCACTATCTGCAGTGATTTTGGAGCCCCAAAAATAAAGTCTGACACTGTTTCCACTGTTTCCCCATCTATTTCCCATGAAGTGATGGGACCAGATGCCATGATCTTCGTTTTCTGAATGTTGAGCTTTAAGCCAACTTTTTCACTGTCCACTTTCACTTTCATCAAGGGGCTTTTTAGTTCCTCTTCACTTTCTGCCATAAGGGTGGTGTCATCTGCATATCTGAGGTTATTGGTATTTCTCCTGGCAGTCTTGATTCCAGCTTGTGTTTCTTCCAGTCCAGCGTTTCTCATGATGTACTCTGCATATGTTAAATAAGCAGGGTGACAATATACAGCCTTGACGTACTCCTTTTCCTATTTGGAACCAGTCTATTGTTCCATGTCCAGTTCTAACTGTTGCTTCCTGACCTGCATATAGGTTTCTCAAGAGGCAGGTCAGGTGGTCTGGTATTCCCATCTCTTTCAGAATTTTCCACAGTTTATTGTGATCCACACAGTCAAAGGCTTTGGCATAGTCAATAAAGCAGAAATAGATGTTTTTCTGGAACTCTCTTGCTTTTTCGATGATCCAGCGGATGTTGGCAATTTGATCTCTGGTTCCTCTGCCTTTTCTAAAATCAGATTGAACATCAGGGAGTTCACGGTTCACATATTACTGAAGCCTGGCTTGGAGAATTTTGAGCACTACTTTACTAGCATGTGAGATGAGTGCAATTTTGCAGTAGTTTGAGCATTCTTTGGCATTGCCTTTCTTTGGGATTGGAATGAAACTGACGTTTTCCAGTCCTGTGGCCACTGCTGAGTTTTCCAAACTTGCTGGCATATTGAGTGCAGCACTTTTACAGCATCATCTTTCAGGATTTGAAACAGCTCAACTGGAATTCCATCACCTCCACTAGCTTTGTTCGTAGTGATGCTTTCTAAGGCCCACTTGACTTCACATTCCAGGATGTCTGGCTCTAGATGAGTGATCACACCATCATGATTATCTGGGTCGTGAAGATCTTTTTTGTACAGTTCTTCCGTGTATTCTTGCCACCTCTTCTTAATATCTTCTGCTTCTGTTAGGTCCAGACCATTTCTGTGCTTTATCGAGCCCATCTTTGCATGAAATGTTCCCTTGGTATCTCTAATTTTCTTGAAGAAATCTCTAGTCTTTCCCATTCTATTGTTTTCCTCTATTTCTTTGCATTGATCGCTGAAGAAGGCTTTCTTATCTCTTCTTGCTATTCTCTGGAACTCTGCTTATATCTTTCCTTTTCTCCTTTGCTTTTTGCCTCTCTTCTTTTCACAGCTATTTGTAAGGCCTCCCCAGACAGCCATTTTGCTTTTTTGCATTTCTTTTCCATGGGGATGGTCTTGATCCCTGTCTCCTGTACAGTGTCATGAACCTCATTCCATAGTTCATCAGGCACTCTATCTATCAGATCTAGGCCCTTAAATCTATTTCTCACTTCCACTGTATAATCATAAGATATTTGATTTAGGTCATACCTGAATGGTCTAGTGGTTTTCCCTACTTTCTTCAATTTGAGTCTGAATTTGGTAATAAGGAGTTGATGATCTGATCCACAGTCAGCTCCTGGTCTTGTTTTTGTTGACTATATAGAGCTTCTCCATCTTTGGCTGCAAAGAATATAATCAATCTGATTTTGGTGTTGACCATCTGGTGATGTCCATGTGTAGAGTCTTCTCTTGTGTTGTTGGAAGAGAGTGTTTGCTATGACCAGTGTATTTTCTTGGCAAAACTCTATTAGTCTTTGCCCTGCTTCATTCCGCATTCCAAGGCCAAATTTGCCTGTTACTCCAGGTGTTTCTTGACTTCCTACTTTTGCATTCCAGTCCCCTATAATGGAAAGGACATCTTTTGGGGGTGTTAGTTCTAACAAGTCTTGTAGGTCTTTATAAAACCATTCAACTTCAGCTTCTTCAGCATTACTGGGGCATAGACTTGGATAACTGTGATATTGAATGGTTTGCCTTGGAGACAAACAGAGATCATTCTGTCATTTTTGAGATTGCATCCAAGTACTGCATTTTGGATTCTTTTGTTGACCATGATGGCTACTCCATTTCTTCTGAGGGATTCCTGCCTGCAGTGGTAGATATAATGGTCATCTGAGTTAAATTCACCCATTCCAGTCCATTTTAGTTCGCTGATTCCTAGAATGTCGATGTTCACTCTTGCCATCTCTTGTTTGACCCCTTCAAATTTGCCTTGATTCATGGACCGGACATTCCAGGTTCCCAATACTGCTCTGTATAGCATCGGACCTTACTTCTATCACCAGTCACATCCACAGCTGGGTATTGTTTTTGCTTTGGCTCCATCCCTTCATTCTTTTTGGAGTTATTTCTGTACTGATCTCCAGTAGCATATTGGGCACCTACTGACCTGGGGAGTTCCTCTTTCAGTATCCTATCATTTTGCCTTTTCATACTGTTCATGGGGTTCTCAAGGCAAGAATACTGAAGTGGTTTGCCATTCCCTTCTCCAGTGGACCACATTCTGTCAGACCTCTCCACCATGACCCTCCCGTCTTGGGTTGCCCCACAGGCATGGCTTGGTTTCATATAGTTAGACAAGGCTGTGGTCCTAGTGTGATTAGATTGACTAGTTTTCTGTGAGTATGGTTTCAGTGTGTCTGCCCTCTGATGCCCTCCTGCAACATGTACCATGTTACTTTTTGTTCCTCTTACCTTGGGCGTGGGGTATCTCTTCACGGCTGCTCCAGCAAAGCACAGCAGCTCCTTACCTTGGAGGAGGGGTATCTCCTTACCAACGCCCTTCCTGACCTTCCACATGGGATGGCTCCTCTAGGCCCTCTGGTCGAGAGAGAGAAGTGTAGTCTTGAGAGGGAGCAGTTGTGAAGAAGCAATTGATGACTTACACACATGAGCATGTGATTATTAAATTGGGAAGCTGGCACAGTTGTAGAATTAGGGAAGTCTGGAGCAGCTTTTTAGTGAGGGAACATCATGACTGAGTGTTGGACTTGTTTTAAAGATTTATTGGCAGTTCAGACAAGAAAGAATGCTCCTGGGAAAGGTCCTGGGTGGAGATGCATATTTGCGATTCCTTCACTTAGAGGTTATGCATTGAAGCTCAGGAATTGATTTATACCTTTGAAATTAGATGATGTGTGAGTAGAAGTGTCACCTGAAGAGGACCAGAGGAGGAACAACATCGACAGTACTGAGAAGCAGGAAGTGCTGGAAAGTGGTTGAGAAGAAAGAGCTCCAGAAGTACGTTATTAGAGTTTGACACAGCAATAGAAAGTTTTACTTCTATAGATGAAATGCAGTTCATTTACAAAAATTTATTTATACACCATTTGAAAATACATTAGAAGGTATTTTAGAGTAAGGAAAAGATATGACTGATTGTTACAGTGAATGCTCACGTACCAAGTGTGGCCTTACGTTTGAGATCCTCGGTGTCCTTTTCTGCCCACCATCTAGTCTTCGTGCTTATTACGAGGGCTTGGACTCAGTGATACACCAAAACCATCCTCATAGTTAGCATTTAGGTCTTGCTTTCTCAACACCACTCCTTGCAGTAAGAAGCCAAGGCTGATATAGCAGGGAAAGGACGTGGTGAGCCTGTAACATCTGCTAGAAAAAATAAGGAAGAACCTGAGTGCTAAGATGAGTGGTGTCAAAAGGACATAGAAGCCAGCTTCCATTGGCTTCCATTGACCAGTTTTGGGGTAGTATGACAGCTACAGAGAATAGTAATGATAACTGATTATAAAGCATGGCATAAAAGTAAAAATCCAGCATTCTGTTTAAAGTACTCTTCAAAGAGATCCAGAGAGAACAGGCAAGACAGAGCACAATCCTGAACTTCTTTATTGAAGAAGGCCAGCTAATAAGTGTGGAAGGAATGGCAGAATGAGAACACTGCTCTTCTCTGGTGCATCTTGTAATCACTGAGAAGGGTGAGCCTTGGTAATGAGCGCTTTGGGAGCTGGTTGGTAGGAAGCAGGTTGTTCTCAGTGTCAGCTCTAGAGCCCCCTGCATTCCTCGGCTCTGGTCAAGTCCTGCATCTTCCCAGGCAGCAGCGTAGCATCTCTGTGATCCTGCCCTCATGGTCATCTCTCTTTCATAGCTTCTTTCTTCTGTCTACTTATTCTGTGTCTAAGGACACAGATTACATTGAGTCCACCCCGAGAATACAAGATCATTTTCCTATTTTAAAGCCAGCTGTTTAGCAACCTTAATTCCATTTGTGTGCCTTGTAACCTAAGATATTTCACAAGATTAGGATGTGGACGTCTTTCAGAAGCCATTGCTTTGGTGCTGTGAGGTCACAGGGAGAAATGCATGCTTATTGCAGTATTAAAAATCTCTAATTCATCTGTCATTTATACCTATACCATTTAAAATGGAAATTAACATGTAAAGCTATAGTATAAAAATAATTATTCATTTAAGTTCATTTTCAGAATGGTAATACCTCATTAATCATAAAAAAACATATCAAGCAAAATGGCAAAAATTTCCATACATTTTTTATTTAAATAAAAAAGTTATTTTTTAGTTGAAGGATAATTGCTTTATAGAATTTTGCTGTTTTCTGTCAAACCTCAACATGAATCAGCCATAGGTGTATGTATATCCCCTCCCTCTTGAACCTCCCTCCCATCTCCCTCCCCATCCCACTCTCTAGGTTGATACAGAGCCCCTGTTTGAGTTTGCTGAGCCGTACAGCAAATTCCTGTTGGCTCTCCGTTTTACACGTGGTAATGAAAGTTTCCATGCTGCTCTCTCCTACATCTCACCCTCTGCTCCCCTCTCCCCATGTCCATAAGTCTGTTCTCTACGTCTGTTTCTCCATTGCTGCCCTGCAAATAAATTCTTTGGTACAATCTTTCTAGATTCTGTATATATGCATTAGTATATGATATTTGTCTATCTCTTTCTGACTTATTTCACTCTGTGTAATAGGTTGTAGGTTCATCCACCTCATTAGAATTGACTCAAATGTGTTCCTTTTTGTGGCTGAGTAATATCCCATTGTGTATATGTTCTACAACTTCTTTATCCATTCATCTGTCGATGGATATCTAGGTTGCTTCCATGTTCTAGCTATTGTAAATAGTGCTGTAGTGAACAGTGGGATCAGTTCAGTTCAGTTGCTCAGTCGTGTCCAACTCTTTTCGACCCCACGGACTGCAGCATGCCAGGCCTCCCTGTCCCTCACGAACTCTCAGAGTTTACTCAGACTCATGTCCATTGAGTCGGTGGTGCCATCCAACCATCTCATCCTCTGTTGTCCCCTTTTCCTCCAGCCTGCAATCTTTCCCAGCATCAGGGTCTTTTCAAATAAGTAGGTTCTTCACATCAGGTAGCCAAAGTATTGGAGTTTCAGCTTCAACATCAGTCCTTCCAGTGAATATTCAGGACTGATTTCCTTTAGGATGGACTGGCTGGATCTCCTTGCAGTTCCGGGGGCTCTCAAGTGAGACACATGTATCTTTTTCATTTTGGTTTCTTCAGGGTACTTGCATAGGAGTGGGATTGCTGGGTCATATGGTGGTTTCATTCCTAGATTTTAAGGAATCTCCATACTTTCTTCCATACAAGTGACATTTGCTCCAAAAGTCAGATCACATTATTGATAATATATTTTTGTGCATCTTAAACTTTCATGATCATGGGGGAATGATCATGACCATTCTTCAGAGAATCATCACTTAAGATTTTGTTTATACTTTCTTTTTCAGCCATAGGGAGTTTATTATATGAATTGGCTGCTGCTTATAAATATGTATAAAGTGGTGAAAATTAAGTTGATTGGCTTGTATTGATTTTGTATTCAAAGGAAACTAGATTCCTTTGGTTGACCAGTACTGCTGATTTTAAGGCAGAGGGGAAATCTTTCAAATTCCAAGTGGGGGTGATGAGAATTCTTAGTTTACCTTCATCCTTATTTTAAAATACATGTCTTGTTTCTCCTTGCTTAATTCTGATGTTTTCTTCCTCCGTTTCCGAGACCCGGCTCTGGGATGCTCCTGTTTGTGTGTGTGTGTGTGTCCTGTTCTCTCCAGTCATGGTTTTATGTTGTATTTGCTTTAATAGATTAGTCAGATCATCTTTCTTGACTCACAAGTAAAGAGAATCTGCAATGAGAAAATCTGAGTGACTGAACTTGAGTGTTTTTTTTTTTAATTTTTATTTTTACTTTCGTTTACTTTACAATACTGTATTGGTTTTGCCATACACTGACATGAATCCACCATCCATACAGTGTAAAAAAATGATTTTGAAATTTGAAGTTCAAATAGGAAATTTTTGTTCTAGAAAGTAGAAATCTGTAGCTAGTATGAGAATGCTACTATTGAACTTTTCTTTTGACACCAAAAACAATTTCAAATGATGCTATCCCAGGCCATTATAGACACCTGGAAATCAATCATACTTTAAACAACACTACTTTTTATTATTTCAAAGTGTTCCTCTAGATTGTCAAGGCACTGCCCAGATGGAGAGCCATAGAGTGTATATTTCTAGCATGACTCTTGCCCTTGAACTCAAGACCGGTAGAGTCAGCTTCCTGTTGGAGATCTGTCTGGATGTCCGTGGACTTTCTCGTAGAACAAGTCCCAAACTGATTTTCTCCTTCCAACCAGCTCAGATTCCCCAGGCCCAAATCTCTGATGTTGTCTTTGACTCCTTTCTTGTAGACTGCACGTCCAGTCCCCTTGGAGATTTGTTTGACTCTGGTTGTGAATGTGTGTCTGGGATTTGACCAGACCTCTTCTTTCGTGCTGGTCCTCGGTGCAGACCACTGTCACCTTTGCCTGGGTTTTACTGCAGGAGCCAGTTAGTTCACCCCTCTCTTTCTGCCCCCACCCCCACCCCATCCCCAGTCTGTTCCAAGCAGAACAGCTGGAGGCCTCTATTGAAACGTGTGTCCTGCGTGGGCCTCCATTCAGACACTTTCCTTCTCACCTGAGTGCCAGCCCCGGCTGTGTGGCTCGGTGCCCTCACCCGTCCCCTCTGCCCTCCATCCCTCAGGCTCGTGCCCCAGGTCTCTCTGGCCACCGTGTCCTCCGCGGCCTCTGCCTCTGTTTGGGGGAACACTCAGCTCCCTGATGTTCACTCATACTCCCAAGTCTCCCAAAGGTAAAGTGCTGGGCCCGTGCTGAGGTGTCAGCTCTTCCTTCTCTATTTCATTTTTAACCCACCCCTTTCACTCTTCAGATGCTCTGTGTCGTAGGTGGTGTTTTTGTCCTATTTCCCTCACTGGGTTTTTACAGTTTCCAAGGTAGGGACTTGTCTTTGTTTGATCACCTACTCACCCTGGTTGCCTAGACTGTGCCTGCCTGGAGCCGATCCGGTTCAGCCGATACGTGCACACACTCATGTGTGCACGTGTGAGGAGCAGGATTGATGTGGGAGCCAGGCGGGCCGAGTGCTGCTTCATTCTGATGAGAAGCCACAGAGTTTAGAAGGAAAGCTCTGTGAAGATAAGTGTCTGATTTGCCTCCTACATGGAGAACCTGCCAGTTGCTGGTACCTAGGAAGGAGAATGAGTGGCGACGGAATGAAAAGTGTAAAGTCATGTGGGTTCATTGGGAGCAAGGCGTCCAGTGGTATGGTTTTTCTGATTCAGGATTATTTTTGTTTTATTTCTGATGGTGGTGGTTTTGTTCAGTTGCTAAGTTGTGTTTGACTCTGTAACCCCATGGACTGCAGCATGCCAGGCCTCCCACTATCTCCCAGAATTTGCCCAAGTTCATGTCCATTGAGTTGGTGATGCCATCCAACCATCTCAACCGTCTCGCCCCATACCATTTCTGGTGGTATCTAGATTATAAAATTTCCAAGATAATTATTATGTTACAGTATTAATACTCTTATGGTGGCAGCGAAGTATAGGCACCAGTCAGTGCTCTCAAAATACTGGCAATATTATTATCCATGGAGGTAGGTAAGTTCAGTTGGTCCTGTTTGACTTAAACTGTTTTACTGAGGAAGACATTGAGACTTTTACACTAATAGTACTTTGGACCAAATTAAAAGGATTTGCTTAATGTCAGGTTGTGGATGAATGAATATTTTGCATTTGACTACAATTGAGCTGTGTTTTTGTATTTGAAATTCTATCCCATAGTAATAAAATATTATTAGAATATTTACTATTATAGACATTCAGCAGATAATGTCAGAATTTTATAAGCTTTCGTTCTCTATGTAGTTTAGTTTATTCCCCTGTGCAGTGTAATATTTTTGTTTACTTCTTAAACCTGAAGCATTTTAATTAATAAAATTTTTTTCTTTTTAAAACTGCACTGTGGTTTATAAGCTCAGATTTCTTAAATTGTACTTGGCCATATAAATAAGCTGTGCATTGCAACTCTGGGTTCTTAACCTTTGCCCTTTGCTATTAGCTTTATGTTTTTTTAATTATAGGAAAATAGAGGACAGTAGGAAAGTCATGACTTAAATGGACTGTTGTTATTATGGTATTCTTTTTAAAGGAAATGAAAAATATTATTTATTTTGTTCAAATCAAGTGAAACAAATATAGAATATCTTGTTACTCTTATTTTACTAAGCATTTAATTCTTTATATGTAATAATGATTTTTCCATTTTATGGATTGATGGTGTGATAGGGTATATATAGTTGTAAGGCATGTGTTCATCATAGTTATTAATATATAGAAAAGAATGAATATTATTTTCAGTGTATACAAATGTGTTACTTGAATAATAAACTCACAGTCATTAAAAAAATACAAATATTACTTCAGCCTCAGAACTGAGGTTCCCTCTATTTTATGAAAATAACCAGAAGAGGCCAGACATGAAAAGGAGCATTTCCATTTTTAAAACCTGCTTCAGTCTTGGCTTCTGACGCCTGTCTCTCCCATAAGGCCGCAGCACTTTATACGGTCTTGTGCTGCCCGTCTGTGCAGACATGTCCGGATGAATTCAGCGTTTAATGTTAAGAATCTTATAACATGCCAATTTGATTTGTAGCCCTTCATATCATAGAATGCTAATTAAAATCATATTTTTGCATATGTCATGGCTTTCATGCACATATGCAAATAGATTCTGTTGCCTTTCAGCTATTAGTAATTAACTTTATGAAGGACAGCTGTAATACATAATTAACAAAAATGTTTGCAAGCCCTTTTACATTGAAAGTTACAACGGTAAATTTTTATTTTTTCGCTTATCAAGAGAGCTCTTTTAGTCTGATGCTTTGGAATGAGATCTAAGTTGTTTTAAACAATCACACGACATAATTAAATTGTGTTGTACTATATTCAGTAGAAGAATGGTGCTGTATGCAGTGGCTGCTGATTCCTGTCCATTTCATATTTATGTCAACAAAATTGAATTAAGTGATCTGATTTGTGTGTAAAATAAGATAGCATGTCGGGTAATACTTCTTGTTTGTTTTAGTTATTGATATCTTCTGGGCACTTAAATACATTTTTTTTGCATGTGTTGCAGACAGGGTAAACATCTATATCATTTTAAAGAACCTCTCTTCAAATCATTACCATCTTCTTAAGGAAGCTTCTTGAAGGCTATTCATTTTCTCTTTTATAGTCCCTTAAATATTTAATAAAGCGACATTTTCTCAAACTCATTTCATGATTGAAGTGTGGGATCGACTCAGGGGCAGGGCGTGTGATACTGAGGTGTTAGTTTATCTTTCTTACTGGCAGTGAAGACAGTGACTGAAGAGCTAAAATCATTGGTTGGGTCCTTGTTCATATACACAAGTGAGAAAATGAGTCAGTGAATGAAGTGCAGTTACTTCTTTTGGTTTTCTGGTGTTGCGGTACACCCGTCTGTATGCAGCTTTCTGCTTGGAGTGCAGTGCCGTGTAATGTGCATTTTTCTGTTACAGCTATGTATATTTATAAATATATATATCCATGTCATTTTTAAAAAATTTTGCACATGTTTCTAGTAGAGACTTATGTTTTAGTTCTGTAATAACTTTCTGTCGTTTTTTTTTTTCCAGGGTTGCATTTGTTATGAAGAAACACTTAAATACTCATCTGTTAGGCAAACATGGAGTTGGTACACCAAAAGAAAGGTAATTTTCATCCATTTAAAATAATTTGATTACGATAAGTATATCTTCGTTTTAGATTTTATTTAGTGAGGTGACTCCTCGAGTTTTATCCAGTCAGTTTGTCATGTTTTATATAAGTGGTACTCTCATGTTGAATATCATATATTACGCCATTCTCCCATAAAAATTTCATGTAGCATTTTAATTTTAGAAAATTTGATCTAAACATATTGGAAGAGATTTGAAGGATTTGATTTTTTTTTTATCAATTTGTGGAATGACCTTGAAACAGAAGAGTTAAATTAAAGGGAGTCAACCTCTGTGAATGCATTAGAATGAACTAAAATAAATATGTAAAACCAAACTATTGAACTTTGTGTATTTTTTTCGAGGTTTTAAAATGACATTTTTGAATTCTCACTTAGAATTAAACATTGCTGATTTGAAAAAGAAATACATCTTGTGTCATCCCCCAAATAATGCTACGGTTGCCATGTCATGAAAAATAACACTACAATTACGATGTCATCAGCTGCCAGGTTTCCTTTCTTCTTGCTGCTGTGTCATAATTAGCTGCATCTCATAGGCTGAATTATATTAGGTGAGCTGAAACATCGCGGTGTCAGCCCCCAGGCGAGCCTGGCTGCTGCTGGAACTTGCCGCTCCTGCAACACTAGTGTGAGCAGCCTCACCTGTAAGGACCTAGTGGGCTTCCGACTTGGCCCAGATCCTCAAAGACAGCATGTGAAATCCTGCAGATGCTCCTTTAGACTTTTGTGTTCAATACGGTTGTAAAATGCCAGTCATGATACTGTTTGTTCTGTCATATTGTAGCCTATGGCTTCTTCTGCCATATTTGTAAATATTTAATAAATTAAGAAAAATTGAAATACTCATCTACATTTTCTATATTCACAAGAAATTTAACTGGACTTTTCTATTGTTGGCATATTGTTTTCTTAAGCATTTTGGTTTGGACATGTCTACTATGTCAGAATATTGGAATGTTATGCATGCCTACTTTCTTCCTTTTGGTTTCTCATACTTTTCTTTGTCACATTATATTTAATTTGAGACAAAATTTACGTGTTGGAGAGATCCTGGATGCATTATTCTTGAAATTTGAAAAATTTTTTATTATTTAAATTGTAATTTTGGACTTGTCAAAGTTATGTTTTATAAGCACTTAAGAAACAAAACATCTGTAGTTATTGTGTTCTTGTTGCTTTCACTTGCATTATCTCGTTAATTGTATTACCATATTGTGGTGGTTTAGTTCTCAGTCATGTCCACCTCTTTGTGACTCCATGGACTGTATCCTGCCAGGCTCCTCTGTCCATGGGATTTTCCAGGCAAGAATACTGGAGTGGGTTGCCATTTCCTTTTCCAGGGGAACTTTCTGACCCAGGGCTCGAACTGGGGTCCCCTGCATTGCAGGCAGATTCTTTACTGACTGAGCCACCTCGGAAGCCTATATGACTATATTAGTGGTGCATTATTTTTCTAATATTACAGAATTAAAGACAGATTGAGGACTATACAATATCTCATAAATAGTTAAGTGTTGGAGTTGTTATTTTTCTGATTCCAATTCTAGTGTTCTTCCTCATGGTGATTATTATATTTCACACTGATAATCTTTACATACAGGTACTTAGGGTATTTTATTCACAAAACAAATTTGAAAGAAAACATTCAATCTAGATTGCATGATAAAAATAAAATATTTCCCTGCTGTATAACCAGTATATATCTTGAACTCAAATGTATCATTTTGGTTTTTATTTAGGAATTTAAAAAGTTTGAATATATTTGTTCATACTGTTTCATAGTAATGAAAAGTTCATCGCCTTGTACATATATTTATCCTGCAGGCACCTTAAGAATAGTAGGTGTCTTCTTAATGTGATCCTGGGTGTTTGAAAATTCCAGCTGTGCTCTTTGGTTTTTCCATTTGCCTTTTCCTGTGTATTCCAGGATAGCTCTCTGTTACTTCCCTTCATTTCAGTCCCTGATACACAAAGAAAGGATAAATAGAGGCAAGAGAAGGAATCTATGTCTTTCTCCCCTTTGAGGTATATTAAGCTTTTTCTCTAACATTTACATGATTTTTGTCCTAAAATCAGGAGGTGAGTCTCAAATGGGAAGGCATTCCTCATCTTCTATATCATTCCCTCCTAAGTAGTCTGACTACAGAGTTCCTCTCAGCTCAGCATTAGATTGAATTGTTTTTCCTGCTGAAATTCATGTGTTTGAGCGGGCCTCTTGTTTATAGTATCTGCTTATCGATAGGGGAGTCCCTCTTCTTGCATAGAGAGGCTGAGTTGGAATGCCAGGGCCTCAGCCATAGCATAATTTCCCAACAGATGTCCATGGCTGGAGAAAACTTAAGATGTAAGGAGCAGAATCTAGCCTGATGGATGCCAAATGCTCCTTCCTTCCAGTGCGCCTTCCACACCTCCGTGGAGAGGGAATCAATGCCTTTAATAGTCTTAGGAAACAAAGAAACTCTTTACCAGCATGTTCAACCATCTCCTTGGGCAGAACTGTTCTCTCAATTAAGTTAAACATTTTTTCTTACCTATTTAAAACATTAATGCCTTGCTAGAGTTTTGCAAGCTTGCTCTATTTTAATTTCTCTAGGACAATGTAATCAGTTTACTCTTTTTATGTTTTGAATTTGATTCTCCCCTCTTATGTGTTGCATATTATGGCAAATAGTAATAGAAGTTAGCTAAATAGGCTGTGACAATTAAATTAATAATGCATTTTGTTTGCAAGTATTTAGGCTTTGTGCTTTGACTGATATATGCAAAAATGATAATTTATTACAAATAAATTCATATTCTTGCACTATTGTTTGATGAATTAATAAATTTTGTCAGCGTGACTGTCATTAGCCACAGAAAAATAAATAATTTCAAATATATATTTTTTGACTCCAGGAAACACCTGAGGTGATTGCTTGTATAAGAGCAACTTTTATATTCTTAAATTTGCCTGAACTTATTTTAAGGTAGTATATTACTGTATTTTAGAAGTCTCGTACACTTAAATATAAACAGCTAAATACAGCTACATTCAGTTCACATTCCAAAATAATAAGCTGATTAATTTGCAAGTTCATTCTAAAGTATTCCCTATTTTAAATAAGTAATTCTCTTTATAATATAGTAAGCCAGAGTAGCTTTATGACTCTTTGAATTCACTAATAGTAATCTGGAAAACGAGCTTATCCACAATTATCACAATTGAAAGAGCCATAATAAGTATGTCTTATGTGAAAGCCAGGTGCATATTACAATAGAAAGAGATAGCATTTGTAGTTCAGCACTTGGAAATCAGCTGGGCTTTGAATGACTATGGAGATACGAGGAGAGGAAACAATTCACTCAGAATTTCTGAGTTGATAAGTGGCTTTTGTGGTGTCTGGGACAATATCAGAAAAGATCTGCACTGGCAGTGTCTCAGAAAGGCTCATGTGCTCCCGAAACCAGCTTTTCCAGTAGAGGATTTTAAACTGGACGTGGACATCAGAGACTCTAGGAGCTAGGTAATGTTCTTGTTTTTTCAGGTTACTAATGAATATCTAGATTGAAACTTTAATATTTTTTCAATGAAGCAATTTTTGGAGGAGTCTATGCATATTCTAAGTCTCAGATTGTGCCTAATTTTTAGCCCAGCTGTTGGGTATGTTCAGGCCCCCAGGGCGGGCCCAGGGCTCGCCAGTGTTTTTGTTCAGGTAAATGGGTTTCCCTCCTTTAGATGGCTGAGCCATAAAATTTTTCCCGACTTCTCTCCATCAGACGTTTGGAACTTGTGGTTAGGCATCTTTCTTTTAACAGTATTTTGAGCTTACTGATAAAATCTTTCCCCAAACTCTTATATGGACCAGATATTATCTAGTCTGAGCGTGGGATAGACATACGGCAGCCCTGATATTGGCTCTAATTTGCCATGAGTCATTGCTACAGGGTCCTGTGGAGTCTGTCTTGTCTCCTTTATGGAGAACTTTCATATTTATATGTTAAAATTGTATGGAAGCATCATCATTGTTTTGTGTCTTTCAGTTTAGAGGGGCTCACCCTTTTTCTTGAAGCGTGAAAATATCATCCAAAACCCAAACTTTCTTGGAAAAAGTGTATGTACGTGTACATGCAGTTTTTATTGAAACTTTGCCAGTGATAGATACTGTGGGTTGACTAGGTTACTTCTAAATGAGAGAACACTACCTTTTCTAAAAACTCTGAATTGGACGTATTTCAGTTCAGTTCAGTTCAGTCGCTCCGTCATGTCCGACTCTTTGCGACCCCATGAATCGCAGCACGCCAGGCCTCCCTGTCCATCACCAACTCCTGGAGTTCACTCAGACTCATGTCCATCGAGTCAGTGATGCCATCCAGCCATCTCATCCTGGGTCGTCCCCTTCTCCTCCTGCCCCCAATCCCTCCCAGCATCAGAGTCTTTTCCAATGAGTCAACTCTTCGCATGAGGTGGCCAAAGTACTGGAGTTTCGCTTTAACATTAGTCCTTCCAAAGACATCCCAGGGCTGATCTCCTTCAGAATGGACTGGTTGGATGTCCTTGCAGTCCAAGGGACTCTCAAGAGTCTTCTCCAACACCACAGTTCAAAAGCATCAATTCTTCGGTGCTCAGCTTTCTTCACAGTCCAACTCTCACATCCATACATGACCACTGGAAAAACCATAGCCTTGACTAGATGGACCTTTGTTGACAAAGTAATGTCTCTGCTTTTGAATATGCTATCTAGGTTGGTCATTACTTTCCTTCCAAGGAGTAAACGTCTTTTAATTTCATGGCTGCAGTCACCATCTGCAGTGATTTTGGAGCCCCCAAAATAAAGTCTGACACTGTTTTCACTGTTTCCCCATCTATTTCCCATGAAGTGGTGGGACCAGATGCTATGATCTTCGTTTTCTGAATGTTGAGCTCTAAGCCAACTTTTTCACTCTCCTCTTTCACTTTCATCAAGAGGCTTTTTAGTTCCTCTTCACTTTCTGCCATAAGGGTGGCATCATCTGCATATCTGAGGTTATTGATATTTCTCCCGGCAATCTTGATTAGGTAGACTCAAATTTTTCCTACTAGGAAAGATTCTGTTCATAATGTGAGATGAATTCCTGTTGTTGTCCCGTTATTATCCATTTTAAATAAGTAACTTGCCTTTTGGCGAAATTGGTATTGCTTGTGTTTTCTTTTCTTAAAGGATCAGCTGTTTTCCTTACTGTTTATTCCATGTGAATTTCTGTACAGTACCTTCTGTTTTCTATCCTAGCACTGAAACAGGCAGTTGATTCTCAGGGAAGCGCGCTGAGATGTTTCGTCCCGTGTTGAGTGTGCTTCCTCTCATCTCTGAGCCGTGTTCTTTGTAGCGCATGTCAGTCACGTGTCTGTCACTCAGGCCCACTCTCCAGTCACTGTTGTTGATTGGTCTCCCCTCTCAGTTCTTCTTTTAATCAGTGGTTAGTGAATTTTTTTTTTTTAATGAGGCCCAATTTTGGAAAAATTAAGTGTCTATGGGCTCCTCTCTGCTTTAAAAAATATTTATACAAGAAATAATTCTGTTGCGCCAAAAATGGAAGAAAAACATTTCAGTTCATTCCATCTTGGATTGCTTGCTTTAACGAGTGGGAGGTTGTTCTATTTGAGTGACTTACTATTGCTTCCGCATGAGCCGAGGACACCCTTTCTTCTGCCTTGTCCCATTTCTCCTCCTTGTCATCTGTAGACAGTGTCTAGTGTATAAATAATACCCTGTGACCATTTAATACTATTTTATTTAAGGAAGTTGGATGGAATAGACAGACAACCCTGCTAAATAATTACACCCATGTGGGAAGATAGATAGAAGTCACATCATTTACTCAGGGTTGTTATTTTTAGAAAACTTTCTTCTGTGTTTTACTGACTTAATCTGACCATTTATAAACGTTCATAAGGAGATGAGTATATATTTTCCACCAAAGTTATCTCGTTAGTACTTGGGTAGTATTTCTAAATTAAATGGGCAATTTAGATATTCTGTGATTGCCTTATGACAAATGTTTTCTTACTGAAATGGGTATATTCTAGTTCCTACTTCATAAATTTTCGAGGTGAACATTAGCAAAAGTAAGCATCACTGGTGAGAATATTGGGGTTTCAGCTTGTCATGTGTGTGTGGAAGTTTCCAACTTACTTTATAGGGAGGGGTGTTTGGGCCAAGTCGCAGATGGTTCTCCTGACTCATCTGTGAGGGGACAGAAAACCCCCTTCCTAGCTGGTAACTCCTTTGGGCTCCTCAGTTTCCATGAAGCAATGTGAGCCCTACTCCTCCTTCAGCTGCTCAACTCAAAGCCTTGTGGAGTATCTTGATACTATGTGTTTGTCTGATAGATTAGTTTGCTGTTCTGAGTAAATATTCCTTCCACTCATTTCTCCTGACTGGACTTTGAGTGGTGTCCTTCCATCAGGACAGCCGCTTACCTTCATCCCATTGTGTCTGCTTTCCACCTCCAGTAGCATTTTGACTGATTTTGTAGTTAGTTTTTACGATAATGACAAATCTCAGAATGCTTTGAGAAGTCATGTCTTTATTGTAAAGATGTTGCTCAACGTGCTGCTCTTGGACATTGATCGTATCTTCCTAGTGAGATGGTTGGGGGCAGTTTCGTTCCAGTCTCTCTTTCAGGAAAAGGTGTCCTTTCTGAACCAACTTGTCATTTTGGCCTTAAGTACTATCAACTCATGTGTATAATTGAGTTTTCTTCCTTATGTTTACTTCTAGAAAGCTCAGTGCCAAAGTTGTAACTCATCTCCAGAAAGTAGGATGGACTTCATGGAATGCATTTTATTTACTACTGTTATTTCTAGTTTCATCTTTTTTTCCCTTATGGGAAATTCCCATTTTATGTGAGTGGTATATTTTAACAACTTCATATAAATCAAAGCTCACATAATTCAAGGGAAGTTTTGCAACAGGGATATTTGTGAGGTAGGGTCAGTATTTGTCTGGGAGGATGCGGTCTCCAGCCTTGTGCTCTGGGGGCATTGTGTCCAGCGGTGCATAGCCCTGTGATGAGACTTTAAAAACTATCCTTGCGAATATAGTGCACTTTAAATGGTGCTTTTTACTCTTCAAGATTGTCTTTTATTGTGAGGAATGCTTGCTCCTAGAGTGTGCTGAGCAGACATGGCATGTCCTCCCCTGCCAGAAAAGGGAGGGTTGCTTCGCTTTTATAGCAGGGTCCTTGCTCTTTACTCTGTCAGAGGTAACTGCTGCTCATGGTATGTCACAGCTGTGCTGGTAAAATACCATGTCTACTACTCCGGGGGAAATTCTCCCGTTAGTAGGGGAGAAAGCCTAGGTGTTTGAGTATATGCATGCTGCAGAGATATAGGACTATTTTCTACTCTTTCTAAGATTCATTCTTTAATTTTAAGCTAACATTTGATTTCTCTCTGTGTGTTTTATTCTTGAACATTGAAATAGACATGAGTATTATATGAGTCTTATTCTTCAGAAGATATTGTAGGTTTGATTCTCCCAGTCAACATTGACTACATCTACTGCAGTTGTGTTCCAAAGTTGAGCCGGCCTGTCGTGTTTGCAGATCATACACCCTCTGGTCTCACGCCCCGTCGATTTGGCTTGACGGACTGAGGCTAAGGATGCAGGGATGATATACCTGTAAAGGGAAGGGGGAGTTTTATCAGGTGGGAGGTGCTAGTGCAGGAGTGCTTTTCCTGAGAGTGTCTGGGCCAGCTGTTGCTTTAGGACAGGCCTTTCTGAAGGGGCGCCTTTTAAGGGAGGCCCCTAGTGAGGTGCATGTGAGCTTGGCTGCTCCTGCTCTAGTGTGTCCTGGGGCTGGGGGGAGGGGGTGGGCAGAAAATGAACAGGTAAGATGCCTGCTTGGCGCTGTTTAGGAGGGGAGCACAGGTGGGAGTATTCCTTCAGGGTGACGATGGAAGGGGTAGTGAGTTGGAATCCAGCGGGAGAGAACCAGGAACGCTGTGCCGGCGTCTTGTCTCGCTCCACACAAGGGGAAGCCAGCAAGCCTTTGGCGTGGAGCTCAGACCTCAGGGAGGATTCTCGGGTCACATCGCAGAGATGCTTCCTGGACCCTTGCCCGCTTCCCCTGGTCCAGCTACTCCCCTCAGTGCCAGTCGCCTCTCCTCATTCATACTTCAGAGCTTGCCTGCAAATAAGCCCTGTAGTCATTGGTTTTACAGGCAGATCTTGTTTCCCAGTGCTTGGTAAATATTCCATTTCTTACAAATTAAAGGATTGTGGCCACCCTGTGGCAAGCAAGTCTTATCAGCTCCATTTTTTCCAGTAACATTTGCTTACTTCTGGTTTCTTTGTCGACATCTGGTAATTCTCACAAGATTTTAAACTTTTATTATTGCTTTATTTTATGTTGACTTTGGATCAGTGATCTTTGATGCTGTTACTATGACATGAAGGCTTAGACTGATGGCTAGTTTTTAGCACTCAGTTTTTAGCAGTCAGATATTTTCTAGACATAGTGTTATTACATACTTAACACAGTATAATGTAGTGTAAGCATAACTTGTATATGCACTGGGAAACTGAACAATTCCTGTGACTCCCTTTCTTGCTTTATTGCGGTGGTCAAGAACGAAAGCCGTGTATTTCCGAGGAGGGCCTGCATTGTGTTAGACACGGTCTGTTTCAGCTCTGCACCCTACTTCCCCCTTCCTCTGTGCTTTTGTTCTTCCTGCCCTCATCACACTGCTACCATGTTTCTTTTATCCTGATTGTCAATCTAAGTCACTATTTTATTTCAAGCTACAGTATGAGGCGCTGGCCTTCTAGGAGTTTCTTCCTTGTTTATTCCATCTCTAAATTGTGTTTATTTTTTCATCGTATTCCTATGGAACTTTGCTGAATAAAGAATATGTACATACACAGTGACTCAGTGGTAGAGAGCCACCTTTGTATGTGTGTGGGTTCAATCCGTGGATCAGGATGATCCCCTGGAGAAGGAAATGGCAACCCACTCCAGTATCCTTGCCTGGGAAATCCCATGGACAGAGGAGTCTGGTGGGCTACAGTCCATGGGGGGAGTCGGGCAAGACTTAGTGATTAAACAACAGCATATATATACATATATATATATATAAACTCCATCTCCCAAAGCAGAAACCCAAAAAACTATAATGATACTGTGTATAATTATGTAATCTAGTACTAGTTCATTGAGTTACTACACCAGAAATGTATGATTTAGTAATGAAAATCTTTATTAAATGAGGAATGCCTCCTTTTTCATTCCTATATACAAATAAGATAAAATTGAATTCTGCAGAGAAGGTGAACTATACCTTTTCTAGTATGAATGTTCTAATTGTTTTTTCATATGTTAGTACATTGTTGCTTAATATGACAAGCTAATTTTTAAGGATTTTTGTGGGGCTACCATTTAGTTTAGTAGTTCAGTCAGATCTTGGGTATAAGAATACCTGCTCTTTTAACTCTCTTTGAAGTCAGTAAGTGATCCCCACGATGATCAATCAAATATGCTAAGTGTTCAGAAGGTAGGTGTTTTCCCTTGGCAGGCATCTAGAATATTTTTGGCCATTCTCTTCTTTTATTTCACTTAAATTGCTTTTAGAACACTGGGGCTTATACATCTGGACTCTGACTAAAATATGCCCTAAGCTCTTATCTTTAATTCCCAGTCAGCACCAGAATTAAAGAGAACAAAGGCCTATATGTTCACTGCAGCCTTCAATTATGCTTAATTACCAACTTTCATACAGTTTCATTATACAGTACTGACTTCTTGTGAGACTTTCTTTATATTCATGATGTCTTGGTAGTTGCATATAAAAGTCCAAGTTTAAAATTTTTCTGAGGAATTTTCAGGAAACTTACAAGCTTTCTGAAGTAATTTTGGTAAAGTTGGATCAAAGCAATTTGGTGATCCATTTTAACAGGTGAAAAACAAGCAGTTTACATTTCATCATGCCACAGAGCACTGATGGGAGAAATCGAGGGTTTACCTGGTATTCTCCAAGACATGTCCCTTCAGACCAAGGGCTGCCCCCCAGCCCTGTGCTGCCCTCTCCCTGGCACTTGGAGGGAACAGGCAGGCAGCCACGCCCCTTATGAGGCAGGTCGGCCTCCTGGGAACACCAGCCGTCTGCAGAACGACTGCCTTCTGTTTCAGCAGGCCCTTCATTCCCTTTCAGAACCGTCATGATGCCCACTGATAGGATCTGAGACACAAGGCTGAATCATATGAAGTCAACACTTACGTTAAAAACCATCAAATACTGGCAGTTTCCTATGAGGCAAACCTAATTCTATTTAGAACTGTTTCTGAAATGTGATGTTACTATCAAAATCTGCTTTTCAGGGAAGTAATAATTTCCATTGAGTTTTAATGTAATCCTATTCTTGCTTTTTTTAGCGACAGTGAGTGATTCCCTTATGTAGTCTGTGGGCATAGAAATTGGGTCGGGCACAAGGAAACCCATCTCACCATACTTTGTTCACTGTCTCCACTCCGTGTCCACTGACAGCCACGTTGGCATGCCTTCTAGGCCTGGGCCAGCTGCATTTTCAAAGCCCAGGTTTTGTCTCATTCCTGCCCTGGGTCTGCATTCTCTGTAATCTCTTCTTACTCCTAAGAAGACTGATGTACAGTTTAGCACATTCTGCTTTGTTTCTCTTTATTCTTTTAAACTACCGGGTCTGAGCCCTGGGTCCACACAGATGGTTTCTTGAGGGCTATGGTTTCCAACTGTCCTCCTTTTCTCAGGCTTTCAGAAGGTGATTGATCTTCAGTGAATATTGATAGATTTAAGATATTAAAATTCTCCTTGAAATTTTCCTTTTTTAAGATGGACTTTTTCCTAACTGGTGTAACATACGATTTATAGTCACATTTTAATAAAAGTATTGCAAAATAGTGTATGTAACTGTCTGTGGTCCTGCCTGTTAATTGCGTCAACCTCAAATGCATTCTTCCTGAGTCACTGTGGATTTATTGTCTTCTCATTTGGGAGGCCCAGGACACATGTTCTCATTCCTCAGGGTTATGGTGACATGGACATGGATTTATAGTTATACGAGTACCAAAAAAAATCATACTATATATAAACACAGCATTTTTTTTTAGCATAATAAGTACTTATTATTAGATAAAACGTATTAAAGAAATTTTTAGTTGCTGAGGTTTAAACCATATTTCTGTCTCTTTTTTCATGCTAATCTGGTGCAGAAAGGGATTATGGGAAATAGTATATTCAGTGGAATATATATGAAGTTTTTAAAAAATTATACACAAATTTTCTTTGAAGCTAATTAAAACAATAATTTCCCCTTTCATTCTCACAGTGCACTGTAATATTGAGAATTTTTTTTCTCATTTCACATTTATAATTAAATAATAATGGATATGCCATATATTTTTGGCAACTAGGAAGTAGCAGTCTTATGGCTGGATATGTGGTCTTTAAAATTTTATGCTTTCCTTTTTCTAAAAAAATATTGTTGATATGATAATCAGATTTTGAAGATTAGGAAAATTTCTAACAAAAGAATTAACCCAATGCGTATTATTTATTAGTACTCATAGTAGTAGCAATATATGAACATATTTAAAGTTTCAGTGAATTTTTGGTTTCTCTCTTTCTGTTAAACAGAAATCAAAAACTTTACATGGAACACTACTGTGTAAAACCAGTAAAAACCAGATGCTCTGTCTGAAGCCGCCAAGGAGTCCAAAGACTCCATCAGTGGTGGGGCACCTTCTCTGTGTCTCAGAGAAGCCTTAGGCTC
This sequence comes from Oryx dammah, assembly GCF_014754425.2. NCBI lineage: Eukaryota > Metazoa > Chordata > Mammalia > Artiodactyla > Bovidae > Oryx > Oryx dammah. Next base: position 57,831,087 of record NW_024070206.1, read on the forward strand.
CTTATCAAACTAAAGAGAATCTCTACACACAGCACTCCTTTACTTGTACACTAAGCCATTGATGTTTGCAGCTTTCACCTTTACAGTATTGTTGATCCCTAAGTGACGAGACGCTGGTGTGCTCGGGAGCTCCAAGCCCGAGCTCTTAATTTAGCTGGAATGCGGTCCCGCCTTCAGGCCTCAGTGTGCTCGGCTCATCATAGCTGTCTCACGTCTCTGGAGAACATAAAGACCAAAGCAGGTTAATCAAACAGATTAACGTCTGGATCTGATGGAAATAAAAGAAAGAATGATAAAAATGTCAGAGTGTAGTCACTCTGAGCTAGAGATACATGATAGGACTGAATTAAAATCTGGAATGTAATGTTCTAGTTCTGATGTTCAGTGGAAAATTCACAGATGTTCATTCTCTTATTGAGTGAATAAATTTTAAAAATGGGGCCACAAATGGACCAATGATGAGCAGAATTTATTTGGCCCAATTTTGTGCCCTGAGGTCTGTGTAGTGAGACCCTGGTCTGCCACATTCAAACAACCCACATCATGCTTGATAGGCAACAGAGAGAGTTGGCTTTAGAACCCTCTCTTTGGTTCTCTAACCAGTACCTGAAGTAGCCATTCAGTGAAGGAGGAAAACTTGATAAGAGTCTTGAAGAGATGGCTCTCTTATTGGTAATGTTATGAATGGAAAACATCAACAAAATTGTCAATTCTTAGAAAACCACTAGTCTTTAAAAATTCATCTGAAATTATAGTGGGAAACTATTAATTCATGTGGCTATCAACTCACTTTTTATTATGAGAAAAGTTTGACTTGGAGATTTTAGTGGTGATTTCCCTTGCGTAAGTTTAGCCTGGCAGTGGAGGGGGCGCTCTGCTGACCCTGCCTTGGATGAGTGCTTGTTTCCTAGTGAAGCCGTTCTTAGAGAAGGTTGGGAGCCAACAGCTGTTCCTCTGATGGAGCCGCCATCACAAGAGGCGCGTCTCTGGAAGGACCACTCCTACCTGCTAGGAGTCGTGGTCAGCCCCCGGCAGTGTCTGAGAAAGAAGTTGGGCTGAACTCTATCCAAGGAAATGGAGACCTTTCATCCCAAGATGAAGCGTGCTACTTTCAGTCAGAAATAGCTGCTTCTTAGATGCCCCTTTGTTTAAATGGCTGCGCTCTGCTTTTCCATTCTTTTTCTCAGTGTTCACCACTGGTTTTACCTGGCTCTCAGCTCCCTTATCCAGTGACTGAGGTCATGGCAGAACGTGCTGGGACCTTGCCGAGTGTGCCTCCTGTCCCCGTCTGCAGAGGCCTTCACGGTCTCCCTCATCTCGTCCTGCCCATGGAGACAGGGTGCGTGACACCGAGAGCGACGCTCTGAAATAGAATCTAGTGTTTGTTGGAAGAACTCATAGCTTTGTTCATGATTTTAAGCTATATTTATAGAATCACTGAGATTCTAAAGGGGTTACTTAATTTTTTTGGACACGTTACCACCTTTTATGAGGGAAGGTATATTCTACGAGGCTTTCTAAAGGTCTCAGTTCATATGCCTTGCAAATGTCAGCGGCTTACTATATTTAATTTGCCCTAACATCAGGTAGCTTATTGTAGAGTAATGCAGTATTTTGGATTTTAAAGAGAACTTTACATTTCATAGGTATAAAACCAGTTTCAGAGAGACTTGACCTAGACCATCTAGATATTCAAAATTTTGACAGTAAAAAGTGGTCTGTGTCTCTAAATTCTGTAATTTCTTTGCATCCTTCTTTGGGAACAAAGAATTGTGATTCCATTGTTCTCTCATAAAGCTGTGCTCTTTCACGACTGGTCTTTCATACTTTTGCATGTAATGCTTAGTATCTTCTCAACATCTTTAATCATAAAAACTGGTGCTTAAATATGTACAACTTAATGTAGCTATGAAAAATAAATTCTCCCTCCTTTTCAGGTGCT